>NC_089842.1:25589915-25907689 GCF_035609145.1 Eleutherodactylus coqui | reverse complement strand
TCTGAAGGTCATGTTTTCAGGATATCCTATAGTAAGAACACCTGAGACATTGACTATAATTATGTCACTTGTACAATACTGAGCACATCCTGCCAATATGACCTGTTTGGGTGCCCTGAGGGCTGGAGTTGGGAAACACTGAACAAAGGTGTAATTCAATCAACTACAACTTCTAGTCAAGTGCCAGAAGCCCAGCTGAGTATCTTCACCTCGGGAACTGGAAAGTCTCGTCCTGCTGATGACTCAATCACTCTCATTTGCAATGCTTATGCAGCGTCCAAGGAGCGGGCCCCAGCCTAGGAGACAGCAGGGGTAGAGTAGTTTACTTGTCATGGTGGCTCTACCATCTCCTACCCGGAGGGTAACCAGAGCATTTCCAAAGGGTGCTGGCAGACTATATTAACCCCTTAGTGACCAAGGCTGTTTGCACCTTAATGACCAGACCAAGTTTTGGAAATCTGACATGTGTCCTTTTAACATAGAATAACTCCGTAAAGGTTTTGCATATCCAAGTGATTCTGACCTTTTCCCCACATGTTGTACTTCATTTAGGTGGTGAACATAGTTCGATAGAATTTGTGTAAATTTATTAAAAGCACCAAAATTGGGAAATTTTGAAAAAATTGTAATTTTTTCACATTTTCAACTGCAATATCTCAAATATGTGGAAACATGCTATACAAATTTTTGATAATATATATATTTCCATCTGTTTACTTTATTCTGGACACACATTTGAAAAACTTCAGTTTTTTTTTTTACCCATTTAAGAGACATACAAATTTAACATTGATTTTCAACATGTTAAGGAACATTTTTTATTCCTACACCAAGCCAAGATTACAAAGACTCATAGGTGTCAGAATGATAGATACCCCCAGAAATGACCCCCTTCTAAAAACTACACCCCTTAATGTATTCACTGAGGTGGGTCGGAGTATTTTTACCCCACAGCTTTTTTTCAGGAATTAGGGCGCCCACCGCCGCGTTTCCCGCGATTTTTCCGCGGCGTTTTCGCGGCTTTTCCATTAATTTCCATTGACTTTCATGGGTGCATTAGGAGAAAAATAAGGACACATATGCAACTGACAGTTCCTATGTTAAAAACGCAAACGCAACGCAAAAAAAACGCCAGTGGACAGGAACACATGTTATCTCTATGCCTGTGCAGGAAAAACGCAAAACGCAGGTAAAAAAACGCCAGTGGGTGCTCGCCCTTACTGCAATTTAGAGCAGAAAAAAAAGTTTCATATTTTTGCAAATATGCCATTGAAAAGACTTTTTTTCTATACTGCACATCAAAATGAGGATTTGCATGCAAAATGGATACCCCTTTTTGTCCTGTGCTCAGAAACGCCCAAACCGAAAAGAGCAAACATTTTGCTTGATGGTGTTTTAGGCCCCATTGCCCCCTTGAAAACTAAACTCCTTAACAAATTCATCTAGGGGTGTACTGCACATTTTTACCTTACAGTTTTTGAATGAATCTAAGCAAAGCAGGAGGAAAAAAAATACGATTTTTATTTTTTTGGCAATTGTGTCACTTTTAAAATAGTTTTTTTTTTTTTTAATCCAGATTTTTATTAAATTTTTTTCATTAAATGAGGTACACAGATATCCAGAAATCCATACATCGAGATAGTTATAAGCAATAGAAACCAACATTCATATTACATAGAATTATGAAAAACCTATAAGTGCCAGTCCAAGGTCACTGGTACGCAAGTGTACCACAAGGGAGGTTGCTTTCCGCTCCGAAGGGCTCGCCGAGTCTATATGATCAACCTCAAACATCTTAACAAAAACAGTAACAACTATGTGACAAGGGAGGGGTGGGGGGGGGGTGGGGGGTTGGGAGAGGTAGGAAAGGGGAGGGGTATAGCAGGAAGCTAGTGCTAGCCTTGGTTTATTCGATATTGGTTGTGAGAAGAGAGCCTGCCCATCGTGAGTAAATGGAAGAGGATTTTGTGTCCAGCTTTCAAGTCGCTTTTATTCCAGGATAATGGGATATAGTAGTCGAAAGCGGGACTAGGGAAGAGGGACAAGATCTCCGCCCTGCCCAGCGGACGCCGGCGCCCTGGTCCCTGCGACGCCAATCTCGCCTCTGATCTTTCGCCAAGGGGTCCATGTTTTTAAGAATTTGTCATGTGATCCCTTGGACCAGCTGGAAAGCTCTTCAAGATTTGATAAAAGGTCTACTCTGTCCCTCCAGAAAGTCATGGTGGGGGGGTCTCGCTGTTTCCACAAAAGTGGAATAAGCGCCTTAGCTGTGTCCAGCAAGAACGCTACCAGCTTATGCTTCAAAGGATGAAAGGCCGGGGATGGCTTCCACAGGAGAGCCACTTCAGGGGACAGAGCGAGAGTCGGTGAAAGTTTTTCAGGACACCCTCCACTTCTTTCCAAAAGGGGATGATAAGTGGGCAGTTCCACCAAATGTGTATGTAGGAGCCTGGGGACGTTTCACATCTCCAGCATTTATCATGTGTGGCGAGTTTGTGGTCATATAACCATTGCGGGGTCCTGTACCACCTGGCCAAAAGCTTGTAATGAGACTCCTGGGAGGTGACACAGGGAGATAGACTGAAAGCCATCTTGAGGATGAGCTTGTTTTCCTTTCGGGTGAGAGTGACTCGGAGTTCTCTCTCCCAGGAGGCGAGGAAGGTAGGTTTCAAGTTCCAGGATGGGGGGGGGGGGGGGGGGAGATAAAATTTTTATGAATATATGAGATTTTCCTCGAGAGCTGCCTCTAATTCGGGTTTCGAAAGGGGTCCGGGGCCTAGAGGATTTAAATCGGTTTAAGAAGACACTAAGCATCCTTTCAATGTGGGTGGAGACCAAAAAGGGTAGTGTATGGCCCCTCGGCTTCTGAGTTTCCTTTTGTCGGGAAACCAAAGGTCTTCTCGGAGAGTGGGACCATGCGATCTCTCGGCCAGCTTCTGGACTAGGGTGTCTTTGCTTGGATCGGAAAGCTCCATCCAATTATTCAACTGAGTGGCATGATAGAACTCTCTAATGCAAGGGAGATCTATCCCTCCCTCCAAGCGCCTCCTAACTAAAAGGCAGTGGGCAAGTCTTGGTCTCTCCCACCCCCCCATAAGTATCTAGAGAAAGTTGAGCAGAGTGTTTTGAAGAAGCTAGTTGGGATAAATATTGGAAGTAGTCTGATTTTATATTGGATAATGGGGATGACATATGATTTTAAAATGTTCTTTCTTCCCATCCACGAGATAAACGGTAATTCATAAGACCGCAGTAGGTTTTTGACCTTGGCTAACAGTGGGGGAAAATTTGTAGAGAAAAGGTCTTCAGCTTTTCTGGTTAGTCTAATGCCCAAAAAATCCATTCCTGATTCCGACCAGGAGAAGGGTGAGTTACTTTTAAGGGCTTTGTATCGAGTTACGGGGATGGAAATGTTTAATGCAGTGGATTTGTCATAGTTGATTTTAAAATTCGAAAGCGTGCCGAACTCTTCCAAGAGTGTGGTGAGTCTCGGGAGGCCGCCTTCAGGGTTTGTTATAAGAAATACAATATCGTCTGCATAAGCTGCCGCTGCGAGGGTTTCATTACCGATTTTTAGGCCGTGGATCAAGGGGTCATTTCTGATTTTTTGGAGGAAGTGTTCTAGAGCCAGTATGAAGAGGGTAGGTGAGAGGGGGCAGCCCTGGCGAGTGCCGTTATTTATGTCGAATGGCGGGGAGAGGGAGTTATTGACTTTAAGTCTCGCATGAGGCGTGGCATATAGGGATAGTTTTGCTTGGACAAATTCTAAGGGGATGTTGAACTGCAGGAGGACCCTTTCCATGTAGAGCCAATTCACACGATCAAACGCTTTTTCCACATCCGTACTTAAAAAGGCTAGGGTAATGCTGTGGGTTGTGGCGTATCTTGCTGCGTGTAAAAGTCTCAGGCAATTATCCTTAGCTTCTCTCCCCTTAACAAAGCCCGTTTGTTCTGGGTTAATTAGTTTTGTAATGTTTTTCAAGTCTTTTAGTGAGAAGTTTAGCCCATAATTTCATGTCGAGATTTATTAAAGAGATAGGCCGGTAGTTCCCACAGCATTCAGGGTCTTTATTATCTTTGTGGACTAGAGTTATGTGGGCTTCTTGTGACTGTTTTGGGAGGGAGGCGCCTTGTAGTAATGAGTTAAAGAGTTGGGCTAGACGGGGGGCTAACGTAGCTGTAAAGGATTTGTAGTAGATTAGTGAAAGGCTGTCCAGGCCAGGACTTTTCATTTCCAGCGCCACTCTCCGGGAGAGGAGTTAAGTAGGTTTAGGCTAACATGAATCGGGGCGTGGTCCGAGATGAGAATGGAGTCTATCCTAGCTAACACTATGGATTGTAGGAGAGAGGAAGAGACAAAGACATAGTCCAGGCGATGGGATGACAGGTGGACTGGGGATGAGAAGGTGTAATCCCTCGAGGAGGGGTTCATAAACCTCCAGGCGTCCACCACCCCAATCTCAGAGAGGCTACGGATAAGTGCTCTCAGTTTCTTCTGGGAGATCTGGGATTTCCCCGTAGAGCAATCTGCCATGAGACATAAAGCAAGGTTCAGATCGCCTCCCAGGAGAATAGGGCCAGAGGCAAAATGCCTCGGAGTCTCTAATTGTTTAATTAGCCAAGGGACTTGATCGGCATTTGGTGCATACAGGTTGGCAAGGGTCACTCTGACGTGGTTTAGTGATCTTCTCAAGAAGAGAACTCTGCCTTCCTCGTCAGAATAACGAGCCTCGCATGTAAAGGCAATAGAGCTATGTAGGAGACTCGAGACGCCCTTAGAGGCCGAAGTAGGGTGGGAACTATGAAATCCTTGCGGAAACTGCCTGCCAGGGAGGGACAGGCATCTATTTCCCCTGAAGTGGGTTTCCTGCAAGAAAACAACCTTAGAGCCATACCTCCTTAGAAGAAGTGCAATGTGGTGTCTTTTAGCGGGCGAGTTCATCCCTTTGACGTTGAAGGAGGTGATGCACAGAGGGCTGTCCATGGCAGCGGCACCCAGCAGGCAGGCAGGGAGGTCTCCCAGACGTAAAGAGAGAGAAGAGAGTTAGAAAAGAGGGCTGGAGTAACGGACCGAGGATAAATGTCTAGGCCTGCTATTGGTGGGACTGGTGGGAGAGAGAAAAACAGAGAAGGAGGGAGGGTGGATGGGGGGAGGGAGTGGAAACACAAGGATGGGAGGGGGATGGGCAAAAGACACTTGCACACAAGCAAAACAATTAAAACGTTTTGAAGTGAAAATTCAACGAGAGCGAGGTCGAGTATCTCAACCTCACTCTAAGGTGGGGCGAGTTGTATGAACTGCGAAGTCTCAGAGAACAGACAACCAAAGGTACAGCCTGATCAGTCAGGCGCCCACGGGGTCTCGTAATTTTGGAGACAAGAACTATGCTTTCGTTAACCGCTCTAGCAAAAGAGAGAGAACATAGCAAAAGGGTTGCTAAATACAAATGCAATAATATTCATGAACAAAATATCAAACCGGAGTCCATAACGGGGGCGTAGGTTAAAGCCCTCGGCCTTGTTGAGGTATCCCCGTTATCATGGGGATTTCCTCAGTGTGTCCAGAGTGGACCGAAGTCCAGCGACAAGGGCACTAAGAGGTGCGAGCAGTGGAGGGGACGTTCCAGTCAGGTGTCCACATTGTTTGGGGCGTCCTTGGCTTTCTTCTTTTTTGCCCTGGGTGATTTTAGGCTGCCGGCCTGCTGCCAGGACTCGGGAGGAGTCAATTTCGGGAGTTTAGGGAACTCCGGGAGAGGGAGCCAGCAGGGCAGAGCTATTGGGTCGAGCTCAAGGTGCTCCCAGCATCTGTGCAGATCCTCCGGGGACCGGATGGTCAGTCGGCACCCCTTGTGTACAACGCCAATGCCAAAGGGGAAAAGTCATGAATAGCGTATGTGCCTTGCTCTGAGGGCCTCCAAAAGAGGGCGTAGGAGGCGGCGTTTGGCCAGCGTCGAGGGGGACAGATCTTGGAAAATCTGCACGGGGGAGTCCCCATATTTGAGATCTTTGCGTGATCTTGCAGCTTTTAATATGGCAGAAGTATCTTGATAGGAGAGGAGTTTGCAGATAACGTCCCTTGGGGGTTCACAGGGGGAGGGGGGGGGTAACTAAGCACCCTGTAGATGCGCTCTATGGTTATTGAGGAGGCTCTGTCTTCATCCAGCAGAGTTTCAAATATTTCAGTGGCCACTTTGCAGAGGGATTCTGGGGCCCAAGACTCAGGGGGCCCTTTAAAGCGTATGTTACAGCGCCGGTTGCGGTTCTCCAGATCTTCTTGCATAATAAGCGCCACATTAATATGATCATGTTGATCTTTAAGTACCTGGGCTATGGCTAGGGCGTGGGAGGTGACTGCAGCTGATGACGACTCCAAGTCCTCAATTCTGCGCCCCATATGTTTTATGTCCTCTTTTTTTTCTGGCTAATTCAGCCATTACTGGGTGGAGAGCATTTCCAATGAGTTCCCTCATGAACCCCCTTGAGATGGTCTCCCTGTCCTCATCGTCAGAGGAAAGCTCCCCTTCCCCCTCCTTAATATGAGCTGCAGCAGACTCGTGTGCCAGTGCCATCTTGGAGACCGGGTAAGAAGAACCTTCAGGTAACGCTGCATTCCAGGCTGATTTTTCATACAGCGGGGGGTGCTCAGCTGTTCAGTGTTCTTCTCCTTGGTGTTTTTTCTCATGTCCGCGGTTGTGGGTAGTGGTGAGGGACCTCCGTGGGCGTCGCGCTGGAGGAGCTCAGGTCTCAAGCAGCTATCTCGCTCGGCAGTCAGGCTCCGCCCCCCAAAATAGTTTTTTTTTAGTACAGCGTACATAGAAATGAAGACTTGCACCCAATGGATCCCCTCATTTGTCCTGTATTCAGAAACATACCCATTGTGGCCCTAATACTACCTAATACTGTCCGTATGCACAACGGGGCTCAAACCGAAAGCTGCATCAAACTTCAACTGTGTCTCAACTTTACCTTTAGAAGCCTGGAGCAAGGAGACTTTAAATTTAATGGGCCTTCCACAGCTTCTGCGCTTGCATCTGCCATTTTGCTAATGGGCACATGCGCCAAAGTTGGGGAAAGTTCCGTGGATAAAGATCCCGTCGTGGGACATCGCCGGAGGCCTTAGGTAAATAATTTCACTTCCCCTCATGGATTTGATTTGTGATTGGAGGTGAAACTTTAACTTTTTTTACTTTTCCGTGATCACCGTTTTCAAGTGAACGGGACCCGGGAGACCAGGACAGCGTGGGACATTGCAGAGAAGGCGGGTGACTGCTTTCAGCTGCCCTGATGGATCCAATCCATCAGGCCAGCAGAATCTTTAACTTTTTTTACTTTTTCTTGACTTTTATATGATCCCTGGCAATCAGTAAATGCCGGCTATCATGTGACCCGGAATAGCAGCTCCAGGTTGCCGGCTACCTCTAGGAGCCGGCAGCATGGAACTGTCACGTCCTCAGCTTGCAGGCCCTTGATCCCTGCAGGAAACATGGTTTTACGTCCTCAGAGATTAAGGCCCAGCAAGCTAGGATGTAAAAAGGCAATGGGCTGGTCACTAAGGGGTTAAATTAGGAACTCGCAAATGGATTACCTTGGTTCTTCTTTGTCACTCGTGATGCCACTGTTCCTTCCTCTGCAGGAAGAAGAATGGGTCCATAACACTCACAAGCTATCCTTTCAGCCTCTTCCATAACAAACCCAACACAGACTGAATGTGTCTGTGTGTAGGCCAGATGCAGTCAAAAAGACTCTCAGGAAGCATATTAACTTTTTCCACAAGACTTTTGCCCTATTCAGCAATTCTAGCAACCTGATTGGTTGTTTGAGTTGGCTGATTCACGATTCCAGCAACCTGATTAGTTGGTGAATCAGCCAACCCAAACAACCAATCAGGTTGCTGGAATTGCTTATTAGGGCAGAAGTCTTGTGGAAGAAGTTAATATGCTCTCAGGAAGGATAGACAGGAAACACCAGACCAAAAGACCTCACTCAGCTTACCTTAATTCCTCCCATTTTGTATGCACTTTTTACATTTTTTTGCCCAGATGTAGAACCTTGCATTTCTTTCTGTTAAATAGCATTCTGTTAGTCACAGCCCTCACTGTTTTAGCTTTTCTAGATCTTTTTGAATTCTCTCTCTCTCTTCTCTAACGTTGGAGTTACGGACAACGAGTGTGGACCCATTGGACCAGCCAACCGGTTTCGCTTTAGAGTTCCTCCCGGTGTGGCTGTCAGCTGACCCTTGGTGGACAGAGATACTAGTATAAGGCACTTCGTAACTGACCGGACTATTAGCAATGACAGATGGGAATTCCAGCCCTATGCTAGTAAGGGAGATTGGGGTACCCCTGCCTATAAGCGGAGTAGGCATCCGGATGAGAACGGGCCCACTGTCTTCCTCTCGAGTCTGACTATCCCTTAATGGTATACAGAAGGGAAGCACAGGACTGTCAGCAGACACACGTATAACGATATGATAGGGACAGGAGATCTATGCTGAGTGACTGAGACGGGATCACACCAAGATAACAAGCAAAGGCAGGGAACAACTAACATACAAGATACAGCAGTGCTCCCCAACTCCAGTCCTCAGGGACTGCCAACAGGTCATGTTTTCAGGATTTCCTCAGTGTTACACAGGTGATGAAATTATTGTCAGCGCCTTAGACATTGCCACAGGTGTTCTTACTATAGGATATCCTGAAAACATGACCTGTTGGTGGTCCCTGAGGACTGGAGTTGGGGACCCCTGAGATACAGGACAGACAGA
This sequence comes from Eleutherodactylus coqui, assembly GCF_035609145.1. Taxonomy (NCBI): domain Eukaryota; kingdom Metazoa; phylum Chordata; class Amphibia; order Anura; family Eleutherodactylidae; genus Eleutherodactylus; species Eleutherodactylus coqui. The sequence continues at coordinate 25,898,925 of NC_089842.1, read as the reverse complement.
AAGGTCAGAGATAGGAAGGCAATGCAGAAAGACAGAGCCAAACACAAAAACTGTAGAATCAAGGAAAGGATGTACAGAAGACTCAGGCAAATGGAAGTGCATCAGCCCAGCTTAAATAGGAGAGTAATGCCTATTAACCCTGCAGCTTAACTCCTTCAATGCTGGTAGAAAATAGACACATAGAGTTCATACATACAATTGAAGGGTGTGGGTGTGTATCCCCTCGAAGAAGGTTACTACACAATACACAACTCAGACATGGCAAGCAACTATCTCTGATGGGTGCCAGTGTCCGTTGGCTGGCATCATGGGCCTTGTCTTTGAAATTGTAAACCAGTGAATCCTTTAGGTTGCGTCCCCTGTGGAACACCATCATGGGCAGCAAATTGAGTTCAGATATTACATGGTAACAACCTGACAGGATGTGCTTATGTTTCTTTATGATGTATTTCACCCTGCTGCTAATAGGCCCATATGTTGACACAAAGGGGATGCGGTCCCTGCTCTTGTTCTTCGATTTATCAGTCAACAGGGAAGCACGTGTAGTGCAGTGCTTATCTGGATGGTCCCTTGGGTAGCCACTTTTTAGGAATTTGTCACACATTAGGGTCAGGCATTTCTCCAGAAATTCATCATCAGTGATGCGTCTGACCCAGAGCAACTGGCTCCAAGGCAGAGCCTTGATCAACTCTGGAGGATGGTTGCTCTGATAGTGTAGCAAATTGTTACGATCTGTTGTTTTTGAGAAGAGATCTGTGCATAGAGAAGTCCCTTCTTTAATCACTAACACATCCAAAAACTGTAACAAATATCTGGAGGACACCAGGGTGTATTTCAGCTCTGGACGGATGGCATTCAATTCCTGATGGAATATGGCCAACTGATTCTTAGTTTCATTCCAAACAAAGAACACGTCGTCTATGTACCTCCACCATACCTGGATAAAGGTCCAGGATGGGGAGGCACACAACGACGTGTCTTCCACATACCGCATAAACAGATTGGCATAAGAGGGGGCCATATTAGACCCCATGGCAGTCCCTCTATGTTGGCGGTATAACTTGCTGTCAAAAAGAAAAAAACTATTGTTCAAAACAAGAGATAACAAAGCCATGACAAACTCTATACAGCCATTGGAAAGGTCTGATCTCTGTAGATAGTAGCTAGTAGCCAACAGATCTGCTCCATGTTATATGATGGTATAGAGGGACGTGACATGAAAGGAGCCCAATATGGCCCCCTCATCTATCGCAAGCTTCTGTACTTTAACCAAAAAAAAAAAATCTGTGGTGTCCTTTATGTAGGAGGACGCTGCACTAGCAAGTGGCTGCAATACTTTATCTAAAAACAAGAGGTATTATTGTACAGCCACCCCCTACCTGAAATAATAGGACAACCCAGCAGTCTCTGGACGTTGTCAAGGTATCAAGGCTATGTGTGCGTCAATAAAAATGGAATATTTTTAATGTGCAAGTAACGTGTTATTGGCACATGTGGGCAACGTGAGGAGAAGATAAAGCACTGCTATATCAAACGACATGTGGGAGAAGCATAACGGGGGCCTCAGCCAACTGAAATTCCAAGAAATTGAATCTATCCATACTTACGGTCGTCGAGGAAATGTGGACAGAATACTACTCCAAAGAGAGACAGGATGGATATATAGGATGAATTCCCTCAATTCTGTGGGACTTAACGAGAACTTGTCCTTCAATTGCTTTATCTGAGTTCTTTATTCCTGTCTTGAAATTCTAGCATTCAGAGATATACTCACCTAATAATAACTGGGCTGGAATCTTGTGATTTATCATTCAATTGCATAGATGTGCTATATGGCCCCATATATAAAAAATGGGGGAACCATATAGAATTGGAGAACTGAACAAGTTCATCAACTGGAGGAATAAACATCGTACATATGAATAAGGATATATATATATATATATATATATATATATATATATATATATATATATATATACACACACACACATACATACATATATACACCGTATATACTCGAGTATAAGCCGAGCCAATAAGTTTTACCACAAAAAACTGGTAAAACTTATTGACTCGAGTATAAGCCGAGCTATACTCGAGTATATACTAGGTAAAAAAAAAAACGCAATACTCATCTCGCAGCCAGCGTCAATGTCCCCGGCGCGATGGTCTTCTCGGCGGTGCGGCAAGCTGCTTGATAATTCTCCCTGCTGTCATCTCCCTGCTCGGCTTTGTATTCTATCGCCGTCAGCGCTGTGTAAGTAAGCGCTGTAATTGGATCGAGCGCCAGCCAATCACAGACGGTAGTCGATAAGCCAATCACAGCCATTCAGTGATGTCATCCACTGAATGACTGTGAATGATCGAGCACGGGCTGCGATTGGCTGGCGCTCGATCCAATCACAGCGCTAACTTACGCAGTGCTGACGGCGGTAGAATTCAAAGCCGAGCAAGAAAATAACAGCGGGGAAAATTCTCATGCAGCTTGGAACTCCATCAGGAAGATGACCACGCCGGGGACACAGATGCCAGCTGGGAGGTGAGTATTGCGGGTTTTTAGTAGTTCTTTTTACCTTACACGAGTATAAGCCGAGGGGGTCTTTTTCAGCATAAAAAAATGTGCTGAAAAACTAGGCTTATACTCGAGTATATACGGTATATATATATATGCCCAAAACATCCTTGGTATAATAAAGAGAACATGCGTAGATTTCTGATTCACTTTATTTTCATGTTTGTGGATAATGATGCGCCTGATACCATCTCTTATGGGCACATGTCATTTCGTGCAGCAGGAAAAAAAACTTTTTTTTTAAAATTGTTTCTATTGCTAACAGCTATGACCGCGGTCATACCACACAGGTGCGGCGTCTAGATTTATGATACTGCACATTGATGTCCTGGTCGCTATGACACTAACCTCTCTCTATTGCGCAGGCGCTAGACTGGGGTCTCTGGCACAAGCGCCGACGTTATGATGTCACACGTTTTGACGTTGAACGCTGTGTTCCACTTGGAACCACCTGATGCACTCAGGGAGCGACCAGGGATGGAGACGCGTTACGTCATTACGCGGCGTACAACTCCATCCACGTGCCTTCCGCCTTGTCACCATGTAGTAGGAGTGTCAACACTATGATGATCCCTCATCCATGCCCCCCGGAGGTGTGGTTAGGGAATTAGTGTGATCCGGAGCGATGATCCGCATGATCCTTTTTCATCATACATACCCTGTAACAACAATCGGTTGTTCAGATTGAATGAGTTACAGATAGATCATACTTACCTAATAATCATGCAGCAGGAAATATGTGTGGTTATCTTATAATGGATTAAACCCATGATGTATTTGTGTTGCCATGGCTTTCACATAATGTGCCCTGCTGAATATTAATGATATGGGAGTGACCCTCTCGGACTGAACCGCAATGATTGGATGTTAGTGTTACACACCTTGTGTGAGAGGGTCGTACAAATCCCTATAAGAGAGGCGCAGGTGGAAGCAGCCCAATGATGCCAGTAGCCCACCATCAGGGCGGTTGGTTTGATTGGCTTATCATTTTACTTTTATTTGTCCTTTGATTCTGATCTTCTGATCCTCCATTAGGCTCTGAGAACCCCTCTAGATAGAGAGAATAAGAAACTCAATGAGAATAAGATAGTCACCGCTACTGAAAGAGAGAACAATTCAGCTACTTAGCAATGATAGTCTTTCTTTCTGATATTCTATCTGAGTAGTGGGAAGTGGGCCAGCCCAGCGTGGGTTAACTGCTCTGCAGGAAAGATGGGAGACAGAAGGTATATGTAGGAGCAGTAACATTGGAGAGTATCGAATGAGGAATAAATAGGACTTATCGGAGTGGGGAACTGAAAAATGATCATCTGATGAACCTAATAGCAGGGAGAGAGAGTTTATTATATAGCCACAAGGGGAATGCTACGGAAGAGGGAATATTCCTTAGAGGATAAGGACAGTAACTAAGTGCGTATAAGGGTTATCCATCAGACAGGGATAAACATCATTTTCCTCTGTGCGGGTATTAACCCCAATCATGTGAAAGCCTTCCCCCATTGCTCCATGCATGTATAAATCTATCCAACACTTTCTGGACTAGATAATAATAAAAAAGAGAGGGGGGGGGGGGGTAACCCTCTAACCACCCATTACAGTCTCAAAAAACGTCCTCTCTTCCCTTTGTTTCTTTTCACTTTCTTTAACTCCCTTTTATTAATGTGGGATATGAGATATCACATATATTGGTACTTACTCCCCCTAATCATTGTGGGGAGCACGATACGACAAGAACTAATATTTGGAATCAGAGGCGTAACTTGAAGCTCCTGGGCCCCAATGCAGAACCTGTAACGGGGCCCCCAACTATAATGCTTTATTCATAGTACTGGGCTCCCTATATGGAGAAGAGAGGCCTTATGGGCGCCCTAAGGCTCCTGGGCCCAGGGGCAACTGCATCCCCTGCATCCTCTATAGTCACGCCCCTGTTTGGAATCAATACACTGTATGAATCGATATACTGTTATACCAGTAATAGTTACTACAGTATTAGAGAGATATTTGGGTCCCTGAGGAGCTCTGTTGAGCAAAACGCGTCGAACCAGGACCAACTAATCCTGGAACTGGAATACCCAGAGAAGCTATCAAAATTGGGATTATTTACCCTGGAAAAAAGACGGCTAAGGGGCGACCAAATAACTATGTATAAATGCATGAGGGGACAATACAAGGATCTCTCCCAGGATCTGTTTATACCCAGGACTGTGATGCTAACAACATCCGCTACGTCTAGAAGAATGCAGGTTTCATCACCAACACAGAAGGGGGTTCTTTACTGTAAGAGCAGTGAGACCGTGGAACTCTCTGCCTGAGGATGCGTTCACACGAGCGTAGCCGTATTTACGTTCGCACGAGCGCAACGTTTAATTGCCGGAGAGAACGTTTTTCGCCGATCACGACCAGAGCTAGAAAGCGTATTTTCGTTTGTTCCTATTTGCAAACTATCTTTTCAGCCATCGAATATGCGTTGGCGCGTATTTCGGTCACATATGTTCCGTTTTTTTTTCGGGTTGCCGTTTTTACGCGCCGTAAAATCGCCCATGTGAACGAATACATTCGAAACCATTGCCTCAGATGGTCACGTATATACGTTTGGTCGCAAAAACGTGCAGTTTATGCGCTCGTGTGAACGCACCCTCAGGATGTGGTGATGGCAAAATCCATAGAGGATTTTGGGAAATGAGATATTACATATATTGGTACTTACTCCCCCTAATCAATGTGGGGAACACGATACTACACAAACTGATATTTGGAATCAATACACTGTATGAATCGATATACTGTTATACCAGTAATAGTTACTACAGTATTAGAGGGATATTTGGGTCCCTGAGGAGCTCTGTTGAGCGAAACGTGTCGGGCCAGGACCAACTAGTCAAATCACATGACTTTACTTTCACAACGTGACTATAGTGAATTAGCTGGACGGGACACCTTCCCTATCGGAGGAGGAGGTCCTGCACATCTGATCGTGACAGTGGAATATGAATGTGATCTCTTAATGAATACACCCTGTAATTATAAGGGGAGGTGGACATACGACTAGTTGGTATTCCACCAAGTCCTAATTCTGATGCCCACTTACCTCTAGTGGGAATTCAAATCAGGATAATTCTGCGTCGAGTGTTTGTCTGTCCAGAGTAGAGGTACTTTTAATGATAATAATTATTTAATAATAAAAGTTAATTTTTAATTGTTTTGCTTGTCCAATCATAGGAGTCTATGGGAGCCGCCAGCATATATCGGTCAAGAGATAGAAAACGCTCACTGATTTTGATGTTCTATTTTTTCCAGCACAACGTTTTTACGCCCGCAAATTCTCCCATGTGAACGAAATCATTTGGGAACCAAAGCCTTAGATGGTCGTGTATAACGGCCGGGCGTGAAAACGTGGCTACATAGCCACACAAAAGCGCTCGCGAGAATAAAGCCACAGACTGTATAATCGGCTGTCATCTCTCTTGGAACATCCCGAAGGCTCCCGGTATAAAGCAGAGACCTCCCGCACTTCCCGAAGAGGTGATGTCACGGTGCGTCACCGCAGCCATCTCCAATCACCTGCTGTTGCAGTTGTACCAGAAAACGGTCATATTTTGAGTACTTAATCCATCTCTACTTGTGCCGCCTGCAGCACAGTGACACTGCTGAAAATACATTTGGTGCATCCATGGACTCTCTAGCCCCTTCCTGCCACAGGATGTAAATGTACGTCCTGGCAGAGGGATACTTAACTCAACGGGACCCATTTACATCCTGGTGATCGCACGAGATGATAAGAAATCCAGCGCTATACGGCAGCGGGAGGCAGCTGTCACCAATAGTAGTAGCAGCGACCCCCGCTGTTAATCTCATCCCTGTCGTGATCTATGTAGATCGTGGCATGTGAAGGGTTCACAGGGGCAGCGCGCTCCCTATGTGATGTCATTGGACTCTCGCGATGAAATCGCAGAGAGCCAGGCGCATAGCCATGGGAACAGGGCACCAGCTAGAGGCGTCCTGTATTGCCAGTGCCTGTAATCGCTATAACAAGCGATAACGTATTGCATGACAGAAGTCCTGCAATGCCTTATCATAACGATCATAGGTGCTATTATACAAGTTCCCTACAGGGATGCAAATGGTGTAAAAAAAAAAAAAAAGATAAAAATAATGTAATAAAAAGAAAAATGTAAAAAAAAATTAAAAAAGCACTTGTTTGTGCTTTATTCCCATATTAGCATTAACATTTTTTTTAAATAATTAAAATCCCACATATTTGGCATTGTATCCGTAACGACGTGTACAATAAACTGAACAAGCTTTTTATCCCGCACGGCAAAAAGCGTAAAAACCCCAGCTAAATAACAATGCTTATTTTTTTTTATTCTGCCTGATGAAAAATGCAATAAAAGTGATCAAAAAAGCCGTATGTATCTAAAAATGGTACCAAAAAAGACTACAGCTTGGCTCGCAAAAAAAAAAAGTCCACTCAGAGGCTCCGTCCATGGAAAAATAAAAAATTATATGACTTTAAATACAGCGATATAGAAAAATAATAATTTCCAAAAAAAAATGTTTTTTATTGTGGAAAAACTAAAAAAAATATGCATTGTGCCATTTATGCTGTGTGACTGCTAAACTCTCCCTCCCCCCCCTCTCTTCTCCTCTCCGCCCCTTGCCGCTGTTTGCAATGGGATGGGCGGGATGAGTAAAGATAAGCTCATGTCCCCGCCCCTCCCATTGCAAACAGCAGTGGGGGGTGGAAAAGGGGCGGGAGCTTAACACACTAGCTCCCACCCCGTCGTGCTTCCTCCCCTTGCAGAGAGTCAGTGAGGGGGAGGGAAGGGGAAGACAGCTTAGCAGAGCAAAGCTGTCTCCCTCCTTCCGACGTCGTATACACCGCCCCATGCATCACGCTCGTGTGAATAAGCCCTAAATGTGGGAGTTGTACTACAGCTGGAGAGGCAGACGGTGGGAGCGCTATTATATGACTATTACTGATTTGAAGGTCCTCTTGGCAGCTTGTATCCCCCTGTTACTATAGGGCACTGCGGCTAGACTGGGACTCTCCAGTTATTGCAGAACCACAGCCCACAACATTCCTGCTCCAGGCTGTCAGGGCGGGACTCTTTATATGCAGATTTCTTTTCATATATTAGGAAGATCCAGTTTGCTTTCCTATTATATAAGGAGATGATTTCAGGTTTCACAGGTTGGAGGAATTACAAGTAACATCATCGAAAATAATACTCTGAGGCGACATTGTCCGAATGTAAGAGGTAACTCCAAAAAGGACTTATAAATAGAGATGAGCGAGCACCAAAATGTTCGGGTGCTCGTTATTCGGGACGAACTTTTCGCGATGCTCGAGGGTTCGTTTCGAATAACGAACCCCATTGAAGTCAATGGGCGACCCGAGCATTTTTGTATATCGCCGATGCTCGCTAAGGTTTTCGTTTGTGAAAATCTGCGCAATTCAAGAAAGTGATGAGAACGACACAGCAACGGATAGGGCAGCGAGGGGCTACATGTTGGGCTGCATCTCAAGTTCACAGGTCCCACTATTAAGCCACAATAGCGGCAAGAGTGGCCCCCCCCCCCTCCCAACAATTTTTACTTCTGAAAAGCCCTCATTAGCAATGCATAACTTTGCTAAGCATCACACTACCTCCAACAAAGCACAATCACTGCCTGCATGACACTCCGCTGCCACGTCTCCTGGGTAACATGCTGCCCAACCCCCCCCCCCCATGACCCAGTGTCCACAGCGCACACCAAACTGTCCCTGCCCAGCCTTCAGCTGCCCTCATGCCACACCACCCTCATGTCTATTTATAAGTGCGTCTGCCAGAGGAACCGCAGGCACACACTGCAGAGGGTTGGCACGGCTAGGCAGCGACCCTCTTTAAAAGGGGCAGGGCGATAGTCCACAATGCTGTACAGAAGCAATGAGAAATCCAATCCTGTGCCACCTCCATCAGGAGCTGCACACGTGGGCATAGCAATGGGGAACCTATGTGCCACACACTATTCATTCTGTCAAGGTGTCTGCATGCCCCAGTCAGACCGCGCTTTTTTTATAAATAGTCACAGGCAGGTACAACTCCGCAATGGGAATTCCATGTGCACCCACAGCATGGGTGGCTCCCTGGAACCCACCGGCAGTACATAAATATATCCCATTGCAGTGCCCAACACAGCTGATGTAATGTCGTGCTTAATGCAGGTGGGCTTTGGCCCACACTGCATGCCCCAGTCAGACCGGGGTTCTTTAGAAGTGGACACATGCAGTTACAACTCCCTGTGGACCCACAGCATGGGTGGGTGCCAGGAAGCCACCGGCTGTACATAAATATATCCCATTGCAGTGCCCATCACAGCTGAGGTAATAATGTCATGTTTAATGCAGGTGGGCTTCGGCCCACACTGCATGCCCCAGTCAGACCGGGGTTCTTTAGAAGTGGACAGATGCATTTACAACTACCTGTGGACCCACAGCATGGGTGGCTCCCTGGAACCCACCGGCGGTACATAAATATATCCCATTGCAGTGCCCAACACAGCTGATGTTACGTCAGCTGTAATGCAGGTGGGCAAAAAATTAATTGAATTACACTGTAGGCGAGGGCCCCCAAAAATTAGTGTACCAACAGTACTAATGTACCTGAGAAAAATTGCCCATGCCCAACCAAGAGGGCAGGTGAAACCCATTAATCGCTTTGGTTAATGTGGCTTAATTGGTAACTAGGCCTGGAGGCAGCCCAGTTAAAAATAAAAATTGGTTGAGGTGAAAGTTTCAACGCTTTAATGAGCATTGAAACATATAAAAATTGTTTAGAAAAATTATATGACTGAGCCTTGTGGGCCTAAGAAAAATTGGCCGTTCGGCGTGATTACGTCAGGTTTCAGGAGGAGGAGCAGGCGGAGGAGGAGGAATATTATACACAGATAGATGAAGCAAAAAGGTCCCCGTTTTGGATGGTGATAGAGAACGATGCTTCCATCCGCGGGTGCAGCCTACGTATTGTTTAGGTATCGCTGCTGTCCGCTGGTGGAGAAGAGAAGTCTGGGGAAATCCAGGCTTTGTTCATCTTGATGAGTGTAAGCCTGTCGGCACTGTCGGTTGACAGGTGTGTACGCTTATCCGTGATGATTCCCCCAGCCACACTAAACACACTCTCTGACAAGACGCTAGCCGCAGGACAAGCAAGCACCTCCAGGGCATACAGCGCGAGTTCAGGCCACGTGTCCAGCTTCGACACCCAGTAGTTGTAGGGGGCAGAGGCGTCACCGAGGATGGTCGTGCGATCGGCTGCGTACTTCCTCACCATCCTTTTACAGTGCTCCCGCCAACTCAGCCTTGACTGGGGACCGGTCACACAGTCTTGCTGGGGAGCCATAAAGCTGGCAAAGGCCTTGGATAATGTTCCCCTGCCTGCGCTGTACATGCTGCCTGATCTCTGCGCCTCCCCTGCTACCTGGGCCGCGGAAATGCGCCTTCGGCCACTAGCGCTGTCGGATGGGAAGTTTACCATCAGTTTGTCCACCAGCGCCCTGTGGTATAGCATCATTCTCGAACCCCTTTCCTCTTCGGGAATGAGAGTGGAAAGGCTCTCCTTATACCGTGGGTCGAGCAGTGTGTACACCCAGTAATCCGTAGTGGCCAGAATGCGTGTAACGCGAGGGTCACGAGAAAGGCATCCTAACATGAAGTCAGCTATGTGTGCCAGGGTACCTGTACGCAACACATGGCTGTCCTCACTCGGAAGATCACTTTCAGGATCCTCCTCCTCCTCCTCCTCCTCCTCTGGCCATACACGCTGAAAGGATGACAGGCAAGCTGCATCTGTACCCTCAGCAGTGGGCCAAGCTGTCTCTTCCCCCTCCTCCTCATGCTCCTCCCCCTGCTCCTCAACGCGCTGAGATATAGACATGAGGTTGCTCTGACTATCCAGCGACATACTGTCTTCCCCCGCCTCCGTTTCCGATTCCAAAGCGTCTGCCTTTATGCTTTGCAGGAAACTTCTCAAGAGGCATAGCAGAGGAATGGTGACGCTAATAATTGCAGCATCCCCGCTCAGCATCTGGGTAGACTCCTCAAAGTTTCCAAGGACCGGGCAGATGGCTGCCAACCAGGCCCACTCTTCTGTAAATAATTGAGGAGGCTGACTCCCACTACGCCGCCCATGTTGGAGCTGGTATTCCGCAATAGCTCTACGCTGCTCATAGAGCCTGGCCAACATGTGGAGCGTAGAGTTCCACTGTGTGGGCACGTCGCACAGCAGTCGGTGCACTGGCAGATTAAACCGATGTTGCAGTGTCCGCAGGGTGGCAGCGTGCGTGTGGGACTTGCGGAAATGTGCGCAGAGCTGGCGCACCTTTCCGAGCAGGTATGACAAGTGTGGGTAGCTTTTTAGAAAGCGCTGAACCACCAAATTAAAGACATGGGCCAGGCATGGCACGTGCGTGAGGCTGTCGAGCTGCAGAGCCGCCACCAGGTTACGGCCGTTGTCACACACGACAATGCCCGGTTGGAGGCTTAGCGGCGAAAGCCAGCGGTCGGTCTTCTCTGTCAGACCCTGCAGCAGTTCGTGGGCCGTGTGCCTCTTCTCTCCTAAGCTGAGTAGTTTCAGCACGGCTTGCTGACGCTTGCCCACCGCTGTGCTGCCACGCCGCGTGACCCCGACTGCTGGCGACGTGCTGCTGCTGACACATCTTGATTGCGAGACAGAGGTTGCGTAGGAGGAGGAGGAGGAGGAGGAGGGGGGTTTAGTGGAGGAAGCATACACCGCCGCAGATACCACCACTGAGCTGTGGCCCGCAATTCTGGGGGTGGGTAGGACGTGAGCGGTCCCAGGCTCTGACTCTGTCCCAGCCTCCACTAAATTCACCCAATGTGCCGTCAGGGAGATATAGTGGCCCTGCCCGCCTGTGCTTGTCCACGTGTCTGTTGTTAAGTGGACCTTGGCAGTAACCACGTTGGTGAGGGCGCGTACAATGTTGCGGGAGACGTGGTCGTGCAGGCCTGGGATGGCACATCGGGAAAAGTAGTGGCGACTGGGAACCGAGTAGCGCGGGGTCGCCGCCACCATCATGCTTTTGAAAGCCTCCGTTTCCACAAGCCTATACAGCAGCATCTCCAGGCTGATCAATTTGGCAATGTGCACGTTTAATGCTTGAGCGTGCGGGTGCGTGGCGGCGTACTTGCGCTCGCGCTCAAACAGTGGCGCTAGCGACGTCTGGACGCTGCGCTGAAAGACATTGCTGGATGGGGCCAAGGACAGCGGAGGTGAGGGTGTAGGTGCAGGCCAGGAGACGGTAGTGCCTGTGTCCTCAGAGGGGGGTTGGATCTCAGTGGCAGGTTGGGGCACAGGGGGAGAGGCAGTGGTGCAAACTGGAGGCGGTGAACGGCCTTCGTCCCACCTTGTGGGGTGCTTGGCCATCATATGCCTGCGCATGCTGGTGGTGGTGCCTCCCCAGCTGATCTTGGCGCGACAAAGGTTGCACACCACTGTTCGTCGGTCGTCAGGCGTGTGAAAAACTGCCACACCGTAGAGCACCTTGACCTCTGCACGGTGGCATGGCGCGAGGGGGCGCTTTGGGAAACAGTTGGTGGATTATTCGGTCTGGCCCTGCCTCTACCCCTGGCCACCGCACTGGCTCGGCCTGTGCCCACACCCTGACTTGGGCCTCCGCGTCCTCGCCCGCGTCCACATCCTCTAGGCCTACCCCTACCCCTCAGCATGCTGTATTACCAGTAGTGCAGAAACAGAATGCTGTAACTAAATGTGCCGCTTATTGGCCTATGGTTGGAGACTGACTTCGCTTACGGAACGCCAGGGAATAATTTTGTGCAAGCCTGCTGTAACACTTAGCTGGCTGCGTATGAATTTGGAGAACTACTACACCCAGCACAGACCCAGAACACTGAGGACACTCACAGGCAGCCCAAATAGATTTTTTTCCCCAAATGTATTTGCAAAGGCCCACTGCCTATATTCAATCAATATGTGTTCTGTCCCTGCCTAAGCGCTTCTGGCCCTGGAGTATTACTGCAGGGCGCAATGCTCTGCACGGCCGATATACAAAAAAAAAAAAATGTGCAACACTGCAAAAAGCAGCCTCCACAGTACTGCACACGGTTAGATGTGGCCCTAAGAAGGACCGTTGGGGTTCTTGAAGCCTAAAATACTCCTAACACTCTCCCTATAACAGCTCCACCAAGATACCACTTTCCCTCCTCTATGTCAGAACGCATGTGTGGCGAGCCGCGGGAGGGGCCAATTTTTATACTCGGGTGACACCTGATCTCGCCAGCCACTCACTGCAGGGGGGGTGGTATAGGGCTTGAACGTCGCAGGGGGACGTTGTAATGCCTTCCCCGTCTTTCAATTGGCCAGAAAAGCGCGCTAACATCTCAGAGATGAAAGTGAAAGTAACCCGAACATCGCGTGGTACTCGTTACGAGTAACGAGCATCTCGAACACGCTAATACTCGAACGAGTATCAAGCTCGGACGAGTACGTTCGCTCATCTCTAGATCTGGAGGGGAAAATTGGGGAAAGACTGGTCATGTTTGCTGACGACACAAAGCTATGAGTGATAGCTAACTGTCTGCTACCCGTGTCTGCAGCCCTCTCGCGGTTCCGGGCGGATGCGAGTATCGCTCTGCTCCTCCTGTATGTATGGACTCTGTTTATTTTCCACCAGCATTGAGGGAGTTAAGCTGCAGGGTTAATAGGCATTTCTCTCCTATTTAAGCTGGCTGATGCACTTCCATTTGCCTGAGTCTTCTGTACATCCTGTGCTTGATTCTATCTTGGTTTTGTGTTTGGCTCTGTCTTTCTGCATTGCCTTTCTATCTCTGACCTTTCTGTCTGTCCTGTATCTTGTATGTTAGCTGTTCCCTGCCTTTGCTTGTTATCTTGGTGTGATCCTGTCTCAGTCACTCAGCATAGATCTCCTGTCCGTATCATATCTTTATATGTGTGTCTGCTGACAGTTCTGTGCTTCCCTTCTGTATACTGTGGTAGATGGCTGAGAGGTTTGACATTTTGTCTGTATTTTCTGTTGTCAGCTGTGAAGATGCTATATTGTGTCTCTAGTCTAAACCTCTGGGGGGAGGGAACATTGCCCCCCCCCCCCCCCTCCACAAGAATTGAAGGAGCAGTGCTTTGTATCCATAAACTGGTCAAACCGGTTCTAACTAGCAGAGAACTACTTATCTAGGAATGTCTTTGTGTAGAGGGACAGGACATGGCTGGCTGGAAGAGAAAACACAGGAAGTATTTCCTTCGGACAACACATCAAGAATGAATAGAAAATGCTCAAAGGAAGCTCCTCCCGGGTGAATGATTTCACCGCTACCTCACAAATACCTCCCTCTGAAAATGGGCTATCAGAACACAAAATAATGTAACTGTATCCTAAATTACTTAACTTCCTGATTTGAAAGCTTATATAAACTTTTACCTGCCTAAGTAAAGACGGACTCTTTTGGGACACATGATGCAAGATGTGTAGTCTTTGAAAGGCACTCCAGGCCTGTACATTATTCTTATCTAATATGGCACCCACAGTATATCGAATAGCGAAAATTGCGCTAACAATACCATTAATGTATAGTCAGACCCGAGAGGAAGATAGTGGGCCTATTCTTATGAGGATGCCTACTCCGCTGATAGGCAGGGGTACCCCCATCTCCCTTACTAGCATAGGGCTGGAATTCTCATCTGTCATTGCTAATAGTCCGGTCAGTTACGAAGTGCCTTATACCAGTATCTCTGTCCACCAGGGGTCAGCTACCAGCCACACTGGGAGTAGCTCAAAGCAAAACCGGTTGGTTGGTCCAATGGGTCTACACTCGTTGTCCATAACACTAACATTAGGGAAGAGAGAGAGAGCATTCAAAAAGATCTAGAAAAGCTAGAACAGTGAGGGCTGTGACTAACAGAATGCTATTTAACAGAAAGAAATGCAAGGTTCTAACATCTGGGCAAGAAAATGTAAAAAGTGCATACAGAATGGAAGGAATTGAGCTACGCAGAGTGAGGTCTTTCCTGTCTATCCTTCCTGAGAGTCTTTTGGACTGCATCTGGCCGACACACAGACACCTTCAGTCTGTGTAGCGGTTATTATAGAAAAGGCTGAAAGGATAGCTTGTGAGTGTTAAGGACCCATTCTTCTTCTTGCAGAGGAATGAATGGTGGCGTCACGAGTGACAAAGAAGAACCAAGGTAATCCACCTGTGGGTTCCTAATTTTATATAGTCTGCCTGCACCTCTTGGACATGTCACTGGTTACACTCTGGGTAGGAGATGGTAGAGCCACTCTACCTCCACTGTCTCCTCGGACGCTGCATAAGCATTGCAAATGAGAGTAATTGCGTCATCAGCAGGACAAGACTTTCCAGTTCCAGAGGTGAAGATACTCAGCTGGGCTTCTGGCACTTGACTAGAAGTTGTAGTTGATAGATTTACACCTTAGTTCAGTGTTTCCCAACTCCAGCCTTTAAGGTACCCAACAGGTCCTGTTTTCAGGATTTCCTCAGTATTGCACAAGTGATGTAATTATAGTCAGTGCCTCAGGTGTTCTTACTATAGGATATCCCGAAAACATGACCTTTAGGCTTGTTTCACACAGGTGATGCAATATCGCCACGAGAAAATCTCTGCGATATTGCATCTGTGGTCCGTGCGATATTGCTGCATTTTCTCGCGGCACTACTGCAATTTTGTGGTGCCTGCTCCTTGGACGCTGCATAAGCATTGCAAATGAGAGTGATTGTGTCATCAGCAGGATGAGACTTTCCAGTTCCCGAGGTGAAGAGACTCAGCTGGTCTTCTGGCACTTGACTAGAAGTTGTAGTTGATTGAATTACACCTTTGTTCAGTGTTTCCCCACTCCAGCCCTCAGGGCACCCAAACAGGTCATGTTGGCAGGATGTCCTCAGTATTGTACAAGTGACATAATTATAGTCAATGTCTCAGGTGTTCTTACTATAGGATATCCTGAAAACATGACCTTTAGGCTTGTTTCACATGAGTGATACAATATCGCCACGAGAAAATCTCAGCGATATGGCATCGGTGGTCCGTGAGATACTGCTGCATTTTCTCGTGGCATTACTGCAATTTTGTGGTGCTGCAAAGTCGAAAGTGGTGCTACAAAATCATGCAACTTTGCAGCACAATGTGCAAGAATTCTCTGGGGGGTGGAATTGAAATATAAGCCCTACCTTGAAAGTAATCCCTAAGGCTTAGTTTAGGACCTTGACATTAGAATTTCCTACTGTCAAAGTTGCATTGAAGCACACAAAAAACACGTTTGCATGCAATGCAGCAGAGAAGAAGGCTCCATAGGGAAACATGGGCTACAAAAACTTGCAAGTCGCGGGCATATCGCGAAACTGGCAAGGTGTTTGACTCACAATGTCGCATGCTATAAAACATCACAAATGCGAAGGAACCCATAGGAAAGCATGGACTTCACATACACGCGATTTGTAGCATTGTCGCAACGCGAGAAGATCACGCAACGTTGTCGCCCATGTTAAACAGGTCTAAGGACTGGGAAACACTGTTTGCTGAACTCCCCTCACTATATCACTTATGGGGTTATCCAGTGTGAACAACTCTGTGAAAATGTCCTCGTAGACCCTTGTGAGATAATAGAGGGGGGGGGGGGGTCTCGTATCCGACCTTCCTTCTATTAGCGCGTATTCACACAGGAAATTTTCATGGGAAAGTTCTATCCAACAGCGATAAGGACAGAACTCACACATGAAAGGAAGTTATTGACTCCTATTGGTTTATTCACATGAGTGATTTTACTCTCGGACCTATGTAACGAGATGCAATGTTTTTTGTTTTTTTTTTATCCTCCCAAAGGAATAATGGATGATATCAACCAAAAATAGGACAGGCTGCATTTTTTCTCCTGTATCACTTCTTCTGGCAGCGCTGCACCAGAGAAATCACACATGTAAAACTCTCATTAAAAACAGTGGGCACTTTTCCGATGCATTTCAAAACGCACAAACTGTGCAGGAAAATCGCCTCTGTAAATGCACCCTAAGGGCTTATTCCAACGTGCGAATATCGGTGGGTCTTCCATGCCTGGCCGATATACACTGTCTCTCTCTGCAGGGGGAGGAGGTGGGCCGGACGCGGGAGCAGTGCGCTGAGCTCCCGCCCTCTCTCCACCCCTCGCCACTGTTTGCAATGGGAGGTGAGGGATGGGGCGGAGCTGCTTTCTGCCCTGCCCACCCCCTCCCATTGCAAATAGTGATGAGGGGCAGAGAGGGGGGGCAGGAGCTCAGTGCCCGCCTCCTACCCCTGCAGAGAGAGATAGCGTTTATCAGCCGGGCGTGAAAGACCCAGCGATATACGCACGTCGGAATAAGCCCTGACTAAAACAAAGTGAAGGGGTGGAGCTAAGCAGGGAATGTGAGTGGCTGTGTGAGACCAAAGCTCCACTGACAATTACCAGAAATCCATCCCGTGACCAGGCTTACCTGGCAGAATCTGCAAGAAGAGGACTCCTCTGGTAGCTGAGTGGCAGCAGGGAGTGCTGGAACAGCCACAGACGACCATGACCTGCAGGAAAGACAAGGAGGGCAGTGGAGGAGTGAGCAATTAGCAAATCCAAGATGGCCCCGCTATGTGTGCTGAGAGAGTGCTGAGAGGAGACTGGACCCCCCCCCCAACACTGACATGAGCAGGGAACCCTTCACAGATATAGACTAAAAGATAACTTTTATTAATATTCTTTAAAACAACATATATGGGCCGACAAACAGACTAACTATTAGAGACATCTAATATCTCATCAGATAAATTATCAGAAGATGAGATATTTAGGTCCACCGATACGGTCTATCCCAATATGATGTGATTCAAGGGATAGACAGATTTATGGATATCAGATTTGGTATAGAATAATATCAGTTTATCTTGTGAGATAATGATTCAATAGTTAGTCTAATACATGTGAGAATTCACAATTGAATCAAAAACTTCCAAACGGAAGAAGAAACAGCAGCTCAAAAACAGCTCGACGCGTTTCCCTACTCGATTAAGAGTAGTTCACCAGGAGCTGATAGAAGTAACTGACTAGTACCATTGATAGATACTGAGATATATTGGACAGTTTCACAATTTAGCCAGCAGCCCTTGTCATAATAGAGCAAAATGTGTTGGTGCACAATATAGTACTGACAGAGCACTGACGATATACTCTGTAAATGTCATAGTAGCTAGTCATATATCATGAGTCATGTAGGTGAGAGACTCCTGAGGTAGGGATATTAGTTATGCTGATTGAAAGACATAGAAATGAGTTGACACCTAATAAATAACAAGATGGTTAGCTCAACCCAGATTCTTAAAAAATGGGTCTCAGTTGTCATATCCCAGATAAAAGGTAATAGACAGCTGTGGGCTAAGCATAGCCAGTAGAGATGAGCAAGCATAGTCGATAAGGCAAACTACTCGAGCAAGTAGTGCCATATTCGAGTATCTGCCCGCTTGTCTCTAAAGATTCGAGTGCCGGCAGCGGGCGGGGAGCGGCGGGGGAGATCTCTCTCTCCCCCCCCCCCCCCCGCCCCCCCCCCGGCTCCACCCTGCTCACCGCCGCAACTCACCTGTCACCCGCGCCAGCAGGTGAATCTTTAGAGACGAGCAGGCAGGTACTCAAATAAGACACTACTCGCTCGAGTAGTTTGCCTTATCGAGTATACTCGCTCATCTCTAATAGCCAGGTATTGCACTGGTTGAAAATAGTATCTGTATCTTGATCAAAGACACTGTCCTCAATGGCTTAACGTTAGGCGACCAATAAACGAAAAACAGGAGATCTAGCCCAACTTCTAGTCTCTCTAATAGGCATAAAATATCCCTAACTAGTACTAATAGAGCACCAAAATAAAAATAAGAATGGATTGATAAGGCTTGTGGCTCTGATGGTGAACCACAGGCTTCTGATTGCTGTCCCAGCGACTGTCCAAGAAGTACTTTGAGCTGGATCCTCCCAGGGGAGGGAACATGAACACTCCAGCCAATCGGATGATGCCACAGATAAATGGAGGGTGGTGCTAATACTCCGTTATTAATTAACCACCATTAGCGATCCAATATTAAAGATGAATATGCAAGACAGACTTGGATCTCTTACCAGACTTGTTGAAAGAGTGCTTATGCTTGCGATTGCTTAAAAACAGCACCGATTAGCTGGAAATGGTCGTAGTACGCTGCGATGCAGGGGGAGACATGCTGTCTGAAGCAGGCTCAGGCAGCTACCAGAAGCTACAGGAGAGCCCTGAGGAGCGGGTGAGTCCCTCTGCAAAAGACGATCGCAATTTTAGCTTTACAACTCCCATAGCCCAAAGACCCCTGCAGAAAAAAAAACTGCTGCGAATTTCGCAGTAAAAAAAACAAAAATGCTAGTGGGTAGGAGCCCTCAGGGAGATGGAGGAGGAGGGGGAAGAGAGGCTGCAAGCTGGAGGAGCCAGTACTAAGGCACATGCAGGGAGCTTACAGAAGGACAGTATATACCAGTGGTGGCGAACCTATGGCACGCGTGCCAGAGGCGGCACGCAGAGCCCTCCCTGATGGCACGCATCCCCATCAGCCATTCACCACATTAGTGAATGCCTGCAGGCATTCACTCATCAGCGCGCTACCATCAGCGCTGCTATCTGCGCTGCTCCCGGTACACATTGTGACGTCAGTGTGCAGCCAGGATCCTCCTCACCTGTCCCCCAACGTCTCCTACTCTGTTCCATGAGAGCAGGGGAAGGAGGCATCAGGCAGCACACTGATGTCAGTGTGCACCAGCGATAAGACAGAAGAGGAGCGGCGCTCCCACGAGAAGGATGGGTAAGTATGTGGGTCTCGGGGGGGGATTATTATCGGGGGCCGCTTGGGGGGGGGGGGGGGGTCACTATTATTACTGCTGGGGGACCGCTGGGGGTGTCACTAATATTACTGCTGGGGGGGCCACTCTGGGGGGGGGTCACTATTATTACTGCTGGGTGCCGCTTGGGGGGGGGGGGTCACTATTATACTGGGGGCTGCTGTGGGATGTCACTATTATTGCTGGGGGGGTCACTATCACCGCTGATAGTGACCCCCCAGAATAGACAGCGTGCAGATTTTGACTGCTTTTTGGATGTGGAAATGCTGCAGAATTTTCCACAGAAATTTCAGCTGAGGACATTCTACAGTATTTCCGCATCCAAAGAGCAGTTAAAATCTTCACGTTGTCTTTTTTGAAGCGGCCCTGTCCTTTTTAGAACTATGTGGGTAAAATCATACGTCGTGATAAGCCCTGCCCCCTGACGTGTCGGCACTTTGCGGTAAATAAGTGGGTTTCAGCTTGTAGTTTGGGCACTCTGTCTCTAAAAGGTTCGCCATCACTGCTATAGGATATCCCGAAAACATGACCTTCAGGCCTGTTTCACACGGGTGATGCAATATTGCCACAAGAAAATCTCAGCGATATGGCATCAGTGGTCCGTGAGATATTGCTGCATTTTCTCGCGGCATTACTGCAATTTTGTGGTGCTGCAAAGTCACAAGCGGCGCTACAAAGTCATGCAACTTTCAAGTGACACATATCAGATTTCCAAAATTTTGTCTGATCATTAAGGCGCAAAAAGGCTTGGTCACAAAGGGGTTAATATACGAGGGGCTGCTGCTAAGTGTTTGGCTTTACCCAGAAAGAAACGAGATAGGAAGGTGAAACTTTACATTTATTCCACATACTCTCCACTGATGCTAACACACTTCTTACATCGGTACTCCAAGCTCTGTAAGTGTTGCAAAAAGAAGGATTTTGGTTGAACCTCAAACCAGTCATCCGTAGCAGCCATGGCATCAGAAATGGTGTGAAATTTGGTACCCTTGAGGTGCTTCTTCAGGTTTGGAAACAGATGATAGTCGGAGGGAGCGAGATCTGGTGAATTAGTTGGGTGGTCAACAAGCTGGAAGCCTAGCTTCACCAGTTTTGCCGTGGTCGCTTGTGCAGTGTGGGGCGAGGCGTTGTCTTGCAGGAACAAGATTCCTTTGGACAGCTTGCCGCGCCTTTTGGCCTTCAGAGCTGCCTTTAATTGGTCCAAAAGTTCAATGTAATACCTTGCATTGCGGGTGGATCCATTTTGAAGGTAGTCCACTAGCAGCACGCCCTACTTAACCCAGAACATAGATGCCATAGCCTTAGTGGCTGAACTTCTTTGGGCGAGGAGAACCATTGTGCATCCACTCTTTTGACTGCTCCTGGGTTTCAGGGTAATAAAAATAAATCAAATGTTCATGGATAATGACTAGAGATGAGCGAACACCAAAATGTTCGGGTGTTCGTTATTCGGAACGAACTTCCCGCGATGTTCGAGGGTTCGTTTCGAACAACGAACCCCATTGAAGTCAATGGGCGACCAGAGCATTTTTGTATTTCGCCGATGCTCGCTAAGGTTTTCATGTGTGAAAATCTGGGCAATTCAAGAAAGTGATGGGAACGACACAGCAACAGATAGGGCAGGCGAGGGGCTACATGTTGGGCTGCATCTCAAGTTCACAGGTCCCACTATTAAGCCACAATACCGGCAAGAGTGCCCCCCCCCCCCTCCCAAAAACTTTTACTTCTGAAAAGCCCTCATTAGCATGGCATACCTTTGCTAAGCACCACACTAGCAACAACAAAGCACAATCACTGCCTGGATGACACTCCGCTGCCACTTCTCCTGGGTTACATGCTGCCCAACCGCCCCCCCACAGCGCACACCAAAGTGTCCCTGCGCAGCCTTCAGCTGCCCTCATGCCACACCACCCTCATGTCTATTTAGAAGTGCGTCTGCCATGAGGAGGAACCGCAGGCACACACTGCAGAGGGGTTGGCACGGCTAGGCAGCGACCCTCTTTAAAAGTGGCGGAGCGATAGCCCACAATGCTGTACAGAAGCAATGAGAAATATAATCCTGTGCCACCGCCATCAGGAGCTGCACACGTGGGCATAGCAATGGGGAACCTATGTGCCGCACACTATTCATTCTGTCAAGGTGTCTGCATGCCCCAGTCAGACCGGGCTTTTTAATTCATAGACACAGGCAGGTACAACTCCCTATTGTGAAGTCCCTGTCGACCCACAGCATGGGTGGCTCCCTGGAACCCACCGGCGGTACACAGAAATATCCCATTGCATTGCCCAACACAGCTGAGGTAGTAATGTCGTGCTTAATGCAGGTGGGCTTCGGCCCACACTGCATGCCCCAGTCTGACTGGGGTTCTTTATAAGTGTACAGATGTAGTAAAAACTCTGTGTGCACCTACAGCATGGGTGGGTGCCAGGAAGCCACCGGCGGTACATAGAAATATCCCATTGCATTGCCCAACACAGCTGAGGTAGTAATGTTGTGCTTAACCCTTTCCAATCCAATTTGTATATGGTTTTCCTAGGGGCTTACTCTTTTTCTGCCGTTATACAACGGCGCTATATGCTGGCTAAAGCCAGTACTGCATGAGCTGACACGTAGGATAGGCTCCGACAGCAGAGAGGCTGGCAATATACAGTAAGAGAACCCCGACGGACGTCTACCAACAACGGAGCTGTACAGCCTTAAACCCTAATGTCTTCACAGGTCACACAGTGGACTGGAAAGGGTTAATGCAGGTGGGTTTCGGCCCACACTGCATGCCCCAGTCAGACTGGGTTTCTTTATAAGTGGAAACAGATGCATTTATAATTCCCTGTGGACCCACAGCATGGGTGGGTGCCAGGAAGCCACCGGCAGTACATAGAAATATCCCATTGCATTGCCCAACACAGCTGAGGTAGTAATGTCGTGCGTAATACAGGTGGGCTTCGGCCCACACTGCATGCCCCAGTCAGACTGGGGTTCTTTAGAAGTGTACAGATGTATTAAAAACTCCGTGCGCACCTACAGCATGGGTGGCTCCCTGGAACCCACCGGCGGTACATAAAAATATCCCATTGCATTGCCCAACACAGCTGAGGTAGTAATGTCGTGCTTAATGCAGGTGGGCTTCGGCCCACACTGCATGCCCCAGTCTGACTGGGGTTCTTTAGATGTGGAAACAGATGCATTTATAATTCTCTGTGGACCCACAGCATGGGTGGGTGCCAGGAAGCCACCGGCGGTACATAAATATATCCCATTGCATTGCCCAACACAGCGGATGTAACGTCAGCTGTAATGCAGGTGGGCTAAAAATTCATTTGATTACACTGTAGGCGAGGGCCCACAAAAATTGCTGTATCAACAGTACTAATGTACATCCCAAAAATTGGCCATGGCCAGCCAAGAGGGCAGGTGAAACCCATTAATCGCTTTGGTTAATGTGGCTTAAGTGGTAACTAGGCCTGGAGGCAGCCCAGTGTAACGAAAAATTGGTTGAGGTTAAAGTTCCAACGCTTTTAAGCGCATTGAAACTTATAAAAATTGTTCAGAAAAATTATTTGAGTGAGCCTTGTGGCGCTAAGAAAAATTGCCTGTTCAGCGTGATTACGTGAGGTTTCAGGAGGAGGAGGAGGAATATTAGACACAGATTGATGAAGCAGAAATGTCCCCGTTTTGGATGGTGAGAGAGAACGTAGCTTCCATCCACGGGTGCAGCCTACGTATTGCTTACGTATCGCTGCTGTCCGCTGGTGGAGAACAGAAGTCTGGCGAAATCCAGCCTTTGTTCATCTTGATGAGTGTTAGCCTGTCGGCACTGTCGGTTGACAAGCGGCTACGCTTATCTGTGATGATTCCCCCAGCCGCACTAAACACCCTCTCTGACAAGACGCTAGCCGCAGGACAAGCAAGCACCTCCAGGGCATACAGCGCTAGTTCAGGCCACGTGTCCAGCTTCGACACCCAGTAGTTGTAGGGGGCAGAGGCGTCACCAAGGATGGTCGTGCGATCCGCTACGTACTCCCTCACCATCCTTTTACAGTGCTCCCGCCGACTCAGCCGTGACTGGGGAGCGGTGACACAGTCTTGGTGGGGAGCCATAAAGCTGGCCAGGCCCTTAAAGACTGTTGCACTGCCTGGGATGTACATGCTGCTCGATCTACGCACATCCCCTGCTACCTTGCCCTCGGTACTGCGCCTTCTGCCACTAGCGCTGTCGGCTGGGAATTTTACCATCAGCTTGTCCGCAAGGGTCCTGTGGTATAGCAACACTCTCGAACTCCTTTCCTCTTCGGGAATCAGAGTGGGCAGGTTCTCCTTATACCGTGGATCGAGCAGTGTGTACACCCAGTAATCCGTCGTGGCCAGAATGCGTGCAACGCGAGGGTCACGAGAAAGGCATCCTAACATGAAGTCAGCCATGTGTGCCAGGGTACCTGTACGCAACACATGGCTGTCTTCACTAGGAAGATCACTTTCAGGATCCTCCTCCTCCTCCTCAGGCCATACACGCTGAAAGGATGACAGGCAATCAGCCGGTGTACCGTCAGCAGCGGCCCAAGCTGTCTCTTCCCCCTCCTCCTCATGCTCCTCCTCCACCTCCTGTACGCGCTGAGAAATAGACAGGAGGGTGCCCTGACTATCCAGCGGCATACTGTCTCCCCCCGCCCCCGTTTCCGAGCGCAAAGCAGCTGCCTTTATGGTTTGCAGGGAATTTCTCAAGATGCATAGCAGAGGAATGGTGACGCTAATGATTGTAGCATCGCCGCTCACCACCTGGGTAGACTCCTCAAAATTACCAAGGACATGGCAGATGTCTGCCAACCAGGCCCACTCTTCTGAAAGGAATTGAGGAGGCTGACTCCCACTGCGCCGCCCATGTTGGAGTTGGTATTCGACTATAGCTCTACGTTGTTCATAGAGCCTGGCCAACATGTGGAGCGTAGAGTTCCACCGTGTGGGCACGTCGCACAGCAGTCGGTGCACTGGCAGCTTAAAGTGATGTTGCAGGGTGCGCAGGGTGGCAGCGTCCGTGTGGGACTTGCGAAAATGTGCGCAGAGCCGGCGCGCCTTTACGAGCAGGTCTGACAAGCGTGGGTAGCTTTTCAGAAAGCGCTGAACCACCAAATTAAAGACGTGGGCCAGGCATGGCACGTGCGTGAGGCTGCCGAGCTGCAGAGCCGCCACCAGGTTACGGCCGTTGTCACACACGACCATGCCCAGTTGGAGGCTCAGCGGCGCAAGCCATCGGTCGGTCTGCTGTGTCAGACCCTGCAGCAGTTCGTGGGCCGTGTGCATCTTATCGCCTAAGCTGAGTAGTTTCAGCACGGCCTGCTGACGCTTGCCCACCGCTGTGCTGCCACACCGCGCGACACCGACTGCTGGCGACATGCTGCTGCTAACACATCTTGATTGCGAGACAGAGGAGGAGGAGGAGGAGGATGCTTTAGTGGAGGAAGCATACACCTCCGCAGATACCACTACCGAGCTGGGGCCCGCAATTCTGGGGGTGGGTAGGACATGAGCGGTCCCAGGCTCTGACTCTGTCCCAGCCTCCACTAAATTCACCCAATGTGCCATCAGGGAGATGTAGTGGCCCTGCCCGCCTGTGCTTGTCCACGTGTCCGTAGTTAAGTGGACCGTGGCAGTAACCGCGTTGGTGAGGGCGCGTACAATGTTGCGGGAGACGTGGTCGTGCAGGGCTGGGACGGCACATCGGGAAAAGTAGTGGCGACTGGGAACTGAGTAGCGCGGGGTCGCCGCCTCCATGATACTTTTGAAGGACTCCGTTTCCACAACCCTATACGGCAGCATCTCAAGGCTGATGAATTTTGCTATGCGGACGGTTAACGTTTGAGCGTGCGGGTGCGTGGCGGCGTACTTGCGCTTGCGCTCCAACAGTTGCGCAAGCGACGGCTGGACGGTGCGCTGAACTACACTGCTGGATGGGGCCGAGGACAGCGGAGGTGAGGGTGTGGGTGCAGGCCAGGAGACGGTAGTGCCTGTGTCCTGAGAGGGGGGTTGCATCTCAGTGGCAGGTTGGGGCACAGGGGGAGAGGCAGGGGTGCAAACCGGAGGCGCTGAACGGCCTTCGTCCCACCTTGCGGGGTGCTTGGCCATCATATGTCTGCGCATGGTGGTGGTGGTGAGGCTGTTGGTGTTGGCTCCCCGGCTGAGCTTTGCGCGACAAAGGTTGCACACCACTGTTCGTCGGTCGTCAGGCGTCTCTGTGAAAAACTGCCAGACCTTAGAGCACCTCGGCCTCTGCAGGGTGGCATGGCGCGAGGGGGCGCTTTGGGAAACACTTGGTGGATTATTCGGTCTGGCCCTGCCTCTACCCCTGGCCACCGCACTGCCTCTTGCAACCTGCCCTGCTGATGCCCTTGACTCCCCCTCTGAAGACCTGTCCTCCTGAGTAAGCGTTGCACACCAGGTGGGGTCAGTCACCTCATCGTCCTGCTGCTCTTCCTCCGAATCCTCTGTGCGCTGCTCCCTCGGACCTACTGCCCTTACTACTACCTCACTGCAAGACAACTGTGTCTGATCGTCATCGTCCTCCTCACCCACAGAAAGTTGTTGAGACAGTTGGCGGAAGTCCCCAGCCTCTTCCCCCGGACCCCGGGAACTTTCGAATGGTTGGGCATCAGTGACGATAAACTCCTCTGGTGGGAGAGGAACCGCTGCTGCCCAATCTAAGCAGGGGCCCGAGAACAGTTCCTGGGAGTGTTCCCGCTCCTGAGCAGGTGTTATTGTAGTGGAGTGAGGAGGCTGGGAGGAAGGAGGAGCAGCAGACAGAGGATTCGGATTGGCAGCAGTGGACGGCGCAGAACTGCGGGTAGACGATAGGTTGCTCGAAGCACTTTCTGCCATCCAGGACAGGACCTGCTCACACTGCTCATTTTCTAATAACCGTCTCCCGCGTGGACCCATTAATTGGGCGATGAATGTGGGGACACCAGAAACGTGCCTCTCTCCTAATCGCGCAGCAGTCGGCTGCGACACACCTGGATCAGGAGCTTGGCCTGTGCCCACACCCTGACTTGGCCCTCCGCGTCCTCGGCCGCGTCCACGTCCTCTAGGCCTACCCCTACCCCTCAGCATGCTGTATTACCAGTGATTTGATTTCACAGGCAGCTAATAAATTGGCGCAAGACTGCAGGCCAAATATAATTTTTTCCCTTTTTTGAAAACGAAAGGCCCCACTGCCTCTAGTGAATGAATAATCTAAGTTTAATAACTGTGCTGTTTTCCTGCTAATGTGTCACAGAACGTGAGGGTAGCAGAGTTATTAACTGTGGCAGAGCAGGTATTTTTTTTCCCAATTAAGGAAAGCAAATGGCGAAGCCAGGAGTAAAACGTAGCTGGGTGCGTCTGATTTTTACAGGTTGCACACGCAGCCGACACGTGTCCACAGCCCTTAGGACGGACAGAGGCAGGACAAATAGAATTATTTTCACTTGTTTTACAAGCAAAAGGCAGCACTGCGTATATTCAATGAATAATAACTGTGTTGTGGCCCTGCCTACACAATTCTTTCCCTGCAGTATCAATGGAGGGTGCAATGCTCTGCAGAGGCGATTTTGAGAAGCAAAAAAAAATGCAGCACAGCTAACAGCAGCCTGGACAGTACTGCACACGGTTAAATATGGCCCTAGAAAGGACCGTTGAGGTTCTTGAAGGCTACACTCACTCCTAACACTCTCCCTGCCTATGCAGCACTTCTGTCCCTAATGCCAGGTGCAACGCTCTGCAGAGCCGATTTTGAGAAAAAAAAAAAATTGCCACTGCTAACAGCAGCCAACACACAGCTATCAGTGGCCCTAATAAGGACCTTTGGGGGGTCTTGAAGCCTACACTAACTACCAATTCTTTCCCTACAGCAGCTCCGGTACAAACAGCACTGTCCCTCATCTAACTCACACGGCATCTGAGGCGAACTGCGGGAGGGGCCGACTTTTATGTTCGGGTGACACCTGATCTTCCCAGCCACTCACAGCAGGGGGGTGGTATAGGGCTGGAACAACACAGGGGGAAGTTGTAATGCCTTCCCTGTCTTTCAATTGGCCAGAAAAGCGCGCTAACGTCTCAGGGAAGGAAGTGAAAGTAACCAGAACACCGCATGGTGTTCGTTACGAATAACGAGCATCCCGAACACCCTAATATTCGCACGAATATCAAGCTCGGAAGAACACGTTCGCTCATCTCTAATAATGACACAAACACGTTCACGAGAAACCCCCATGAAGTCTGCTATTCATTTAGCTGACATTCGCCGATTCTCCAGTATGAGGTTGTGCACGGCATCGACGATCTCCGGAACAACAACCTCTCTCAGTCGCTCAGGGCATTCCTCATCATTGGTGCTGAAGTGGCCCGTTTTAAATTTGGCAACCCAGTTCTTAACTGTAGAATATGAAGGACATTGACCCCCCAATGTCTGCGACATATCATCGTGAATATCCTTTGCGGACTTTCTTGCAGAAACAAAAATTTTACCACTCCTCTGCTCTCATTTGCTGTGAATATCGCCTTAGACGCTGACATTTTGTTTTCCCATGTGCCTAGATCACGGTTGCCATAAGCTGCAAACACAAAATTTTGAAAACCCATATTAGACACATAAGGCTTTCATGTGATGTAACATTCGTTACCATAGAAACAAAAAAAGAACAGAAAGCCAAAGACTTATCAGCACCCCCTTACAGTCTGCCTGCACCCCTTGGACATGTTACTGGTTAACCTCCGGGTAGGAGATGGTAGAGCCACCATGGCAAGTGAACTACTTTACCCCCGCTGTCTCCTCGGACGCTGCAAAAACATTGCAAATGAGAGTGATTGTGTCATCAGCAGGACAAGACTTTCCAGTTCCGAAGGTGAAGACACTCAGCTGGACTTCGGGCACTTGACTAGAAGTTGTAGTTGATTGAATTACACCTTAGTTCAGTGTTTCCCAACTCCAGCCTTTAATGTACCCAAAGGGTCATGTTTTCAGGATTTCCTCAGTATTGCACAGGTGACGTTATAGTCAGTGCCTCAGGTTTTCTTACTATAGGATATCCCGAAAACATGACCTTTAGGCTTGTTTCACACGGGTGATGCAATATCGCCACGAGAAAATCTCAGTGATATCACATCCGTGGTCCGAGCGATATTGCTGCATTTTCTCACGGCATTACTGCAATTTCCGTGGTGCTGCAAAGTCGCAAGTGGTGCTACAAAGTCATGCAACTTTGTAGCACCAAGTGCAAGGATTTTCTGGCGGTTGGAATTGAAATATAAGCCCTACCCTGAAAATAATTCATAGCCGCAGAAAAAGATTTAAAAAAGCACATACATCACCTAAAAAGCACTGTCCGGCTATGCTGCATCTTCTCCCCGGTCCCCGGCACTGGTCTTCAGGCATGTCTTCTGGCTGCTTCCTGGAGGTGGGGATTTTCCAATCCCCGGCCAGAAGACATGCCTGAAGACAACTACCAGGGATCGGGGAGAAGACACGGCCAAGCTGACAGCGCTTCTTAGGTGATGTATGTGTTTTGGGTTTTTTTTTCATGCAGCCAGGGCTTAGTTTAGGGCCTTGACATTAGGATTTCCTACTGTTAAAGTTGCATCAAACCGCACAAAAAACGCGTTTACATGCGATGCAGCAGAGAGGAAGGCTCCATAGGGAAACATGAGCTAAAAAACATCGCAAGTCGCAGCCATATCGCAAAACCGGCAAGGTTTTTAACTCACAATGTCACATGCTATAAAACATTGCAAATGCAAAGGAACCCATAGGAAAGTATGGACTTCACATACACGCAATTTGTAGCTTTGTCGCAAGTGGAAATGGGGAAAATTGGTTTCATTGGAGGTTTATTTGCCTTCCTCTGGATCAATATTGGGGGTAATAGGCTGAACTGGATTGTCATATGTCTCTCTTCAGCCTTAAATACTATGTTACTATGTAAAATGAAGGATACTATAAATGAAGAGGCATCACCTCGCACCTCCTAGCTATACAACAACACACCCACTGTGTAAGAAACAGGACAAAGTGTATGTAAAAATAACAAACTATTACAAATAGTTACAAACACAAAAATATAAAAAAACATGCATAAAAAGGAGAGGCGGCGTCCACACAATGGGCTGGACACGGTACAGGCAGCTGACATCACAATAATATATATATAAGAAATGACTGTCATACATAGTGTATAATGAAATACCTGTACAATCACCATACACAGTCACCTGTGTGCAAAAACCCAAATACAGTCTGAAGAAGCCCCCAGACAAGGTGGCAGTGTTGTTGCATGTAAGGTACAGGGCGATTATTGTACTGTTTATAAGTAGAGATGAGCGAGCGTACTCGTCCGAGCTTGATACTCGTTCGAGTATTAGCGTGTTCGAGATGCTCATTACTCATAACGAGCACCACGCGATGTTCGGGTTACTTTCACTTTCATCTCTGAGACGTTAGCGCGCTTTTCTGGCCAATTGAAAGACAGGGAAGGCATTACAACTTCCCCCTGCGACGTTCAAGCCCTATACCACCCCCCTGCTGTGAGTGGCTGGCGAGATCAGGTGTCACCCGAGTATAAAAATCGGCCCCTCCCGCGGCTCGCCTCAGATGCATTCTGACACAGATCAGGGAAAGTGCTATCTTGTTGGAGCTGCTATAGGGAGAGTGTTAGGAGTATTTTAGGCTTCAAGAACCCCAACGGTCCTTCTCAGGGCCACATCTAACCGTGTGCAGTACTGTGGAGGCTGCTTTTTGCAGTGTTGCACATTTTTTTTTTTTTTTGGTATATCGGCCGTGCAGAGCATTGCACCCTGCAGTAATACTCCAGGGACAGAAGTGCTTAGGCAGGGACAGAAGACATATTATTGATTGAATATAGGCAGTGGGCCTTTGCTAAAAAATTTGGGGCAAAAAATCTATTTGGCCTGCCTGTCACTGTGCTCAGTGTTCTGGGTCTGTCTGTGCTGGGTGTAAATGTCTCTTTGCAAAAAGGAAAAAAGATTTTTTATCTCACCTATAGCAGAGCTTTGCGGTGCTTGTAGTTTGTCTGTCCAAAGGAAAAACAACCTCAGATCTGTTGAGCCATCCGGTCCTATGGCTTGTTCATTGGCAAAAAAAGGTGTGGGAATCCGGACACATGGATAACATTTTTCCTTTGCTTTATTTCACATCAGGCTTGCATAGTCAGGTACATGGTTTCACAGGCACATGGTTTTACACGTACAAGACCGCATATCGGCGTAAAGCCTTGTTCACCTCAATGTACAAAACATAAGACTGTTTATTTATAGGTTAAGAACAATCACTGCTGATACCAAATGTCTGACCGGTTAACTCCTTCATTGCTTGATGGTTGTCTGCTGGTTTCCTTCCCTCAAACCTGCAGCTCAAACCACATTCATTAATTGACTTTTACAAATTATTACTAAACCTCATGGTACCAATTATATTGAAGTTTTTAGGCAAAGAGATTTCTTTCATGTGATATCGCAACAATATCTATCTAGCACAATTACCAACATTATGATAACATCTTTGTATGACTTTTATCATGATGGAAATAATATAACCACTGCAACATGAAGTGGCATGATGTATAAGTGAGCATTTGCTTACTATAACTCATATTTATCTTTAGATTATCTTTGTATAACATTTACACAACAAACGTATTGGAACCGCATGCTAATATGAAAACATTCTACTTGCGGTAACGCAATGCAAGATATTATACATAAATTGTTAATATTTTTTGAATATCATGGCTTTCATTATTGATATGATTAGATGTCACAGCCACAAAAAAAGATGCATGCAGATTGTGTGCTGGTATTAATACATCATATGAACAGATATATATATATAAACAAAAGAAATAAGTAATATGTGCTATATCTTTTATATCATGTTTATGTTGCAGATGCATAAAAATCCTATGCTATTTATTATAATGTGGCTATAGTGAATGCATTATGTTTGTCTAGAAAATACGTAGTTCTACAAAATCATACGCAGCCAGCTAAGTGTTACAGCAGGCTTGCGCCAAATTATTTCCTGGCTCTGTCTGGGCTGTGAAATCACCGCTGTATTGCAGTCCACAGTGCAACACTCTGCAGTTCTGTGACATACTCCAGGGACAGAAGACATATTGATTGAATATACGCAGTGGGCCTTTGCAAAAAAATTTGTGGGAAAAAATCTATTTGGCCTGCCTGTCTCTGTGCTCAGTGTTCTGGGTCTGTCTGTGCTGGGTGTAGTAGTTCTACAAATTCATACGCAGCCAGCTAAGTGTTACAGCAGGCTTGCGCAAAATTATTTCCTGGCGTTCCGTAAGCGAAGTCAGCCTCCAACCACAGGCAAATAAGCGGCACATTTAATTACAGCGTTCTGTTTCTGCACTACTGGTAATACGCCATGCTGAGGGGTAGGGGTAGGCCTAGAGGACGTGGACGCGGGCGAGGACGCGGAGGCCCAAGTCAGGGTGTGGGCACAGGCCGAGCCAGTGCGGTGGCCAGGGGTAGAGGCAGGGCCAGACCGAATAATCCACCAACTGTTTCCCAAAGCGCCCCCTCGCGCCATGCTACCCTGCAGAGGTCAAGGTGCTCAACGGTGTGGCAGTTTTTCACAGAGACGCCTGACGAAGGACGAACAGTGGTGTGCAACCTTTGTTGCGCCAAGATCAGCTGGGGAGGCACCACCACCAGCATGCGCAGGCATATGATGGCCAAGCACCCCACAAAGTGGGACGATGCCCGTTCACCGCCTCCGGTTTGCACCACTGCCTTTCCCCCTGTGCCCCAACCTGCCACTGAGATCCAACCCCCCTCTGAGGACACAGGCACTACCGTCTCCTGGCCTGCACCCACACCATCACCTCCGCTGTCCTCGGCCCCATCCAGCAATGTCTCTCAGCGCAGCCTCCAGACGTCGCTAGCGCCACTTTTTGAGCGCAAGCGCAAGTACGCCACCACGAACCCGCACGCTCAAGCGTTAAACGTGCACATTGCCAAATTGATCAGCCTGGAGATGCTGCCGTATAGGCTTGTGGAAACGGAGGCTTTCAAAAGCATGGCGGCGGCCCCGCGCTACTTGGTTCCCAGTCGCCACTACTTTTCCCGATGTGCCGTCCCAGCCCTGCACGACCACGTCTCCCGCAACATTGTACGCGCCCTCACCAACGCGGTTACTGCCAAGGTCCACTTAACAACAGACACGTGGACAAGCACAGGCGGGCAGGGCCACTATATCTCCCTGACGGCACATTGGGTGAATTTAGTGGAGGCTGGGACAGAGTCAGAGCCTGGGACCGCTCACGTCCTACCCATCCCCCGAATTGCGTGCCCCAGGTCAGTGGTGGTATCTGCGGTGGTGTATGCTTCCTTCACTAAACCACCCTCCTCCTCCTACGCAACCTCTGTCTCGCAATCACGCGGCGTGGCAGCACAGCGGTGGGCAAGCGTCAGCAGGCTGTGCTGAAACTACTCAGCTTAGGAGAGAAGAGGCACACGGCCAACGAACTGCTGCAGGGTCTGACAGAGCAGACCGACCGCTGGCTTGCGCCGCTGAGCCTCCAACCGGGCATGGTCGTGTGTGACAACGGCCGTAACCTGGTGGCGGCTCTGCAGCTCGGCAGCCTCACACACGTGCCATGCCTGGCCCATGTCTTTAATTTGGTGGTTCAGCGCTTTCTGAAAAGCTACCCACACTTGTCATACCTGCTTGGAAAGGTGCGCCGGGTCAGCGCACATTTCCGCAACTCCAAGACGGACGCTGCCACCCTGCGGACCCTGCAACATCGGTTTCATCTGCCAGTGCACCGATTGCTGTGCAACGTGCCCACACAGTGGAACTCTACGCTCCACATGTTGGCCAGGCTCTATGAGCAGCGTAGAGCTATTGCGGAATACCAACTCCAACATGGGCGGCGTAGTGGGAGTCAGCCTCCTCAATTATTTACAGAAGAGTGGGCCTGGTTGGCAGCCATCTGCCAGGTCCTTGGAAACTTTGAGGAGTCTACCCAGATGTTGAGCGGGGATGCTGCAATCATTAGCGTCACCATTCCTCTGCTATGCCTCTTGAGAAGTTCCCTGCAAAGCATAAAGGCAGACGCTTTGCACTCGGAAACGGAGGCGGGGGAAGACAGTATGTCGCTGAATAGTCAGAGCACCCTCATGTCTATATCTCAGCGTGTTGAGGAGGAGGAGGAGGGGGAGGAGCATGAGGAGGAGGGGGAAGAGACAGCTTGGCCCACTGCTGAGGGTACACATGCTGCTTGCCTGTCATCCTTTCAGCGTGTATGGCCAGAGGAGGAGGATGAGGAGGAGGAGGATCCTGAAAGTGATCTTCCGAGTGAGGACAGCCATGTGTTGCGTACAGGTACCCTGGCACACATGGCTGACTTCATGTTAGGATGCCTTTCTCGTGACCCTCGCGTTACATGCATTCTGGCCACTACGGATTACTGGGTGTAAGAACTGCTCGACCCACGGTATAAGGAGAGCCTTTCCACTCTCATTCCCAAAGAGGAAAGGGGTTCGAGAATGATGCTATACCACAGGGCGCTGGTGGACAAACTGATGGTAAACTTCCCATCCGACAGCGCTAGTGGCCGAAGGCGCATTTCCGCGGCCCAGGTAGCAGGGGAGGCACAGAGATCAGGCAGCATGTACAGCGCAGGCAGGGGACCATTATCCTAGGCCTTTGCCAGCTTTCTGGCTCCCCAGCAAGACTGTGTCACCGGTCCCCAGTTAAGGCTGAGTTGGCGGGAGCAGTGTAAAAGGATGGTGAGGGAGAACGTAGCCGATCGCACGACCGTCCTCGGTGACGCCTCTGCCCCCTACAACTACTGGGTGTCGAAGCTGGACACGTGGCCTGAACTCGCGCTGTATGCCCTGGAGGTGCTTGCTTGTCCTGCGGCTAGCGTCTTGTCCCAGAGTGTGTTTAGTGTGGCTGGGGGAATCATCACGGATAAGCGTACCCACCTGTCAACCGATAGTGCCGACAGGCTTACACTCATCAAGATGAACAAAGCCTGGATTTCCCCAGACTTCTCTTCTCCACCAGAGGACAGCAGCGATACCTAAACAATACGTAGGCTGCACCCACGGATGGAAGCATCGTTCTCTCTCACCATCCAAAACGGGGACCTTTTTGCTTCATCAATCTGTGTATAATATTCCTCCTCCTCCTCCTCCTCCTGCTCCTCCTCCTGAAACCTCACATAATCACGCCGAACGGGCAATTTTTCTTAGGCCCACAAGGCTCAGTCATATAATGTTTCTAAACAGTTTTTATACGTTTCAATGCTCATTAAAGCATTGAAACTTTCACCTCAACCAATTTTTATTTTTACTGGGCTGTCTCCAGGCCTAGTTACCAATTAAGCCACATTAACCAAAGCGATTAATGGGTTTCACCTGCCCTCTTGGTTGGGCATGGGCAATTTTTCTCAGGTACATTAGTACTGTTGGTACACCAATTTTTGGGGGCCCTCGCCTACAGTGTAATCCAATTAATTTTTAGCCCACCTGCATTACAGCTGACGTAACATCAGCTGTGTTGGGCACTGCAATGGGATATATTTATGTACCGCCGGTGGGTTCCAGGGAGCCACCCATGCTGTGGGTCCACAGGGAGTTGTAACTGCATGTGTCCACTTCTAAAGAACCCCAGTCTGACTGGGGCATGCAGTGTGGGCCGAAGCCCACCTGCATTAAACATGACATTACCTCAGCTGTGATGGGCAATGCAATGGGATATATTTATGTGCCGCCGGTGGCTTCCTGGCACCCACCCATGCTGTCGGTCCACAGGGACTTCACAATAGGGAGTTGTACCTGCCTGTGTCTATGAATTAAAAAGCCCGGTCAGGTTGGGGCATGCAGTGTGGGCCGAAGCCCACCTGCATTTAATCTGACGTTAGCTCTGCTGTCCAGGGCACTGCAATGGGATACATTTATGTACAGCCGGTGGGTTCCAGGGAGCCACCCATGCTGTGGGTGCACACGGAATTCCCATTGCGGAGTTGTACCTGCCTGTGACTATTTATAAAAGACCGCGGTCTGACTGGGGCATGCAGACACCTTGACAGAATGAATAGTGTGTGGCACATAGGTTCCCCATTGCTATGCCCACGTATGCAGCTCCAGATGGAGGTGGCACAGGATTGGATTTCTCATTGCTTCTGTACAGCATTGTGGACTATCGCCCTGCCCCTTTTAAAGAGGGTCGCTGCCTAGCCGTGCCAACCCTCTGCAGTGTGTGCCTGCGGTTCCTCCTCATGGCAGACGCACTTATAAATAGACATGAGTGTGGCGTGGCATGAGGGCAGCTGAAGGCTGGGCAGGGACAGTTTGGTGTGCGCTGTGGACACTGGGTCATGGGGGGGGGGGGTTGGGCAGCATGTAACCCAGGAGAAGTGGCAGCGGAGTGTCATGCAGGCAGTGATTGTGCTTTGTTGGAGGTAGTGTGGTGCTTAGCTAAGGTATGCATTGCTAATGAGGGCTTTTCAGAAGTAAAAGTTGTTGGGAGGGGGGGCCCACTCTTGCCGCTATTGTGGCTTAATAGTGGGACCTGTGAACTTGAGATGCAGCCCAACATGTAGCCCCTCGCCTGCCCTATCTGTTGCTGTGTCGTTCCCATCACTTTCTTGAATTGCCCAGATTTTCACAAATGAAAACCTTAGAGAGCATCGGCGATATACAAAAATGCTCGGGTCGCCCATTGACTTCAATGGGGTTCGTTATTCGAAACGAACCCTCGAGCATCGCGAAAAGTTCATCTCGAGTAACGAGCACCCGAGCATTTTGGTGCTCGCTCATCTCTATCCAGATCCTTTATAAAAATGTTGACCAACACTGGGCCTAGGACAGAGCCTTGCGGTACCCCACTGGATACATTCTATCACTTGGATGTGCAGCCATTTATGACCACTCTTTAAGTACAATCAATCAGCTAGTAGTGAAAAAATCATGTCATGCCCTACCTGTGATGCAATGCGAAGTTTACCAATTGAAAACAATGGGAAACACTCCACGATCCTCAGTAACGGAGGATCACGACTTCCCGGAAGTGATGCAAGGCGGTTTTATAACAAAAATGCCTCACATCTATGGGGACATGGCACGTTGGTGAGCCGAGTTTCACGGCCCAATATTGCAGTCGTCCGTGTGAAATTATCCTTACTAAAGTCAGGATTTACTATCTCCACCACATTCTCTTAATCAACCCAGTTGGCTTGTGGAGTCACATCTGTAGATCTCTAATATATATACATATATATGATGACACAGAAGACGGTTGTGAATCTTTTATTATTATTTCAAATCAAAAGAATCCATCCACAGATGTGATAAGAGAGGAGGTTACAATATGGCCGCCTCGCTGAGCTGCAGGGTTCCGGGCTTCTACTTTTTAGGACAATCCTGGGGAAGGACGCATCTCCTTATAATATCATCAAATCCAAACACATAGATTTTCTTACAGTAGCATGCTGTTGGTGGTTTACAAATAACACACCCCTTATCAAGTTCTTGGCCGCAGCGTCGGGGACACGGGCGGCAGACGTTTTCCATTGTCATGTTCTGGGGGCACCGTGCTGTAAAATTATAATACTGTTAGTGTTGGAGGGGCTAAATGAAACAATAAGTGGAAATGTATACAGTAATCAGGATGTGAGAGCCGACAGAGAGGCCGGACCTTCTGGGGTCCATGTGGGGTGACATAGTGGCTCAGTGAGTAAGACGCTGTGATGTTATTTATATAATAGGGGTTATAGAGAGGTGTGGAGGTTATATAGTAGTGCATCAAATACAATGACTCGTGTAGTTATGTATTGGCTCTGGGCTTAAACAGACGAATGTGACTTAGTCCCGATCTTCAGCTGTGATAATCACGGCCGCCCTTGATTTCAATGGTTTAGTTTTCACTATGAGGATTCTCGCCCGTTAATGGTACACCCGAGAAAAGACAGGACTTGCCCCATCTTCCCGCACGTAGTTAGTGCAATGTGCTGGAGAGATCGGGCAGGACCTATCTTCCTGTGTTTTTGTTTTAAACTCCTGCGCTATGGCGCGGAATTTAAAAGGCCGGAGAAGTAAGATTAAAAAAAAGCCGTTCATGCGCAGCTATGCTCCGTACCGGCGAGCGTAGTTGCACATACTTCTATCTAAAACTACCCTCGGTGAGTAAGCGCACATTCACAGGCACACCTCGTATTTCGGTCTGTGAATACGCAGCACATTCAGGGGCCACAATACGCGGCACTGCTGCATTTTCCTGCCTATCTTTTTACACAATGTATTTTTAGTGCATATTTACGTACACTGATAGATTTCAATTGGCTCTTAGGCCGGCTTGATATGGGTGAGAATAGAACTCATTGACTTCACTCACATTTCCATATTATTCTCACGAAAACTCCCTATTATTCCCTATGGGCGAGTGTAAAACCGCATCAAACTCCCGAGTACATGCGATGCTTAGATTTTCTTACTGAAAAAACATGTGATTTTCATGCATGACACTCTCACAACAGCGGTATGTACATGTGAGTGTGACGCGAACTTTACCTCGCCCATAGGAGAGAACAAGCGTAATACACTGGACAACAAAAAGGCAACTTAAAAATTTATTCCTTCCACAAAATAGTTAAATTATCCTAATTTTGGGTTGAGAAACACGAATATGACATCAGATTCTGTTTATTCTCTTGGGTTTTTAAGATATACTAATCTCAAATCAAAATACTAAAAATACGCTTTGAAGTTCTTTCTCAAAATAACTAATTTGGGGTCGAGGAGAATGAATGTGATGTTATATTTTGTTTGGTGGGCCTAACTCTGGTTTTATAGAACCCTGAAAGGGCTTAATCACGTCAACGGATTCTCTCTGCTGGTCGCTTGTACTCCTCTTCTGGGGCGTCTCTTGTTACTGTCCACCAGTAGTCCACCCCTCCCTATGGCTCCCCACACCTTACACTCTGCCTATCGCATACGACCTCTACCCCTGCACCTCCTTACCACCCCGTTTGCCTTCTAATAACTGATTTCCACATGAAGTTCCCTATTGCCTGTGTTCCCCATGCCTCGCTCCTCCCCACCACCCCTTGCACCTCCTGTGCCACCCCCACCCCATTTGTTTCAAACTGAATGTACCTCACATTGTAATTGTTGTATTGTTTTGCATTTATCCCATGTCTGAAAGCGCTGCGGAATAAGTTGGCGCTATACAAATATAGAGTATTATTCACTCCGGGGTAGAGATTTTCTCTTGGGGTCTGACTATTATCTTGTAGTGAGAAGACCTTTCCCAACTGTCCCACTGACAGGAAACAGCAGTACTTGGTGTATGCCAACTGCATGCCCAACAAGTCCCCACAGATCTGCCACTGATGGTCGGAAGTTTACTATATACACTTGTTTATTTAATGATTTCACTCCTCTAACCTTGTGGATCTGAATGAAGGTTCATGTATTTAACTTAAATGGGCTGCATCTCAGAGTCAAGAGTAACTCAAAGTTTTCAATCTCATTTTTGCTTCTTCCTTGATGAAATGATTAAGAAATACCTATTTTCAAGACGGAAAGATTTTCACCGTTGACCAGTGTTATCTGCCAAATTACATGTTCAGTGAAGCGATGCCATTTTCTTGGAATTCACTTCACACGTGCATAGAAAACTTCAATTTTCAAAACAATATCATGCTCGCCTGTGTAAACTGACCAGAAGAGTTGGATGGAGGAAACTATCACATGACTGCACAAAGGGTTTGTTTGTAGTCTGTAACCATGGAGACACACAGATCTGCATACCAGCTGTGCTCACAAGATGGTAGGAAATGTTTTTTACTACACTATTGCATCTTTTTTATCACAGGCATTGGTCAATACAAAATTGGTTGCAAAAATGTACACACTAGAGATGAGCGAGCATACTCGCTAAGGGCAATTACTCAATCGAGCATTGCCCTTAGCGAGTACCTGCCCGCTCGGAAGAAAAGATTCGGGTGCCGGCAGGGGGCGGGAGTAGCAGGGGAGAGCGGGGGGAACGGAGGGGAGATCTCTCTCTCCCTCTCTTCCCCCTGCTCACTCCCACAACTCACCGCTCACCCGCGCCGGCACCCGAATTTTTTCTTCCGAGCGGGCAGGTACTTGCTAAGGGCAATGCTCGCTCGAATAATTGCCCTTAGCGAGTATACTCGCTCATCTCTAGTACACACCCTTTAATTTATCCATGGGGAGAGCAGAGCTTACTGGGATGTGTTCAGCAGTAATAGTCATCAGGGAATATACAGTGTGGCGAGGGGACAGGTGGAGTGTATTCTGTATTGTACTCACCAGGTAGTGGCTGTGAATGTACCCTGATCAGTATGAAGGCCGCACCTGCAAAGCACAAATCACAGGAATCAGAGGTCCAGTTTTTCTCTGGACACATAATAAATGTCGTCTTGTTCTGTACAGATGAGTATTTAGAGCTGCACAGACACTGGTAACATGTTACGGTATAGTTTCACCTCTGGTGCTCTCTTCTGTTGGCGGACCCCCCACCGTATGGTGTACAACCATAACATTCAGGGTCTGACTATAAGCACAATTTATTATGATGCCCAGATAAAGTGCCGTACATTGGGCAAATATTGTTTAAATGGTTTCTAAATAACAATCTTGTGCTGCCACCACCGTACACCGCAAGATAATATACTGTAAGCGCCTAAGTAGCAGTGCCATACTATACCTAAGTAAATACTGCCATATTGTGCTTAAATAATACTACAGTATTGTAACCAAACAGCTACATTCATACATACAGTCACCTGATAGGGCTCTATTCACATTACTGCCGGGGGCCCCATTCAGCATTCGCCATGAAATAACAGACAAAAAAGTTGTGCACGCAGAACTGTCTCACCTGGAAGCTGCAGGGACCAAACAGACCCCATTATAGTCAATGGGGTCTATTCGGCACACTTTGGTTCTGTTATATGACGGATCTGTTCATCCAGGGGATTCCACTTTCCTGCTCCCATAACAGAATCCCCAGCGCTGATGTGAATTCAGCCTAACAGCTCCATGCGTGCCATAACTAATGACAGTGATGTACAATTAAAGGGGTTCTATCATTACTACAGAACATTTTCCGGCCACGTGGTCACATGGTCCTGGTACCTGTTTCTGGATGGATGACCAGGCATTGTATAGTGGAGCCACCGGCTGAAAACCTCCTTTAGGTTGCCATTTTTTCAATAAAAAATAGCAGCCGAGGTAAAAGAAATTAAAATGGTTTGTGACGGGGCCTAACACAGCGTGTGATTGTACCTTTGTTATGCAGGCTGGAAGTGTATAATGTAAGATGCTCCTTATATTGGGGCACTGGCCTGTGACGCCTACATAATGATGCACAGGTGGTTCAGTGTAACCCGCTATAGTCAGGAATGTACAGGACTCAGGATCCCCATAGAAATCCATAATTGTCCCCCTAAAACAGTATGTGTGTGCGTGCGTATCTACAAGCCCGTAATGCTATACAAGTTGTCTTAAAGAATGTATCTTTGTAGGTAAATGGAGGAAAGATAAAATATCTAAAGATCAATACAAAAACTGCAGATCAAAAAGTTTCGGTAGATTAAACCAGAAATCTTATGAAAAGTGGGAATCCGCTCTAAACACGAGAAAATACTCACTCAGCGACAGCAGCAGCAGCACAGAGACCGGTCTCATGGTCAGTTCGGGGGTTTCGCCTTCGTCCTGAAAAAGACAGAATCCAAGTAGAAAATTCAGCATTTGCAAGACCTCTGCTTGCTGTCAGTGATGGAGATCTGTCCTGATCCTGACACATGTGCAGTGTTGTTACAATGTATCAGAACTCTCTAGTATGACAAGTGATGGATACAAGATACTGTGCAGTGATTATCTCTGTCTGGATATGAAGAGTTATAGGTTAGTAGCGGGTACCTACCTGTGTGATGTCTCAGCTGTGGTCTTCTGCTGGTGCAGGGATGTGCGCGGTTATATAGGGCTCTGTGGGTGCGGGCATCTGAAATATTCTGTATCAATCAATATCACTGTCACAAATTAATTACCGACTCTGGATAATTAAGGTAATTGGCTCTAATAAACCGGTATTTTGTCCCTGGCTACATCATGTCAGACATTATTTCTTCTTTAATGGTTCCTGATTATTCTCAGGGCGGAGGCGATAACAAGGTCACCCAAGGTGAAGATTCCAAGCAGATTTAAGCTCCAGGAGTAAATAGCTCTTACATTTACAGAGCTCCTTCACATGATCATATGTGTTTTTACGTTCATTCGTCCGCACCATGTATTCGCTTGAATGGATGGTTTTACACTTTGCAGTCCATTCACACGGCTGGGTGCGACGTATTAGGCAAAAAATATGGATAGATTTATACATGCATGGAGCAAGAGGGGAAGGTTTCGCACGGTCGGGGGTAATACCAGCACAGAGGAAAAAATAATAATTTTTAGGCCAACCGTCAAATCTCTATTCCCTACGAGACCGGAAGGATCTCTAATACAATCACCATGTAAAAGAAATACTTCTGATCAGATATCGTCCGCTACTGGACAAGGAGAGGACAGGTTACGCATTGTTAATCTCTCAGAGAGACCACTATCTACTGATGAGATCAGCGTTTTGGAGAGGGGGCTGTTCTTCGTCCCGATGACGCAACTCGATCGTTTTGTCTGGCCGAATGACATCTCCCTGTTCATACGCCAATTAAGATGTAAACAATATTTTGCCCAACAGGACAGAAGCAAGGCCCTTGAATTGGGACTCTTGCCAAAAGATATGCAAGGCCTGAGAGATCTACAAGACCTTGAGAATGAAGGGAGAGGGGCCTTTCACACAACTAAGGCTAAAAAATGCATCAAATCCTCCACCTACGCACTGTCCTCCCATCGATACGTGAGAAGATTGTCCTGAAAGAGATTAAAAAATTAAGCCCTAAGTATCACAGAAGGGTCCATCATATGTCTCGCAAAGAAATGACAGCCCTGAGGAATCGGGAAAATGATGAGAACATAATAATTAAACCCTCAGATAAAGGGGGAAATGTAGGTATTATTGAGCTTCAGAAACACATCGAAGTATGCATGGATCTCCTAAAGAGACCTTTTGTCATATATCATTGGACCCGACTGTACTGTTTTTGAAAGAACTCTCTGTGATTTTGAATTAAGCTCGTAAATCAAAACTTATTGGAAACACTAAATTTGACTTCCTAATGCCCAAACACCCAAAGATTGCCAGCTTTTACACCCTCCATAAGGGGACCAACCCACTATGGTGTCGTCAATAGTGCCAGGCATTGATAATTTGAGCCAAAACGTTAGCATGTATATAGATCACATTTTAAGACCATTTGTTTCTGCTCTTCCCTCGCATATAGAAGACACTGTGGATACACTACGGCAACTCTAGGGAATATCCGTGGAACCCAATACATTATTGGCCACCATGGATGTCGAATCGCTTTATAGCTCTATACCCCATGGTGGCCTGAGAGCAGTTGAACATTTTTTAAAACAGAGAGGTGTCCATCTTATGGAGCATAACAACTTTGTCAAGGAATTGTTGTCATTTGTATTGACACATAGTTACTTTACATTTAACAGTCAGTACTTCCACCAGCTCAGGGGCATGGCGATGGGGACTCCATGTGCCCCATCGCACGCCAATCTGTACCTGGGCTGGTGGGAGGAACACATGTATTAACGGAGCAGAATGATCGATGGTCGAAGAATGTCACCTTCAATTCATTGATGACATTCTCCTCCTGTGGTCAGGAGATAAAGCATCCTTCCAAGAGTTTATAACCAAGCTAAATATAAATGACCTCCACTTGACAGTAACTTCTGAGTGTGACCAGTCCACAATATCATTCCATGACTTGAAAATCACTAAAGTATCAGATGGCACCCTATCGACTACTTGATTCAGAAAAACTACAGCCATTAATTGACTGTTATTATAGGGACAGCCATCATCCGTATCCCTCAAAAAGGGGATA
Organism: Eleutherodactylus coqui; assembly: GCF_035609145.1. Taxonomy (NCBI): domain Eukaryota; kingdom Metazoa; phylum Chordata; class Amphibia; order Anura; family Eleutherodactylidae; genus Eleutherodactylus; species Eleutherodactylus coqui. The sequence continues at coordinate 25,855,418 of NC_089842.1, read as the reverse complement.
CCTAAAGGTCAGTTTTTGAGGGTCCGCCATAATTGTTCCTCAACTGACAAATTTCTGAGGGAGAGTCAGAAACTAACATGGAGATTTCAGGATAGAGGTTATCCCGAAGAGATATTTAGGGATGCTCCGGAATTCTCAGCAACTCAAAACAGAATAGAACTGCTACAACTTAAGAAGAAAAAACAACAGACTGAAAAAATTCGGATAATAGGGACCCTTGAAAGGGGGGCCTCGGAGGTCAAAAAGGTTCTGGGTCAATATTGGGACATTCTAAGAGACAACGAAGACCTTGAAGAACACCTACCCGCATCCCCAGCTATTACATTTTGGCACAGGGGGAGCCTACGTGACAGGCTTGTGAAGAGCCACTTACAACCGAAAAAATCAGATAGAATGTGGCTCGGGAGACACAATTTCGTTGGAACGTTCCCCTGCTTGGATTGCACAGCGTGTAGTTTTATTAATAAGAGCTCATCATTCACGAGCGTATCCACATCTACCACCTATACAAATCATGAATTTATAGACTGCAGGATGACAAATGTGGTATATCTAGCAACCTGTGCCTGCCCATTAAATTATATTGGAAAGACCACACAACAGCTGCGCCAACGCATCTTGGCACATGTGGGCACATGAAACAGGTTAACAGCAGCACTTGAACAAACCTCATTCAGAGGGAGGCTCCTGGTGAATAATGGAGGCTCTTGTAATAAAGGAGTCTGGATCCATGACCCATGTATAAACCAGTCAATTTGTCCACAGATAGAGCCACTAATAGGCTACCAGTAACACGTTACTTGCAGATTAAAATTATTCCATTTTTATTGAAGCACACATAGGCTTGATACCTTGACAAGTTTTGTCACCCGCAGCCTTTGTCTAGTCACCAAAGCCTAAAGACTCACAACCATAAATACATCAAAGTTTAAAGTATTAGCCAATAGAAACATAGCAATTAAAAAGAGCCCCCCCTCCGGTGTTCACCCACAAGTCCACCATACCTCAGATGCAGGTGTCTAGAGAGTCCATGCATGGCACATGGTCCAAACCCCTATAGATCCACAGCAATCACTCCCTGCACTGTCACATCGGCGTCCCGTCTGTAGCACCACGCATTTGTGCAATCTGCAGAGTGTTCTCGCAAGTGCCAGGAATGCCCACGGCCAAAATGGCCAGCACGACCTACAGTATCAAACCACGCATTTGTGCAATCTGCAGAGTGTTCTTGCAAGTGCCAGGAGTGCCCACGGCCAAAATGGTCCGCACGACCTACAGTGTCAAACCGCGCATGCACTAGCTTCCGTAATACTGGGCACCAGTCAGTATATTCACAGACAGTATACATGGGTGCTGCTACAGCATGCATGCCCAAGGCATCACAATTGTCCCAGTCTGTGATAGAAAATGCCCATAAAATGGGATATGCCCATGCAAATATAGTATATAATTGCAGGCATTAAATTTGGATTATGCAATAATGATGCCTGTGGCAAATAGCCGAGGCAACATCCCATGTTCACAAAGAATGTATTACATCCAAAATATGTATCTGTCCCTATCTTCCAAACGACCCATAGTAAGTCATTGATTGAATCTCATAGGGACATAAAGACCTGCATAACCGGCTGTAACTTTATGGTTGCACACATTTTTTTTTTAAATTAAAGGACCCTACATCTTAATTAATCATCTGCCAGCGTATTGAAAATGTGGCACTCCCACAACACGTGCCCTTTATGTAAACCTGATGTCAAATGGCCATTCTATCGCTATGAATAAATTGTAGTGGACCCCTTGTAATGCTGAGAATCTTTAATCACATAACATGTACAATCCAGGTGTTTACCCAATCAAACATAGCAAACTCTTCAATAAATTGGCAAACTGTCGCCAAAATGGTCAGCAATCTTTACTGCAAAACACATCCGGTAAGGAGGAACCCTCCAATCATAAACTGGAGGTCGATGTCAATACACACATGCGTCCAAATCCAATCTAACACGCTGAATCTGATGATCTAGGGACAAAAAGGACAACATTTAATAAACAAATATATCACGCTAAGTAACCCAACCCTAAATAGACAACTCTCCCTTTACTGCAATCCCAAGGCATAAGGCAATGGAGTATAATCAATATTCAACCGCCTTGGCTGCAGGGTGTCCAACTCGAAAATCCACCTTGCCTTCCAGAGGCGTAACTGCTTCTCCCTATTTCCACCCCTAATACTGGGGAGCCCTGAATCTATCACTCTGTATTGGAGCTGGCTTACCGAGTTGTTGGCGGTATAACTTGCTGTCAAAAAGAAAAAATATATTGTTCAAAACAAGAGCTAACAAAGCCATGACAAACTCTATACAGCCATTGGAAAGGTCTGATCTCTGTAGATAGTACCTAGTAGCCCACAGATCTGCTTCATGTTGTATGATGGTATAGAAGGACGTGACCTCAAAGGAGCTCAGTATGGCCCCCTCATCATGTGGGCAACATGAGGAGAAGATAAAACACTCCTATATCAAACCACATGTGGGAGAAGCATAACGGGAACCTCAGCCAACCAAAATTCCAAGGAATCTATCTGTGCTTATGGTCATTGAGGAAACGTGGACAGAATGCTACTCCAAAAGGAGACAGGATGGATATATAGGATGAATTTGAAAATGAGAACTTGTCCTTCAATTGCTTTATCTGACTTTTTTAGGTCCTGTCTTGAAATTCTAGCATTCAGAGATATACTAACCTAATAATAACTGGGTTGGAATCTTGTGATTTAGGATTCAATTGCATAGACGTGCTATATGGCCCCATATATAAAAAATGGGGGAACCATATAGAATTGCAGAACTGAACAAGTTCATCAACTGGAGGAATAAACATCGTACATATGAATGAGGATATATATATATATATACTCTCCTTTAGTTACTAGACAACCGCCCAAAACATCCTTGGTATAATAAAGAGAACATGCGTAGATTTCTGATACACTTTATTTTCATGTTTATGGATAATGATGCGGCTGATCCCATCTCTCATGGGGACTTATAATTTCGTGCAGCAGGAAAAAAACCTTTGTGCATATATATGACTATGTTAATTGTGTCTATGCTAACAGCTATGACCGCGGTCATACCACACAGGTGTGGCGTCTAGATTTATGATACTGCACATTTATGTCCTGGTCGCTATGACACTGACCTCTCTCTAGTGCGCAGGCGCTAGACTGGGGTCTCTGGCACAAGCGCCGACGTTATGATGTCACACGTTTTGACGCTGAACGCTGCGTTCCACTTGGAACCACCTGATGCACTCAGGGAGCGACCGGGGATGGAAATGAGTTTCGTCATTACGCGGCGTACAACTCCATCCCCGTGCCTTCCGCCTTGTCACCATGTAGTCGGAGTGTCAACACTATGATGATCCCTCATCCATGCCCCCCGGAGGTGTGGTTAGGCAATTAGTGTGATCCGGAGCAATGATCCGCATGATCCTTTTTCATCATACATACCCTGTAACAACAATCGTTTTTCAAGTCCTGGATTGCCCGGGTAGCCTTTGGTAGTGCGTTCCCTAGGACTGGTGCTGCTCTGGAGAAGTCTTGGAGGCGGGAATGAGAAGTTCGAATTAGAGGGGTGCACAGTCTACTTTCGTTAGCAGAGTGGAGAGCCCAGGCTGGGTGATGGATTGAGATGAGGGAAGCAATATAGGGGGGCGCTGCGCTGTGGTGGGCTTTGCAGATGGAGGTAGCGAGTTTAAATTGAATTCTGTATTTAACAAGCAGCCAGTGCAGTGATCGGCACAGGGCAGAGGCGTCCGAGTAGCGGTTGGACAGGAAGATGAGCCTGGCTGCTACATTAGGATGGATTGGAGAGGGTAAAGTCTGGTGCAGGGGAGGCCGATCAGCAACGAGTTGCAATAATCAAGCTGAGAGTGGATGAGGGTAAAATAAGCGTTTTTATCTCATCCATGGTGAGAAAAGAGCGGATTCTTGCAATGTTCTTAAGGTGCAGGTGACATGTTCGGGCAAGAAATTGGATATAGGGGGTAAAGCAGAGATCGGAGTCGAATATGACGTCAAGACAGCGGGCATGTTGTCTAGGAGTTATGGTGGCGCCACACACTGAGATGGAGATGTCAGGATGAGGTCGGTTAGTGGAGGGTGGAAACACCAGCAGGTCAGTTTTAGAGAGGTTTAGTTCTAGGTAGAGAGAGGACATGGTGTTAGAGACAGCAGACAGACAGTCGGTGATGTTTTGGAGGAAAGGTTCAGAGATGTGTATAGCTGGGTATCTCATGATATGGGAGTGACCCTCTCGGACTGAACCTTAATGATTGGATGTTAGTGTTACACACCTTGTGTGGGAGGGTCATACAAATCCCTATAAGAGAGGCACAGGTGGAGGCAGCCCAGTGATGCCAGTAGCCCACCATCAGGGCGGTTGGTTTGATTTGCTTAGCATTTTACTTTTATTTGTCCTTTGATTCTGATCTTCTGATACTCCATTAGGCTCTGAGAATCCCACAAGATAGAGAGAATAAGAAACTCAATGAGAATAAAATAGTCACTAGAGATGAGCGAGCACCAAAATGCTCGGGTGCTCATTGCTCGAGTCGAACTTTCTGCGATGCTCGAGAGCTCGTTTCGAATAACGAACCCCATTAAAGTCAATAGGCGACTCAAGCTTTTTTGTATATGACCGATGCTCTGCTTAGGTGTTCACTTGTGAAAATCTGGAAAACATACGAAAGTCATGGAAACGCCACAGAAATGGATAGAGCAGGGGCAGCCTGCAGGGCTACATCTCAGGCTCCCAGGTCTCACTATTAAGCCACAATAGCGACAAGAGTGCCCCCGCCCCCCCTAACAATTTTTACTTCGGACAAAACCCTCATTAGCAAGGCACACCTTAGCTAAGCACCACAAGCACAATCACTGCCTGCAGGTCACACCGCTGCCTCTTCTCCTGGGTTACATGCTGCCAAACCCCCCACACGACCCAGCGTTCACAGCGCACAAAAAAGTGTCCCTGTGCAGCCTTCAGCTGCCCTCATGCCACACGCTCGCTTCATAGCCACACCAACCTCATGTCTATTTATAAGTGCATCTGCCATGAGGAGGAACCGGAGGCACACACTGCAGAGGGTTGACAGGGCCAGATAGCGACCCTCTTTAAAAGGGGCGGGGCGATAGCCATAATGCAGTTGAGAATCAATGAGAAATTGACGTTCGATCTTCATTCCAATAAAGTGCCAACCTCCGTCAGGAGCTGCAAACGTGGGCATGAGTTACATAGCTATGGGGAATCTATGTGCCCACACAGTATTCATTCTGTCTAAGTGTCGGATAGCTCAATCGACACTGCAAGGAGAAAGCCATCTGCACTCTGCCCCCTACCCAAGTCAGTCAGTGTCTTTGTGCCAGACAGTTCAAACACTGCGATGGGAAGTCTGAGTGCACCCACAGCATAGGTGGGTCCTTGGCAACCCAAGACATGAACAATAAAGAAATCAGAGTGGCCAAACATGGCAGACTTACACTGCGCCGAGGACATAGGCCTCAGCCAACAGCTTCAGCCATCGTAGGCATGAAGCGGACTTCGATGCTAGCATAGCATTGAACGTCTCATTAATGCAGTAATGCTCATCTTCTTTGGCCCAAACCAGTGTATCAGATAACTGTGGTGACACGTGAGCAAATACATGATGCCAGTGCTGATCCCCTGACCCCAAGCAGGAGGAGGAGGTGGCCTTACAAGGCCAAGAAACCATGACCAGGACCCACTGTAGCCTGTGTGGGAAGTATGTGAGCAGGCCCTTGGTACGGCTTGGTTCCAGCAAACACACTGTGGTACTCAAGGTGCCGCGAGTTACATAGCAATGGGCAATCCGGGTCCCCTCACACTATTCATTCTGTGTTGGTGTCGGATAGCTCAATCGACACCGCAAGGGGAAAGCCATCTGCACTCTGCACCCTACCCAAGTCAGTCAGTGACTTTGTGCCAGACAAGTAAAACACCGCAATGGGAAGTCTTTGTGCACCCACAGCATAGGCGAGCAGAAGGAACCAAAAGAAAGTAATAAACATGAAGAAATTACAGTGCCCAAACAGGGCAGACTTTCACTCCGCCGAGGACATAGGCCACTGCACACACCCTCAGCAAACGCGGGCATAGAGCGGACTCCGATGCTAGTACAGCTGTGAACGTCTCATTAAGGCAGTAACGCTCCTCTTCAGTGGCCCAAACGAGTTTCACAGATAACTGTGGTAACACGAGAGAAAATAACTATTGGCCTCGGCCCACAATTCATACCCTAGTCAGTGAGTGTTTTTGGGCCAGATAGGTAAAACATCACGATGGGAAGTCTGTGTGCACCCATAGAATAAACAGACCCCTGTAAAATTTCAGTAGAAAAGGTATAAGCAGACCCCAGTAACATTTTGGTTGCAGTAGTATAGGCAGACCCCTGTATCATTTCTTTAGTAGAAGTATAGGCAGACCCCTGTAACATTTACGTGGCAGCAGTATAGGCTGACCCCAGTAACATTCTTGTAGCAGAAGTATAGACAGACCCCTGTAACATTTAAGTGGCAGCAGAATAGGCAGACCCCTGTAACATTTATGGAGCAGCAGTATAGGCAAACCCCTGTAACATTTTCGTGGCAGCAGTATAGGCAGACCCCAGTAACAATCTTGTAGCAGAAGTATAGGCAGGCAGACCCCAGTAAAATTTCTGTAGTAATAGTATAGGCCAACCTCTGAAACATTGGGGTACCATGAGCATAGGCGAAGGCCGGAAAAATTAGTTTGATAAGAGTGTAGGCGTGGGCCCGAAAAATAAGTGTACCAAGAGTACAAGTGTACCTCTGAAAAATTTATCAACCGAGAGAGCTGGTGAAACCCATAAATATTTTTTGAAAGATACAGCTCGTTGTTGCTTAATTTGTAACAGAGCCTGGTGGCAGCCCTGTTGAAAAAATTGGTTCATGCTAAAGTATCAATACTTTTGAAACTTTTTAAAAATTGTAAAAACATTGGCAGATGAGCCTTTTGGGCTGCAGAAAAATTGGCAGTTCAGCGCGATGACATGTTGTTTTTGGAGGAGGAGTAGCAGGAGGAGGACTAATATCAGAGACAGATTGACAAAGCTAAATGCCCCATTTTTCCGGTGATAGAGAAGAGTACTTTTATCTGCGGTTGCAGCGAAAAGAATCTTTAGGTTCTGCTGCTCTCCGCCGGTGGAGAAGAGAAGTCTGGGGAAATCCAGGCTTTGTTCATCTTTTTGAGTGTAAGCATGTCGGCACTGGCAGTTGACAGACGGGTACGCTTGTCCGTGATGATTCCCCCAGCTGCACTAAACACCCTCTCTGACAAGACGCTAGCCGCAGGGCAAGCCAGCACCTTCAGGACATACAGCGCAAGTTCGTGCCACGTGTCCAGCTTTGACACCCAATAGTTGTATAGAGCAGAGGCATCATGGAGGACGGTGGTACGATCGGCTACATACTCCCTCACCATCTTTTTACAGTGCTCCCTCTGAGTCAGCCTTGACTTGGGAGTGGTGACACAGTCTTGCTGGGGAGCCATAAAGCTGGCAAAGGCCTTGGAGAGTGCTCCCCTGCCTGCGCTGAACATGCTGCCTGATCTCCGCGCCTCCACTGCTAGTTGGCCCTCGGAACTGCGCCTTCTGCCACTAGTGCTGTCAGATGGTAAGTTTAGCATCACTTTGTCCATCGGGGCCCTGTGGTATTGCATCACTCTCGTACCCATTTCCTCTTCGGGAATGAGAGTGGAAAGGTTCTCCTTGTAACATCGGTCGAGAAGGGTGTACACACAGTAATCCGTGTTAGCTAGAATGCGTCTAACGCGAGGGTCACAAGAAAGGCAGCCTAACATGAGGTCAGCCATGGGTGCCAGGGTGCCAGTACGCAAGACATGGCTGTCATCACTAGGAAGATCGCTTTCAAGATCCTCCTCCTCCTCCTCCTCCACAGGCCATATACGCTGAACAGATGGGAGGCAAGCAGCATGGGTACCCTCTGCAGTGGGCCCAGCTGTCTCTTCCCCCTCCCCCTCCTCCTCCTCTTCCTCCTCCAACACGCTCTGAGATATAGACATGAGGGTGCTCTGACTATCAAGCGACATACTCTCTTCCCCCGTCTCCTGTTCCGACCGCAAAGCGTCAGCCTTTATGCTTTGCAGGGAACTTCTCAAGAGGCATAGCAGAGGAATAGTGACACTAATGATTGCAGCATCACCGCTCACCATCTCAGTAGACTCCTCAAAGTTTCCGAGGACCTGGCAGATGTCTGCCATCCAAGCCCACTCCTCGGTAAAGAATTGGGAGGCTGACTACCACTACGCCGCCCATGTTGGAGTTGGTATTCCACTATTGCTCTACACTGCTCATAGAGCCTGGTCAACATGTGCAGCGTAGAATTCCACCGTGTGGGCACATCGCACAGCAGTCGGTGCTCTGGCAGATTAAACCAATGTTGCAGGGTCCTCAGGGTGGCTGCGTCCGTGGTGGACTTGTGGAAATGTGCGCAGACGCGGTGCACCTTGCCGAGCAGGTCATATAAGTGCGGGTAGTTTTTCAGAAACTGATGAATCACCAGATTGAAGATGTGGGCCAGGCATGGCACGTGTGTGAGGCTGCCGAGCTGCCACCAGGTTATGGCCGTTGTCACACACGACCATGCCTGGTTGCAGGCTCAGCGGCGAAAGCCAGAGGTCGGTCTGCTCTGTCAGACCCTGCAACAGTTCGGGGGCCATGTGCCTTTTGTCACCTAGGCTGACTAGTTTCAGCACGGCCTACTAATGCTTGCCCACCACTGTGCTGCTACACCACACTGACTGCTGGCGACGTGCTGCTCACATTTCTTAATTATGAGGTAGAGGTTGCGTAGGAAGAGGGGGAGGGGGAGGGTTTAGAGGAGGTGGCATAGACTGCCGCAGATACCAGAACCGAGGAAGGACCTGCTATTCTGGGTGTGGGAAGGATGTGTGCGGTCTCAGGCTCTGACTCGGTCACAGCCTCCACCAAATTCACCCAATGTGCTGTCAGGGAAATATAGTGGCCCTGCCCGCCAGTACTTGTCCATGTGTTCGTGGTTAAGTGGACCTTCCCAGTAACCGCGTTGGTGAGGGCACGATTGATGTAGCAGGAGATGTGCTGGTGTAGGACTGGGACGGCACACCGGGAAAAATAGTGGCGACTGGGGACCGAGTAGCTCCACAAGCCTGTACGGCAGCATTTCCTGGCTGATCAATTTGGCAATGTGCACGTTTAAAGCTTGAGCGTGCGGGTGCGTGGCGGCGTATTTGCATTTTTGCTCCAACGCTTGTGCTAGCGACAGCTGGACGCTGCGCTGAGATACATTGCTGGATGAGGTCCAGGACAGCGGAGGTGAGGGTGTGGGTGCAGGATGGGAGGCGCTCGTGCCTGTGTCCTGAGAGGGGGGTTGGATGTGAGTGGCAGGTTTGGGCACAGTGGGAGAGGCAGTGGTGCTACCCGGAGGCGGTGAACTGCCTTCGTCCCACCTTGTGGGGTGCTTGGCCATCATATGCCTGCGCAAGCTGGTCGTGGTGAGGCTGGTAGGGATGGCTCCCCAGCTGATCTTGGCGCGACACAGGTTGCACACCACTGTTCGTCGGTCGTCCGTGCTCTCACTGAAAAACATCCACACCTTTGAACACCTAGGCCTCTGCATGGTGGCTTGGCACAAGGGGGCGCTTTGGGAAACAGTTGGGGGATACTTCGCTCTGGCCCTGCCTCTACTCCTGGCCACCCCACTGCCTCTTCCAACCTGTCCTGCTGCTGCACTTGCCTCCCCCTCTGAAGGCCTGTCCTCAGCTGGCTTATCAAACCAGGTGGGGTCAGTCACCTCATCGTCCTGCAGCTCTTCCTCCGAATCCTCTGTGCGCTCCTCCCTTGGACTTAATGCCCTTACTACTACCTCACTGATAGACAATTGTGTCTCTTCATCATCGTCCTCCTCACCCACTGAAAGCTCTTGAGACAGTTGCCGGAAGTCCCCAGCCTCATCACCCGGACCCCGGGAACTTTCCAAAGGTTGGGCATCGGTCTCGACAAACTCCTCAGGTGAGAGAAGAACCATTTTTTCCCAATCAAGGCAGGGACCCGAGAACAGTTCCTGGGAGTCTGCCTGCTCATCAGAATGTGTCATTTTCATAGAGTGAGGAGGCTGGGAGGAAGGAGAAGAAGCAGCGAGAGGATTAAGAGTTGCAGCAGTTGACAGCGTAGAAGACTAGGTGGTCGATACATTGCTGGATGCATTTTCTGCCATCCACGACAGGACCTGCTCACACTGCTCTGTTTGTAATAAAGGTCTACCATGTGGACCCATAAATTGTGATATGAAGCTGGGGACTGCAGAAACTTGCCTCTCTCCTAATTCCGCAGCAGCCGGCTGTGATTCACCTGGACCAGGAACTCGGCCTGTGCCCACACCCTCAATTGGATCTCCGCGTCCTCGCCCGCGTCCACGTCCTCTAGCCCTACCCGTACCCCTCAGCATGGTGGATTACGAATAGAGCAGACACAGAGCAGTGTAAATAATTATGGAATTATTTTCGTACACTTTCACGCTGACAGCGGTATTGTAACGCTAACTCCAGGCAGAAATAAAGAATACGGAAGGCTACAAACAGGCCTAGCTGTGCAACACTGATGCACCGCAACTCCCATCAGACACCCAGTAAATTTCAGACAGTCAGAGGTAGCCCAACGAAGGAGCTTTTATTTTATTTTTTTTGAAAAAGAATACAGGCTATATAGTGTGTATATGACTTTCCCTCTATCAGTGACTGTGGCCGTACGCTGTGCGTGAAGTCCACGGCAGACACAGACTGGTGTAAAAATTTTTGGAATTATTGGCGTACAGTTAGAGGCTGACAGCAGTATTGTAACGCAAACTCCAGGCAGAAACAAAGAATACGGTAGGCTGCAAACAGGCCTAGCTGTGCAATAGTGATGCACTACTACCCCCACCAGACAACTTGTAAAATGCAGACGGTCAGAGGTAGACCTAAGGGCTCCCACCCACTTGCATTAGCGATTTGCGATTTTTTTGCGCTGCGATAGAGTGCTACAAATTTCTAGTTTGAAACAAATGAGTAGTAATGTGGTTATGCGCACTTGCGATTTTTTTTGCGCAGCGCGAGTGCGATTTTTTTATCGATTGCAATTGCCCTATATTTGCGTGATGTCTGATTTCTCCCTCGCCCATGCAAGTCAATGGTTGGCTAAAAATTGCATCGAACATCGCAGAATTGCATGCGCGAGTGTGTTGTGATTCTTTTCTCTATAATTGCGTTTAAAGTGTCAAAAACTCTGCAATAAAAAATCGCAGGAAAGTCGCAATACATAGAGCTTTGCGATGCGAGGTTAGTGGGAGAAAAATCGCAGTGCAATCGCACAAAAATTGCACGTTTACAACTGCGATATCACAGCGATTTTAAAAACGCCAGTGGGTGGGACCCCTAAGAAGGAGCTTTTTTAATTTTTTTTTTTAAAAAGAATACAAGCTATATAGAGTGTATATGACTTTTCCTCTATCAGTGACTGTGGCCGTATGCTGTGCGTGAAGTCCACGGCAGACACAGCAGGCCGGTGTAAAAAATTATGGAATTATTGGCGTATAGTTAGAAGCTGACAGCGGTATTGTAACACAAACTGCAGGCAGAAAAAAATTATACGGAAGGTTGCAAACAGGCCTAGCTGTGCAATAGTGATGGACTACAACTCCCATCAGACTACCTGTAAAATGCACACGGTCACAGGTAGCCCTAAGAAGGACCGTTGGGGTTCTTGTACACAGGATCCTACACTACCACTGTCCTTGTCTCAACACCACTTTCCCTATACTCTGTATTACAGACTGCAGATTTAGAATGCTATAGCTGTAATAGCCTGCACAGCCCGAGATGAAAAAAAAAAATTGGGGTGCAAAACTGCTCCCAGCAGCCACAACAGTAATGCACACGGTCAGATGTGGCCCTAAGAAGGACCGTTGGAGTTCTTGAGGACAGGATCCTACACTAACACTCTCCCTATAGCAGCAGCGCTTTCCCTAATCTCTCCCAGTGCGTGTCTGAGGCAAGTCGCGGGCGGGACCACTTTAAGTACTAGGCGGTCACTTGATCTCACCAGCCACTCACTGCAGGGGGGTGGGAACACGTTACAGAAGGAAGTGGCAATGCCTTCCCTGCATGTCTATTGGCTAAAAAATGGCGCTAAACATGCAGGGAAGGAAATGGAATTGTCTCGAGTACCACGTGGTGCTCGTCTCGAGTAACGAGCATCTCGAACACCCTAATGCTCAAACGAGCATCAAGCTTGGACGTGTGTGCTCGCTCATCTCTATTAGTCACCGCTAGAGATGAGCGAGCACCAAAATGCTCGGGTGCTCGTTACTCGAGTCGAACTTCCCACGATGCTCGAGGGTTCGTTTCGAGTAACGAACCCCATTGAAGTCAATGGGTGACCCGAGCATTTTTGTATATCGCCGATGCTCGCTAAGGTTTTCATTTGTGAAAATCTGGGAAATTCAAGAAAGTGATGGGAACGACACAGAAACGGATATGGCAGGCGAGGGGCTACATGTTGGGCTGCATCTCAAGTTCCCAGGTTCCACTATTAAGCCACAATAGCGTCAAGAGTGGGCCCCCAACAATTTTTACTTCTGAAAAGCCCTCATTAGCAAGGCATACCTTAGCTAAGCACCACACTACCTCCAACAAAGCACAATCACTGCCTGCATGACACTTCGCTGCCACTTCTCCTGGGTAACATGCTGCCCAACCGCCCATTTCAGTAATAGTAGCAGTCAAGACAGGCCCCAGTAACAATTCCAAAGCAGCAGTATAGGGGGAGCACAGTATTAGTTCCATTTCAGTAGTAGTAGCAGTCTAGACAGGCCCCAGTAACCTATCACTAGCAGCAGTATAGGGGGAGCACAGTATTAGTTCCATTTCAGTAGTAGTAGCAGTCTGGACAGGCCCCTGTAACATATCACTAGCAGCAGTATAGGGGGAGCACAGTATTAGTTCCATTTCAGTAGTAGTTGCAGTCTATACAGGCCCCAGTAACATATCACTAGCAACAGTATAGGGGGAGCACAGTATTAGTTCCATTTCAGTAGTAGTAGCAGTCAAGACAGGCCCCAGTAACATATCACTAGCAGCAGTATAGGGGGAGCACAGTATTAGTTCCATTTCACTAGTAGTAGCAGTCTAGACAGGCCCCAGTAACATATCACTAGCAGCAGTATAGGGGGAGCACAGTCTTAGTTCCATTTCAGTAATAGTAGCAGCCAAGACAGGCCCCAGTAACAATTCCGAAGCAGCAGTATATTCGGAGCACAGTATTAGTTCCATTTCAGTAGTAGTAGCAGTCAAGACAGGCCACAGTAACATTCCCGTTGCAGCAGTTTAGGGAGATAACAGTCTCTTTCACATTTCAGTAGTTGCAGTATAGACAAGGCCCCAGGTACATTAATGTAGCAGAAGTGTAGGTCAACCCCACACACCTTGCTGTACCATGAGTGCAGGTGAAGCCCATAAAAATTACTAGGATTACACTGTAGGCGAGGGCCCAAATAAATTGGTGTACCAACAGTACTAATGTACCTCAGAAAAATTGCCCATGCCCAACCAAGAGGGCAGGTGAAACCCATTAATCGCTTTGGTTACTGTGGCTTAATTTGTAACTAGGCCTGGGGGCAGCCCAGTTAAAATAAAAATTGGTTCAGGTGTAAGTTTCAACGCTTTAATGAAAATTGAAACCTATAAACATTGTTTACAAAAGTAATATGACTGAGCCTTGTGGGCCTAAGAAAAATTGCCCGTTCAGCGTGATTACGTGAGGTTTCAGGAGGAGGAGCAGGAGGAGGAGGATGAATATAATACACAGATTGATGAAGCTAAAAGGTACTTGTTTTTGATGGTGATAGAGAACGATGCTTCCATCCGCGGGTGCAGCCTAGGTATTGTTTAGGTACCGCTGCTGTCCGCTGGTGGAGAAGAGAAGTCTGGGGAAATCCAGGCTTTGTTCATCTTGATGAGTGTAAGCCTGTCGGCACTGTCAGTTGACAGGCGGGTACGCTTATCCGTGATGATTCCCCCAGCCGCACTAAACACCCTCTCTGACAAGACGCTAGCCGCAGGACAAGCAAGCACCTCCAGGGCATATGGCGTGAGTTCAGGCCACGTGTCCAGCTTCGACACCCAGTAGTTGTACGGAGCAGAGGCGTCACGGAGGACGGTCGTGCGATCGGCTACGTACTCCTTCACCATCCTTTTACAGAGCTTCCGCCGACTCAGCCTTGACTGGGGAGCGGTGACACAGTCTTGCTGGGGAGCCATAAAGCTGGCAAAGGCCTTGGAGAGTGTTCCCCTGCCTGCGCTGTACATGCTGCCTGATCTCCGCGCCTCCCCTGCTACCTGGCCCTCGGAACTGCGCCTTCTGCCACTAGTGCTGTCGGATGGGAATTTTACCATCAGTTTGTCCGCCAGGGTCCTGTGGTATAGCATCACTCTCGAACCCCTTTCCTCTTCGGGTATGAGAGTGGAAAGGTTCTCCTTATACCGTGGGTCGAGCAGTGTGTACACCCAGTAATCCGTAGTGGCCAGAATGCGTGTAACGCGAGGGTCACGAGAAAGGCATCCTAACATGAAGTCAGCCATGTGTGCCAGGGTACCTGTACGCAACACATGGCTGTCCTCACTAGGAAGATCACTTTCAGGATCATCCTCCTCCTTCTCCTCCTCTTCCTCCTCCGGCCATACACGCTGAAAGGATGACAGGCAAGCAGCATGGGTACCCTCAGCAGTAGGCCAAGCTGTCTCTTCCTCCCCCTCCTCCTCCTCCAAAACGCGCTGAGATATAGACATGAGCGTGCTCTGACTATCCAGCGACAAACTGTCTTCCCCCGCCTCCGTTTCCGAGCGCAAAGCGTCTGCCTTGATGCTTTGCAGGGAACTTCTCAAGAGGCATAGCAGAGGAATGGTGACGCTAATGATTGCAGCATCGCCGCTCACCATCTGGGTAGACTCCTCAAAGTTTCCAAGGACCTGGCAGATGTCTTCCAACCAGGCCCACCCATGTTGGAGTTGGTATTCCACTACAGCTCTACGCTGCTCATAGAGCCTGGCCAACATGTTGAGCGTAGAGTTCCACCATGTGGGCACGTCGCACAGCAGTCGGTGCACTGGAAGATGAAACCGATGTTGCAGGGTCCGCAGGGTGGCAGCGTCCATGTTGGACTTGCGGAAATGTGCACTGACCCTGCACACCTTTCGGAGCAGGTCTGACAAGCGTGGGTAGCTTTTCAGAAACCGCTGAACCACCAAATTAAAGACGTGGGCCAGGCATGGCACATGCGTGAGGCTGCTGAGCTGCAGAGCCGCCACCATGTTACGGCCGTTGTCACACACGACCATGCCCGTTTGGAGGCTCAGCGGCGAAAGCAGTTCGTGGGCCGTGTGCCTCTTCTCTCCTAAGCTGAGTAGTTTCAGCACGGCCTGCTGACGCTTGCCCACCGCTGTGCTGCCACGCCGCGCGACACCGACTGTTGGCGACGTGCTGCTGCTGACACATCTTGATTGCGAGCAGAGGTTGCGTAGGAGGAGGAGGAGGAGGGTGGTTTAGTGGAGGAAGCATACACCGCCGCAGATACCAGCACCGAGCTGGGGCCCGCAATTCTGGGGGTGGGTAGGACGTGAGCGGTCCCAGGCTCTGACTCGGTCCCAGCCTCCACTAAATTCACCCAATAGTGGCCCTGCCTGCCTGTGCTTGTCCACGTGTCCGTTGTTAAGTGGACCTTGCCAGTAACCGCGTTGGTGAGGGCGCGTACAATGTTGCGGGAGACGTGGTCGTGCAGGGCTGGGACGGCACATCGGGAAAAGTAGTGGCGACTGGGAACCGAGTAGCGCGGGGCCGCTGCCGCCATCATGTTTTTGAAAGCCTCCGTTTCCACAAGCCTATACGGCAGCATCTCCAGGCTGATCAATTTGGCTATGTGCACGTTTAACGCTTGAGCGTGCGGGTGTGTGGCGGCATACTTGCGCTTGCGCTCAAACAGTTGCGCTAGCGACGGCTGGACGCTGCGCTGACAGACATTGCTGGATGGGGCCAAGGACAGCGGAGGTGAGGGTGTGGGTGCAGGCCGGGAGACGGTCGTGCCTGTGTCCTGAGAGGGGAGTTGGATCTCAGTGGCAGGTTGGGGCACAGGGGGAGAGTCAGTGGTGCAAACCGGGGGCGGTGAACGGCCTTCGTCCCACCTTGTGGGGTGCTTGGCCATCATATGCCTGCGCATGCTGGTGGTGGTGAGGCTGGTGGTGGTGGCTCCCCGGCTGATCTTGGCGCCACAAACCTTGCACACCACAGTTCGTCGGTCGTCTGCACTCTCAGTGAAAGACTGCCACACCTTTGAGCACCTCGGCCTCTGCAGGGTGGCATGGCACGAGGGGGCGCTTTGGGAAACAGTTGGTGGATTATTCGGTCTGGCCCTGCCTCTACCCCTGGCCACCGCACTCCCTCTTCCAATCTGCCCTGCTGCTGCACTTTCCTCCCCCTCTGAAGACCTGTCCTCAGTAGGCTTAGCAAACCAGGTGGGGTCAGTCACCTCATCGTCCAGCTGCTCTTCCTCCGAATCCTCTGTGCGCTCCTCCCACGGACTTACTGAAATTACTACTACCTCACTGATAGACAACTGTGTCTCATCGTCATCGTCCTCCTCACCCACTGAAAGCTTTTGAGACAGTTGCCAGAAGTCCCCAGCCTCATCCCCCGGACCCCGGGAACTTTCCAAAGGTTGGGCATCGGTCCCGACAAACTCCTCCGGTGGGAGAGGAACCATTGCTGTCCAATCTGGGCAGGGGCCCGAGAACAGTTCCTGGGAGTCTGCCTGCTCCTCAGAATGTGTCATTTTCATGGAGTGAGGAGGCTGGGAGGAAGGAGGAGCAGCAGCCAGAGGATTCAGAGTTGCAGCTGTGAACGGCGTAGAAGACTGGGTGGTCGATAGATTGCTGGATGCACTTTCTGCCATCCACGACAGGACCTGCTCACACTGCTCAGTTTCTAATAAAGGTCTACTGCGTGATCCCATTAATTGTGAGATGAATCTGGGGACCCCAGAAACTTGCCTTTCTCCTAATCCCGCAGCAGTCGGCTGCGATACACCTGGACCAGGAGCTCGTCCTGTGCCCACACCCTGACTTGGGCCTCCGCGTCCTCGCCCGCTACCACGTCCTCTAGGCCTACCCCTACCCCTCAGCATGGTGTATTACGAGTAGAGCAGAAACAGAAAGCGGTAATTAATTGTGCCGCTTATTGGCCTGTGGTTGGAGGCTGACTTCGCTTACGGAACGCACAGCCGAGCCAGGAAACAATTATGCGCAAGCCTGTAGTCAGACCTAGGTGCGTATGACTGAGCTGCTGGAATTCACAGGGCAGAACCAGTCAAGTGGCCAAAGGCCAGTGGTAGGCCTTAAGTATTTTGCTTCAATTTTTTAAAATGGTGAGGTGAAAAACCAGACAGACACCGTATGCAGCGTATATATGTATACTCTTTCCCTCTGGCGGGATGACGGCGATTTGTAACGGACACAGCAGAGCCAGGAAACAATTATGCGCAAGGCTGGGTATTAATGAGTGACTACTACCCCCAGCACACAAGCAGTAAACTGAAGACGTTCACAGGCAGGCCAAATATAGTATTTTTTTTACAATTTTTGGGAAAAAGCCCACTGCCTGTGATATAGCCTGTATATGGATTTCCCTGTTGGAGGGTGACTGTGGTTATTGAAATCACAGTGCAGCCAGAAAAAATTATGCGCAAGGCTGCAGTAACTCCTAGCTGGGTAATAAGTGAGCGACTACTACCCCCAGCAGACACGCAGTAAACTGAAGACGGTCACAGGCAGCCCAAATATAGTATTTTTTTTCCATTTTTTTTTAAAAAGCCCACTGCCTATATAGCCAGTATATCTCTTTCCCTGTACCACTGTCCCTGCCTCAGCAGTACTGCCCCTATACTCTGTAAAATGACTGCAGACTGAGGACGCTATGGTCTGCACGCCCAATATACAAAAAAAAAAAATTTGTGCAAAACTGCTAAAACCATCCTCAACAGTACTGCACACGGTCAGATGTGGCCCTAAGAAGGACTGTTGGGGTTCTTGAAAACTAAAATAACACCTAACACTCTCCCTATAGCAGCTACAACAGCAACAGCACTTTCCCTGATCTCTCTTAGCTTGTGTCTGTGGCGAGCCGCGGGCGGGGCAGATTTAAATACTTGGGGGTCACTTGATCTCGCCAGCCACTCACTGCAGGAGGGTGGGATAGGGCTGGAACTTCACAGGAGGAAGTTGTAATGCCTTCCCTGTGTTTCTATTGGCCGGAAAAGCGCGCAAATTTCTCAGGGAAGGAAATGTAATTGAGTCGAGCACCGCGTGGTACTCGTCTCGAGTAACGAGCATCTCGAACACCCTAATACTCGAACGAGCAATAAGCACGGACGAGTACGCTCGCTCATCTCTAGTCACCGCTACTGAGAACAATTCAGCTACTTATCAAGGGTAGAATATCAGAAAGAAAGATTATCTGAGTAGTGGGAAGTGTGCCAGCCCAGCGTGGGTTAACTGCTCTGCAGGAAAGATGGGAGACGGAAGGTATATGTAGGAGCAGTAACATTGGAGAGTATCAAATGAGGAATAAATAGGACTTATCGGAGTGGGGAACTGAAAAATGATCAGGGAGAGAGAGTTTATTATATAGCCACGAGGGGAATGCTACGGAAGAGGGAATATTCCTTAGAGGATAAGGACAGTAACTAAGTGCGTATAAGGGTTATCCATCAGACAGGAATGGACATCATTTTCCTCTGTGCTGGTATTAACCCCAGTCATGTGAAAACCTTCCCCATCTCAAAAAACACCCTCTCTTCCCTTTGTTTCTTTTCTCTTTCTTTAACTTCCTTTTATTAATGTGGGATATGAGATATCACATATATTGGTACTTACTCCTCCTAATCAATGTGGGGAACATGATACTACACAAACTGATATTTGGAATCAATACACTGTATGAATCGATATACTGTTATACCAGTAATAGTTACTACAGTATTAGGCTGCATTCTCACGAACGTATATCGGCTCGCTTTTCATGCCGAGCCGATATACATTGTCCTCGTGTGCAGGGGGGGAGGATGGAAGAGCCAGGAGCAGGAACTGAGCTCCTGCCCCCTCTCTGCCTCCTCTCCGCCCCTCTGCACTATTTGCAATGGGGAGAGGCGGGGCGGGGCTAATTCTCGGAACTTAGCCCCGCCCCACCCCTTTTTATTGCAAATAGTGCAGAGGGGCGGAGAGGGGGCGGGAGCTTAGTTCCTGCTCCTAACTCTTACCCCCCCCCCCCCCTGCACATGAGGACAACGTATATCGGCTCGGCGTGAAACCCGAGCCGATATACGTTCGTGGGAATGCAGCCTTAGAGAGATATTTGGGTCCCTGAGGAGCTCTGTTGAATGAAATGCGTCGGCCCAGGACCAACTAATCCAATCACATTACTTTACTTTCTGGGGTGATAAAGTCTCACAATGTGACTAGTGAATTAGCTGGACGGGACACCTTCCCTATCGGAGGAGGAGGTCCTGCACATCTGATCGTGACAGTGGAATATAAATGTGATCTCTTAATAAATACACCCTGTAATTATAAGGGGAGGTGGATATACGACTAGTTGGTATTCCACCAAGTCCTGATTCTGACTTCCACTTACCTCTAGTGGGAATTCAAGCCAGGATCATTCTGCGTCGAGTGTTTGTCTGTCCAGAGTAGAGGTGCTTTTAATAATAATAGAAGAAGTTAATTTTTAATTGTTTTGCTAGTCCAGTCATAGGAGTCTATGGGAGCCGCCAGCATATATCGGTCAAGAGATAGAACCAGTAGTATCTTCTCTGGCCGGGTGTGAAAACGCTCACCGATTTCGGTCTCATATGTTCTATTTTTTCCAGCACAACGTTTTTACGCCCGCAAATTCTCCCATGTGAACGAATGCATTGGGAACCAAAGCCTCAGATGGTCGCACATAACGGCCGGGCGTGAAAACGGGCTACATAGCCATGTAAAAACACCCGCGTGAATAAAGCCACAGACTGTATAATCGGCATCCATGTCACCTCTCTTGGAACATCCCAGACACTTCCGGTATAAAACAGAGACCTCCAGCACTCCCCAAAGAGGTGATGTCACGGTGTGTCACCGCAGCCATCTCCAATCACCTGCTGTTGCAGTTGTGCCAGAAAACGGTCATATTTTGAGTAGTAAATCCATCTCTACTTGTGCCGCCTGCAGCACAGTGACACGGCTGAATGATACATTTGGTGCATCCATGGACTCACTAGCCCCTTCCTGCCACAGGATGTAAATGTACGTCCTGGCTGAGGGGTACTTAACTAAACGGGACCTACATTTACATCCTGGGGATAGCACGAGATGATAAGAAATCCAGCACTATCCGGCAGTGGGAGCCAGCTGTCACGGATAGCCGGCCTCCTGCTGCAACAGCGGGGTGCATTGTAGCAGCGACCCCCGCTGTTAACACCATCCCTGCCGCAATCTATGTAGATCGTGGCCTGTGAAGGGTTCACAGAGGCAGCGCGTTCCCTATGTGACGTCATTAGACTCTCGCGATGAAATCGCAGAGAGCCAGACAACTTGCTATGGAAAACAGGATGGCAGCTAGAGGTGTCCTTTTTCGCCAGTGCCTGTAATCGCTATAACAAGCGATAAGGCATTGCAGGACAGAAGTCCTGCAATGCCTTATCATAGCGATCATAGGTGCTATTATACAAGTCCCCCAAAGGGACACAAATGGTGTAAAAAAGAGATAAAAATAATGTAATAAATAGAAAAATGTAAAAAAAAACAAAAAAAAGAACCCTTTTTTGTGCTTTATGCCATATTAGCATTAACATTTTTTTTAAATAATTAAAATCCCACATATTTGGTATTGTATCTGTAACGACGTGTACAATAAACTGAACACACTTTTTATCCCGCATGGCAAAAAGCGTAAGAAAACCCAGCAAAAAACAATGCTTATTTTTTTTAATTCTGCCTGACGAAAATGCAATAAAAGTGATCAAAAAACCGTATGTACCTAAAAATGGTACCAATAAAAACTATAGTTCATCTCACAAAAAATAGGCTCCGTCCATGGAAAAATAAAAAAGTTATAGGACTTTAAATACAGCGATATAAAAAAAAAATAATTCCCACCCCAAAAAAGGTTTTTATTGTTGAAAACCCTAAAAAAAATATGTATTGTGTGATTTATGCTGTAAAAAAATAAATCTCTGGCAGAATTGATGTGTTTTCTCTTCCTGCTATCATACAAAATTAATAAAAGTTTTACAATATAGCTAATGATACCAATAAAAACTACAGTTCGCCTCGCAAAACACAAGTTGTTATATGGCCGTGTCGATGGAAAAAAAAAAGTTATAGCTTTGAAAAATGGAGATAAAATTCCGCCAAAAATCGTTGCGTCCTTATGCCCAAAATAGGCCGAGTCCCTAAGGGGTTACTTTAACCTTACACCCATATTGCATATTGTCCGTGTTCCCTTGTGAGATGAAAAGTATCAAAAAGTATCAAACAGACGATAAGGGCTTATTCACATGGGCGTATATTGGCCAGGTTTTTACGCCCGGCAGATATACACTGCCTTTCTGATACATTGGTTTACAATGCATCAGGGCACAGGGGCGTATTTCTGTGGCATAAAAGCATCCGGCTGGGCGCTTTTACGTTGGCGGTGGCAGCTGCACTGACTGCTATGGGAGCCAATGACAGCTGCAGGAGAAAGGAGGTGGGAGGGAGTTAAGCAGCGTGACTGCTACCACCCCCCCTTCTCTTTTCCTCTCCACCACTTGCTGCTGTTTGCAATGGGAGGAGCTAGATGAGGCAGAGATAATCTCTTGTCCCCGCCCCTTCCATTGCAAACATCGGTAGGGGGTGGAGAAGGGGCGGGAGCTCAACACACTAGTTCTCGCCCCGTCGCGCCTCCTCGCCTTGCAGAGAGCCGGTGAGGGGGAGGGAAGGGGAAGACAGCTGTCTCCCTCCTTCCGACGTCGTATACGCCACCCCATGCATCACGCTTGTGTGAATAAGCCCTAAATGTGGGAGTTGTACTACAGCTGGAGAGGCACATGGTGGGGGCGCTACTATGCGGCCATTATGGATTTGAAGGTCACCTTGGCAGTTTGTATTCCCCCCTGTGCTGTCTCTTTGGGCGCTGTGCCTAGACTTGGACTCTCCAATTATTGCAGAACCACAACAAACAACATTCCTGCTCGGGCTGTCAGGGCGGGTGTCATTATATGCAGATTTCTATTCATATATTAGGAAGATCCAGTTTGCTTTCCTATTACATATGGAGATGATTTCAGGTTTCACAGGAGGAATTACAAGAAACATCATCCAAAATAATACTCTGAGCCGACATTGTCCGAAGGTAAGAGGTGACTACAAAAAGGGCTTATAAGCCGTACAATAATCATCCTGTGCCTTACATGCAACAACACTGCCACCTTGTCTGAGGGCTTCTTCAGACCGTATTTGAGTTTTTGCACACAGGTGACAGTGTATGGTGATTGTACAGGTATTTCATTATATACTATGTATGACAGTCATTTCTTATATATATATTATTGTGATGTCAGCTGCCTGTACCGTGTCCAGCCCATTGTGTGGACGCCGCCTCTCCTTTTTATGCATGTTTTTTTATATTTTTGTGTTTGTAACTATTTGTAATAGTTTGTTATTTTTACATACACTTTGTCCTGTTTCTTACACAGTGGGTGTGTTGTTGTATAGGTAGGAGGTGCGAGGTGATGCCTCTTCATTTATAGTATCCTTCATTTTACATAGTAACATAGCATTTAAGGCTGAAGAAAGACATGTGACAATCCAGTTCAGCCTATTGCCCCCCAATATTGATCCAGAGGAAGGCAAATAAACCTCCAATGAAACCAATTTTCCCCATTTCCAGCTCCAATTTTATGCCTGTGTTTTCATTTTGTTTTAGTTAGGGCTTATTCCGACGTGCATATATCGGCGGGGTGTCTCTCTCTGCAGGGGGAGGAGGCGGGCCGAGCCAGGAGCAGTGCACTGAGCTCCCGCCCCATCTTCGCCCCACACCACTATTTGCAATGGGAGGGGGTGGGACGGGACACAACTTAGCCCCTCCCACTGAAAACAGGGGCGAGGGATGGAGAGGGGGCAGGAGCTCAGTGCACTAGCTTTTCATAGGGTTGTTCACACTGGATAACCCCATAAGTGATATAGTGAGGAGAGTTCAGCAAATAGTGTTTCCCAGTCCTCAGACCTGTTGGGAAATGTTCTCGCCTTGCGACAAAGCTACAAATTGCATGTATGTGAAGTCCATACTTTCCTATGGGTTCCTTTGCATTTGCGATGTTTTATCGCATGCGACATTGTGAGTTAAAAACCTTGCCGGTTTCGCGATATGCCCGCGACTTGCGATGTTTTGTAGCTCATGTTTCCCTATGGAGCCTTCCTCTCTGCTGCATTGCACCAAAACGCGTTTTTTGTGCGGTTCGATGCAACTTTGACAGTAGGAAATTCTAATGTCAAAGCCCTAAACTAAGCCCTGGCTTCATGAAAAAAAACCAAAAACACTAAGAAGCGCTGTCAGCTCTGCCGTTTCCTCTCCCCGGCAGTTGTCTTCAGGCATGTCTTCTGGCTGGGGATTGGAAAATCCCCACCTCCAGGAAACGTCCAGAAGACATGCCTGAAGACCAGTGCCAGGGACCGGGGAGAAGATGCAGCACAGCCGGACAGTGCTTTTTAGGTGATGCATGTGCTTTGTGTTTTTTTTATTTTTTTTCTTCAGCTAAGGATTATTTTCAGGGTAGGGCTTATATTTCAATTCCAACCCATAGAAAATCCTTGCACATCGTGCTACAAGGTTGCATGACTTTGTAGCACCACTTGCAACTTTGTAGCACCACAAAATTGTAGTAATGCCGCGAGAAAATGCAGCAGTATCTCACGGACCACCGATGCGATATCGCTGAGATTTTCTCGTGGCGATATTGAATCACCCGTGTGAAACAGACCTAAAGGTCATGTTTTCGGGATATCCTATAGTAGGAACACCTGAGACACTGACTATAATTACATCACTTGCGCAATATTAAGGACATCCTGCAAACATGACCGGTTGGGTACCTTGAAGGCTGGAGTTGGGAAACACTGAACTAAGGTGTAATTCAATCAACTTCAACTTCTAGTCAAGTGCCAGAAGCCCAGCTGAGTATCTTCACCTCTGGAACTGGAAAGTCTCGTCCTGCTGATGACAAAATCACTCTCATTTGCAATGCTTTTGCAGCGTCCTAGGAGCGGGCCCCAGCCTTGAAGACAGCGGGGGTGAGTGGTTCACTTGTCATGGTGGCTCTACCATCTCCTACCCGGAGGGTAACCAGGGCCACATCCAAGGGGTGCTAGCAGACTGCGAGGGGGAGCTGATAAGTCTTTGGCTTTGTGTTCTTTTGTTTCTATGGTACCGAATGTTACATCACATGAAAGCCTTATGTGTCTAATATATGTTTTCAAAATGTTGTGTTTGTAGCTTATGGCAACAGTGATCTCGGCACATGGGAAAACAAAATGGCGGAGTCTAAGGCGATATCCACAGCAAATGTGAGCAGAGGAGTGTTAAAATTCTTGTTTCTGCAAGGAAAGTCCGCAAAGGATATCCATGGTGATATGTCGCAGACAGAGGCATACATTGACACTTCTGGACCCCAATGCAAAATCTGCAAAAGGGCCCCCAATTATAATGCTTTATTTATAGTACTGGGCTCACTATATGGAGAAGAGAGGCCTTAAGGGCCCCCTAAGGCCCCTGGGCCCTGGTGAAACAGCATCCCCTATAGTTACGCCCCTGGTCGCAGACATTGGGGGATCAATGCCCTTCTTATTCTACAGTTAATAACTGAGTTGCCAAATTTTAAACAAGCCACTTCAGCACCAATGATGAGGAACGTCCTGGACGACCGAGAGAGGTTGTTGTTCCGGAAATCGTCGATGCTGTGCACAACCTCATACTGGAGAATCGGTGAATGTCAGCTAAATGAACAGCAGACATTATGGGGATTTCTCGTGAATGTGTCATTATCCATGAACATTTGAACATGAAGAAGCGATCTGCAAAGTGGGTCCCCAAATGTATGACAGCAAGATCAGAAAAGCATGCGAGTGAAAACTTCCTGGTCCATTTGTCAGCATTTCCGGACTGATAAGAACTTTCTGGATTGACTGGTCACTATTAGAGTTGAGCGAACATACTCTGCTGAGCTTGATGCTCGTTCGAGTATTAGCATACTCGATGGTGCTCGTTACTCAAATGAGCATCAAATCGTGTTTGGCCACGGCCCAGCTTTTGGATTCTCCCCACTGTGACGTGCCTGTTTTGGCCCCTTCATGCCAAACAAAAAATTTGCTAATGACGCTCTGCGTCACGGCAGGGAGGGGCAAAAACAGGCACGTCATAGTGGGGAGGAGCCAAAAGCTGGGGCATGGTCGAACACGATTCAATGCTCGTTCGAGAGATAGCGAGAGAGAGAGAAAGAGAGCGAGAACACGAAAAAAAAAAAGCTCTTGACCTGGCGTCCCACATACAAAAGTGCTTGAGTCTCCCATTGTAGTCAATGGGGTTTGTTACTCGAGTAGAGCTCTCGAATTTTACGAAAAGCTCGACTCGAATAACGTGGACCCGAGCATTTGGGTGCTTGCTCATCTCTAGTCACTTTAGATGAGACCTGAATTTATTTGTATGACCCTGAAACCAAGGAGCAGTCAAAAGAGTGGAGGCACAGTGGTTCTCCTCGCCCAAAGAAGTTCAGTCACTAAGGTGATGGCGTCTGTATTCTGGGATAAGGAGGGCGTGCTACTAGTGGACTACCTTCAAAATGGTTCCACCATCAATGCAAGGTATTACATTGAACTTTTGGACCAATTGAAGGCAGCTCTGAAGGCCAAAAGTCGCGCAAAGCTGTCCAAAGGAATCTTGTTCCTGCAAGACAACGCCTCCGCTCACACTGCACAAGCGGCCACGGCAAAACTGGTGGAGCTAGGCTTCCAGCTGGTTGACCAACCACCTTATTCACCAGATCTAGCTCCCTCCGACTATCATCTGTTTACAAACCTGAAAAAACACCTCAAGGGTACCAAATTTCACACCATTTTTTGATTCCATGGCTGCTACGGATGTCTGGTTTGAGGCACAACCGAAATCCTTCTTTTTGCAAGGCTTACAAAGCTTGGAATACAAATGTAAGAAGTGTGTTGGCATCAGTGGAGAGTATGTGGAATAAATGTAAAGTTTCATCTTCTTATCTCGTTTCATTTTGGGTAAAGCCAAAGACTTATCAGCAGCTCCTCATATATTAACCCCTTTGCGACTAAGCCTTTTTGCGCCTTAATGACCAGAACAAATTTTGGAAATCTGACATGTGTCACTTGAAAGTTGCATGACTTTGTAGCACTACTTGCGACTTTGCAGCACTACAAAATTGCAGTAATGCCGCGAGAAAATGCAGCAATATCTCACGGATCACCGATGCCATATCGCTGAGATTTTCTTGTGGCAATATTGCATCACCCGTGTGAAACAAGCCTAAAGGTCATGTTTTCAGGATATCCTATAGTAAGAACACCTGAGACACTGACTGTAATTATGTCACTTGTACAATACTGAGCACATCCTGCCAACATGACCTGTTTGGGTGCCCTGAGGGCTGGAGTTGGGAAACACTGAACGAAGGTGTAATTCGATCAACTACAACTTCTAGTCAAGTGCCAGAAGCCCAGCTGAGTCTCTTCACCTCAGGAACTGGAAAGTCTGGTCCTGCTGATGACACAATCACTTTCATTTGCAATGCTTATGCAGCGTCCAAGGAGCGGCCCCAGCCTAGGAGACAGCAGGGGGTAGAGTAGTTCACTTGTCATGGTGGCTCTACCATCTCCTACCCGGAGGGTAATCAGAGCATGTCCAAAGGGTGCTGGCAGACTATATTAACCCCTTAGTGACTAAGCATGTTTGCGCCTTAATGACCAGACCAAGTTTTGGAAATCTGACATGTGTCACTTTAACATAGAATAACTCCGTAAAGGTTTTGCATATCCAAGTGATTCTGACCTTTTCGCCACATGTTGTACTTCATTTAGGTGGTGAAAATAGTCAGATAGAATTTGTGTAAATTTATTAAAAGCACCAAAATTGGGAAATTTTGAAAAAATTGTCATTTTTTCACATTTTCAACTGCGATATCTCAAATATGTGGAAACATGCTATACAAATTTTTGATAAGATATATATTTCCATCTGTTTACTTTATTCTGGACACACATTGGAAAAACTTCAGGTTTTTTTTACCCATTTAAGAGACATACAAATTTAACATTGATTTTCAACATTTTAAGGAACATTTTTTATTCCTACACCAAGCCAAGATTGCAAAGGCTCATAGGTGTCAGAATGATCGATACCCCCAGAAATGACCCCCTTCTAAAAACTACACCCCTTAATGTATTCACTGAGGCGGGTCGGAGTATTTTTACCCCACAGCTTTTTTTCAGGAATTACTGCAATTTAGAGCAGAAAAAAAAGTTTCATATTTTTGTAAATATGCCATTGAAAAGACTAGATATTTTTTCTTTACTGCACATGAAAATGAGGATTTGCACGCAAAATGGATACCCCTGTTTGTCCAGTGCTCAGAAACATACCCATTGTAGCCCTAATCTTGTCTGTATGCACAACGGGGCCCAAACCAAAAAGAGCAGCTGATGGCTTTCAGAACAGACATTTTGCTTGACGGTGTTTTAGGCCCCATTGCCGTCTTGAAAACTAGACTCCTTAACAAATTCATCTTGGAGTGTACTGCACATTTTAACCTCACAGTTTTTGAATGAATCTAAGCAAAGCAGGAGGGAAAAAAATTACGATTTTAATTTTTTTGGCAATTGTGTCACTTTTAAAATTGTTTTTTTTAGTACAGCGTTCATAGGAATGAAGACTTGCACCCAATGGATCCCCTCATTTGTCCCGTTTTAAGAAACATACCCGTTGTGGCCCTAATACTACCTAATTCTGTCCATATGCACAACGGGGCTCAAACCGAAAGCTGCATCAAACTTCAACTGTGTCTCAACTTTACCTTTAGTAGCCAGGAGCAAGGAGACTTTAAATTTAATGGGCCCTCCACAGCTTCTGCGCTTGCATCTGCCATTTTGCTAATGGGCACATGCGCCAAAGTTGGGGAAAGTTCCGTGGATAAAGATCCCATCGGGGGGACATCGCCGGAGGCCTTAGGTAAATAATTTCACCTCCCCTCACGGATTGGATTTGTGATTGGAGGTGAAACTTTAACTTTTTTACTTTTCCGTGATCGCCGTTTTCAAGTGGACGGGACCCGGGACACCAGGGCAGCGTGGGACATTGCGGAGAAGGCGGGTAACTGCTTTCAGCTGCCCTGATGGATCCAATCTATCAGGCCAGCTGAATCTTTAACTTTTTTTTACTTTTTCTTGACTTTTATATGATCCATGGCAATCAGTAAATGCCGGCTATCATGTGACCGGGGGTGGAGTCCCATGACCCGGAATAGCAGCTCCGAGTTGCCGGCTACCTCTGGGAGCCGGCAGCATGGAGCTGTCACGTCCTCAGCTTGCAGGTCCTTGATCCCTGCAGGAAACATATTTTTACGTCCTCAGGGATTAAGGCCCAGCAAGCTAGGATGTAAAAAGGCAATGGGCTGGTCACTATGGGGTTAAATTAGGAACTCGCAAATGGATTACCTTGGTTCTTCTTTGTCACTGGTGACACCACTGTTCCTTCCTCTGCAGGAAGAAGAATGAGTCCATAACACTCACAAGCTATCCTTTCAGCCTCTTCCATAACAAACCCAACACAGACTGAAGGTGTCTGTGTGTAGGCCAGATGCAGTCCAAAAGACTCTCAGGAAGCATATTAACATTTTCCACAAGACTTCTGCCCTATTCAGCAATTCTAGTAACCAGATTGGTTGTTTGAGTTGGCTGATTCATGATTCCAGCAACCTGATTGGCTGGTGAAGCAGCCAACCCAAACAACCAATCAGGTTGCTGGAATTGCTGAATAGGGCAGAAGTCTTGTGGAAGAAGTTAATATGCTCTCAGGAAGGATAGACAGGAAACACCAGACCAAAAGACCTCACTCTGCTTACCTTAATTCCTCTCATTTTGTATGCCCTTTTAAAAAATTTTTGCCCAGATGTAGAACCTTGCATTTCCTTCTGTTAAATAGCATTCTGTTAGTCACAGACCTCACTGTTCTAGCTTTTCTACATCTTTTTGAATGCTCTCTCTTCTCTAACGTTGGAGTTACGAACAACGAGTGTGGACCCATTGGACCAACCAACCGGTTTCGCTTTAGAGTTCCTCCTGGCGTGGCTGTCAGCTGACCCTTGGTGGACAGAGATACTAGTGTAAGGCACTTCGTAACTGACCCAACTATGAGCAATAACAGATGGGAATTCCAGCCTTATGCTAGTAAGGGAGATTGGGGTACCCCTGCCTATAAGCGGAGTAGGCATCCTGATGAGAACGGGCCCACTGTCTTCCTCTCGAGTCTGACTATCCGTTAATGGTACACAGAAGGGAAGCACAGGACTGTCAGCAGACACATGTATAAAGATATGATACGGACAGGAGATCTCTGCTGAGTGACCGAGACAGGATCACACCAAGATAACAAGCAAAGGCAGGGAACAGCTAACATACAAGATACAGCAGTTTTCCCCAACTCCAGTCCTCAGGGACCGCCAACAGGTCATGTTTTCAGGATTTCCTCAGTGTTACACAGGTGAGGAAATTATTGTCAGTGCCTCAGACATTGCCACAGGTGTTCCTACTATAGGATATCCTGAAAACATGACCTGTCGGTGGTCCGTGAGGACTAAAGTTGGGGACACCTGAGATACAGGACAGACAGAAAGGTCAGAGATAGGAAGGCAATGCAGAAAGACAGAGGCAAACACAAAACCAAGGTAGAATCAAGCACAGGATGTACAGAAGACTCAGGCAAATGGAAGTGCATCAGCCCAGCTTAAATAGGAGAGAAAAGCCTATTAACCCTGCAGCTTAACTCCTTCAATGCTGGTAGAAAATAAACACATAGAGTCCATACATACAGGAGGAGCACAGCATGCTCACATCTGCCCAAAACCGCAAGAGGGCTGCAGACACGGGTAGCAGACAGTTAGCTATCCCTCCTAGCTTTGTGTTGTGGGCAAATTTGATCAGTTTTTTTTCAATTCCCTCCTACAGGTCATTTATAAAAATGTTGACCAACACTCGGCCAAGGACAGAACCTTGTGGTACCCCACTAGATACATTCTTCCACTTGGATGTGCAGCCATTTATGACCAATCTTTAAGTACAATCACTCTAATTCTGCTGGGGAGAAAGGGGCCTCCAATGACTTATTATCCTCCTCAGATATGAATGACGTTAGATATTAGGGTCGTTTGGGGTCCCATAGATAGGGGATCCTAGTTTTAGGTTCTCTCTTTTTAATGTGTCTGTCTAATATTTTTGATGGCTTCCCTACGGCAGCCCTTCAGTTATAGACACGTTAAAATGATGATATTTATTGGGATTAAATTAAAATAGACTAGGGCTTAACATAAACAAAACAAGACAAAACACACAATTTCTTGTTGCTACTGGGTCATATTTGTAATAGACCTCAGTTGACAAAGAATAGGAGGGGCTGGCCTCATACATATGAGTCAGTGTGGTGAAGTCTCAATAGGGTAGACTTGCTCACTGTAAGATGACACAAGCCATAGAGTAAGTCATACTGCGAGCTATTAGGCAAGACAACACTTGGTCTACCATATGATTCATCTGGCTCAGATGCATAAATCACAGAATCATAGAACGGTAAAGTTGGATGGTCATCGGGTCCAACCCCCGGGTAAGTGCAGGATTCACTAAATCATCCCAGACAGATATTTGTCCAGCCTTTGTTTGAACACTTCCATTGAAAGAGAACTCACCACCTCCTGTGGTAACCTGTTCCATTCATTGATCCCCCTCACTGTCCAATATCTAATTTGTATCTCCTCCCTTTCAGTTTCATTCCATTGCTTCTAGTCTTTCCTTGTGCAGATGAGAATAGGGCTGATCCCTCTGCACTTTGACAGCCCTTCAGGTACTTGTAGACATCTATTAAAGGGGTTGTCTCGTGAAAGCAAGTGGGGTTAAGCACTTCTGTATGGCCATATTAATGCACTTTGTAATATACATCGTGCATTAAATATGAGCCATACAGAAGTTATTCACTTACCTGCTCTGTTGCTGGCATCCCCGTCGCCATGGTGCTGTCTAATTTCAGCCTCTAATCGCCCGATTAGACGCGCTTGCGCAGATGGGTCTTTTCCCTTCGGCTCGGCAGCAGCGGCGTTCTGGCTCCGCCCCCTTGAACGCGTCATCGCGTAGCTCCGCCCAATGACGTGTGCCGATTCCAGCCTCCTGATTGGCTGGAACCGCCGCATGTGACAGGGGTGGAGCTACGCGATGACGCGTAAAATGGGGCGGAACCAGAACGCCGCTGCTGCCGAACTGAGCCGAAGGCAGAAGAGCCTTCTGCGCAAGCGCGTCTAATCGGGCGATTAGACGCTGAAGTTAGACGGAGCCATGGAGACGGGGATGCCAGCGCAGGGAAGGTAAGTGAATAACTTCTGTATGGCTCATATTTAACCCCTTGAGTGGCGGGTTTCCTACCACCCTGTCGTGCCCACCAGGGCAGGTTTTTTAAAATGGTCTAATCATTGAATTTCAACTAATTTTGCAGTTGCGTCTCAAGAGCCATAACTTTTTCATTTTTCCATTGACATGGCCATATGAGGGCTTGTTTTTTGCGGGACAAGTTGTGATTTTTTTAAACAGGGGAGAAAAAAAAGAAATGGGGAAAAAAGAAAAAAAATGGCCATGTCATTAAGGGGTTAAATAATGTATTAACTTCCTTCTCTGGGTCATTACGACGCATGGATACCACATGTGTGATTATATTTTTGATTTTTTACAAAGTAAAGGGAGACAAGTGTTTTTATTATTTTTTTGTATAATTTTTTTACTTTTTTTTTTTCATTTTTTTTTCTTTTGTCCCTTTAGGGGACTTCCACAGGGACCCATCAGGACCCCTGATCACATTCCGGGGGTCCGATGGTGACAGCCCTTTACATGCTGCAGTGACAGCCCTTTACATGCTGCAGTCACATAGACTGCAGCATGTAAAGGGTTAACACAGCAGAGATCGGAGGTTTTCTCTGATCTCTGCTGTAAGAGCTGGTACCTAGCTGTCCTCTGACAGCTAACAACCAGCTCTCCCTGCCACAGAGACCATCGGCTTGCTTCTGACAAGTCGATGGTCTCTATGGCAACCTGTAAACAAACCAGTGCAGGAGATTGCCGGCATGTCGGCAATAT
Source organism: Eleutherodactylus coqui (assembly GCF_035609145.1). NCBI lineage: Eukaryota > Metazoa > Chordata > Amphibia > Anura > Eleutherodactylidae > Eleutherodactylus > Eleutherodactylus coqui. The sequence continues at coordinate 25,822,824 of NC_089842.1, read as the reverse complement.
CTTCTGCTGGTTTTTCAAAGTCCTTGCTTTGTTCTCTGTGGGTCTGTGCAGGCAGAGCACACTGTCACAGCTTGTGGCATTGTGCTCTGCAGCTCCCATAGTGATACATAGCCTGGAAATCTTCCGGGCTATGTTGCTATGAGCAGTGGAGCTCGTCCCGGAAAATTTCCGGGCGTGCCACTCAAGGGGTTAATGCACGATGTAGATTACAAAGTGCATTAATATGGCCATACAGAAGTGCTTAAAGGGGTTGTCCCGCGGCAGCAAGTGGGTCTATACACTTCTGTATGGCCATAATAATGCACTTTGTAATGTACATTGTGCATTAATTATGAGCCATACAGAAGTTATAAAAAGTTTTTTACTTACCTGCTCCGCTGCTGGCGTCCTCGTCTCCATGGAGCCCGCCTAATTTTCGCCGTCTAAAATGGTCGAATGGCCAAATTAGACGCGCTTGCGCAGTCCGGGTCTTCTGCTGTCTTCAATGGGGCTCCGTGTAGCTCCGTGTAGCTCCGCCCCGTCACGTGCCGATTCCAGCCAATCAGGAGGCTGGAATCGGCAATGGACCGCACAGAAGAGCTGCGGTCCACGGAGGAAGAGGATCCCGGCGGCCATCTACACCGGTAAGTATAGAAGTCACCGGAGCGCGGGGATTAAGGTAAGCGCTGAGCGGTTTTTTTTTTACGTCCCTGCATCGGGGTTGTCTCGCGCCAAACGGGGGGGGGGGGGGTTTGAAAAAAAAAAAACCCGTTTCGGCGCGGGACAACCCCTTTAACCCCACTTGCTTTCGCAGACAACCCCTTTAAGTCTCCTCTTAGCCTTCTTTTTTGCAATCTAAACATTCCCAGATCATTTAACCGTTCCTCATAGGGCATGATTTGCAGACCGCTCACCATCTTGGTAACTTTTCTCTGAACTTGCTAAATAGCCGTGTCCAGATTCCACTACTGATCTCAAAGAGGACTAGCTGACACTGTCTGTGTTACTAGATCATGCGTGCAAATTCAAATATTGAGCAACGCTCAATGACTAAATATAGAGTACTGTGACAAAATAGAGGCACAGTCCCATAGGCAATGAAGTGGAAATTTAAAAGAGGTTCGGAGGTTCGACACGTTTCTACATGTACAGCATGTATTATTATTTATTAACCATTGTTATATATCCGCTTTTGTATTAACTTATTGACATATGCATGCATATACCTTGCATTTATTCTTGTCATAAGTCACATTCAGGGTCACGGTGCTCAGCACTGCGATCCGCATCTCAGGTATTTCTTTTCAGTATATAATGAGATCATGTGACCGGCATACACAGACATCATTAGTGACATCAGGGTGCGGTCACATGATAACTCTGTGTATGGCGCTTCATAGCGCTGTTTGTATGCCAATTACTAATAAAGTTATTTGACTTTCCTAACCATCTCACTAGTCACGTGACCTTAGTCCTGGCCATGTGACACCACGGTGGAGCGCAGCGATGCGCTCCACGGCTCAGGACGTCATGGAAGGAGGCCAAACAGCCCCAATCCCGGTCAAGTGCTGCGCTCCACGGCACATGCCGAGGATGACGTCATTAAAGAGGGCCCAGCAGTGTCCCTTGGACAAACGAGCTATGGAAGGTTACATCCAATAGAAGGTATGTGTTGTATATAAATGTTACACTATTATATATGTATTTTAATGCTTGAAAAAGGCCAGTTAACTGGCCGAAACGCGTCGCAGATTAAAGACCACTTCTTATTATATTCAACTATTCTTTTGCCTGCATTCTGGGATTTACGGGTGCTGATTACAAAGCACCCCTGTGAAGTAAGTGTTAATCCGGCACTTTCCTGCATAGTATTTCTTCCTGTCCTTTAAAAACCATTATTCCTTGCACTGGAGCACTGGTAATTTTTATACTATTTTTTTCTGCTGCGTTTCTACATTAAATATCAATGTTTCATCAGGAACCTTATGCACAATGTTTCCCAATTGTCATTGTAATATAAAGCTAGCACCTACACAGCTGGTTTAGCATGCAGCCACATGTAAGTGTAGAGCCCTAGCTGTATTATGCAGGCTAGACACCAAAGTGTCGCAATAAAGCCGTGCATATAGTTATAATAAACTGAAAAGTGATTTTGGAGGAGAACTACTGTACAAATATGGACCTTTTGTTCTACAGAAACAGAGGAATGGTCTGTAACCAGCATCAACGCTGGAGTTTACTAAGAGCTCCCTGCCTAAATGAAAGTGATATGGTGCAAGACAGAGGAGAGATAACGCCTCCAGCCTTGATAGGAGATTAGAGATGAGCGAACGTACTCGTCCGAGCTTGATACTCGTTCGAGTATTATCGTGTTCGGGATGCTCGTTACTCGTAACGAGTACCACGCGGTGTTCCGGTTACTTTCACTTTCATCTCTGAGACGTTAGCGCGCTTTTCTGGCCAATAGAAAGACAGGGAAGGCATTACAACTTCCCCCCTGCGACGTTCAAGCCTTATACCACCCCCCTGCAGTGAGTGGCTGGGGAGATCAGGTGTCACCCGAGTATAAAAATCGGCCCCTCCCGCGGCTCGCCACAGATGCGCTCTGACAGAGATCAGGGAAAGTGCTGCTGCTGATGCTGCTATAGGGAGAGTGTTAGGAGATATTTTAGGCTTCAAGAACCCCAACGGTCCTTCTTAGGGCCACATCTGACTGTGTGCAGTACTGTTGAGGCTGCTTTTTGCAGTGGTGCACATTTTTTTTTTTTTTTGTATATCGGCCGTGCAGAGCATTGCGTCCTCAGTCTGCAGTCATTGTACATAGTATAGGGCCAGTACTGGTGAGGCAGGGACAGTGGGAAAGGTGAAAGAGATATACTGTCTATATAGGCAGTGGGCTTTTTCAAACAAATTTTGGGGAAAAAACTATATTTGGGCTGCCTGTGACCGTCCCTAGTGTACTGCGTGTCTGCTGGGGGTAGTAGTCCTAATTAATACGCAGCTAAGCGTTACAGCAGGCTTGCGCAAAAGTGTTTCCTGGCTCTTCGGTGCCCGTTACATCACCGTCGTCATCCTGTCCACATTGAAATAGTATACATATATACGCTGCCTACAGTATCTTTGTACTGTCTCAGCTCTGCCGTTCAAAAAATAGAATCAAAATACTTAAGACCTACTAGTGGCGTTTGGCCACTTGACTGCTTCTGCGCTGTGAATTCCACTATCTCAGTCATACGCACCTACGTCTCACTGCAGGCGTGCGCAAAAGTGTTTCCTGGCTCTGCGGCGCCCGTTACATCACCATCGTCATCCTGTCCACATTGAAACAGTATACATATACATGCTGCCTACAGTATCTGTCTACTGTCTCAGCTCTGCCGTTCAAAAAATAGAAGCAAAATACTTAAGGCCTACTAGTGGCGTTTGGCCACTTGACTGCTTCTGCGCTGTAAATTCCACTATCTCAGTCATACGCACCTATGTCTCATTACAGGCGTGCGCAAAATTCTTTCCTGGCTCTGCTGTGCGTTCCGTAAGCGAAGTCAGCCTCCAACCACAGGCCAATAAGCGGCACATTTAATTACAGCCTTCTGTTTCTGCACTACTGGTAATACACCATGCTGAGGGGTAGGGGTAGGCCTAGAGGACGTGGACGCAGGCGAGGACGTGGAGGCCCAAGTCAGGGTGTGGGCACAGGCCGAGCTCCTGATCCAGGTGTATCGCAGCCGACTGCTGCGGGATTAGGAGAGAGGCAAGTTTCTGGAGTCTCCAGATTCATCTCACAATTAATGGGTCCACGCGGCAGACCTTTATTAGAAAATGAGCAGTGTGAGCAGGTCCTGTCGTGGATGGCAGAAAGTGCATCCAGCAATCTATCGACCACCCAGAGTTCTACGCCGTCCACTGCTGCAACTCTGAATCCTCTGCCTGCTGCTCCTCCTTTCTCCCAGCCTCCTCACTCCATTACAATGACACATTCTGAGGAGCAGGCAGACTCCCAGGAACTGTTCTCGGGCCCCTGCCCAGAATGGGCAGCAATGGATCCTCTCCCACCGGAGGAGTTTGTCGTGACCAATGACCAACCTTTGGAAAGTTCCCGGGGTCCGGGGGATGAGGCTGGGGACTTCCGGCAACTGTCTCAAGAGCTTTCAGTGGGTGAGGAGGACGATGACGATGAGACACAGTTGTCTATCACTCAGGTAGTAGTAATTGGAGTAAGTCCGAGGAAGGAGCGCACAGAGGATTCGGAGGAAGAGCAGCAGGACGATGAGGTGACTGACCCCACCTGGTTTGCTAAGCCTACTGAGGACAGGTCTTCAGAGGGGGAGGCAAGTGCAGCAGCAAGACAGGTTGGAAGAGACAGTGCGGTGGCCAGGGATAGAGGCAGGGCCAGACCGAATAATCCACCAACTGTTTCCCAAAGCGCCCCCTCGTGCCACGCCACCCTGCAGAGGCCGAGGTGCTCAAAGGTGTGGCAGTTTTTCACTGAGAGTGCAGACGACCGACGAACAGTGGTGTGCAACATATGTCGCGCCAAGATCAGCCGGGGAGCCACCACCACCAGCTTCACCACCACCAGCATGCGCAGACATATGATGGCCAAGCACCCCACAAGGTGGGACGAAGGCCGTTCAGCGCCTCCGGTTTGCACCACTACCTCTCCCCCTGTGCCCCAACCTGCCACTGAGATCCAACACCCCTCTCAGGAAACAGGCACTACCGTCTCCTGGCCTGCACCACACCCTCACCTCCGCTGTCCTCGGCCCCATCCACCAATGTCTCTTAGCGCACCGTCCAGCCGTCGCTGGCGCAAGTGTTTGAGCGCAAGTACGCCGCCACGCGCCCGCACGCTCAAGCGTTAAACGTGCACATAGCCAAATTGATCAGCCTGGAAATGCTGCCGTATAGGCTTGTGGAAACGGAGGCTTTCAAAAGCATGATGGCGGCGGCGGCCCCGCGCTACTCAGTTCCCAGTCGCCACTACTTTTCCCGATGTGCCGTCCTAGCCCTGCACGACCACGTCTCCCGCAACATTGTACGCGCTTTCACCAACGCGGTTACTGCCAAGGTCCACTTAACAGTGGACAGGTGGACAAGCACAGACGGCAGGGCCACTACATCTCCCTGACGGCACATTGGGTGAATTTAGTTGAGGCTGTGACAGAGTCAGAGCCTGGGACCGCTCATGTCCTACCCACCCCCAGAATTGCAGGCCCCAGCTCGGTGGTGGTATCTGCGGCGGTGTATGCTTCCTCCACTAAACCACCCTCCTCCTCCTTCTCCTACGCAACCTCTGTCTCGCAATCAAGATGTGTCAGCAGCAGCACGTCGCCAGCAGTCGGTGTCGCGCGGCGTGGCAGCACAGCGGTGGGCAAGCGTCAGCAGGCCGTGCTGAAACTACTCAGCTTAGGAGAGAAGAGGCACACAGCCCACGAACTGCTGCAGGGTCTGACAGAGCAGACCGACCGCTGGCTTGCGCCACTGAGCCTCCAACCGGGCATTGTAGTGTGTGACAACGGCCGTAACCTGGTGTCGGCTCTGCAGCTCGGCAGCCTCACGCACGTGCCTTGCCTGGCCCACGTCTTTAATTTGGTGGTTCAGCGATTTCTGAAAAGCTACCCACGCTTGTCAGAACTGCTCGGAAAGGTACGCCGGCTCAGCGCACATTTCCGCAAGTCCCACACGGACGCTGCCACTCTGCGCACCCTGCAACATCGTTTTAATCTGCCAGTGCACCGACTGCTGTGCGACGTGCCCACATGGTGGAACTCTACGCTCCACATGTTGGTCAGGCTCTATGAGTAGCGTAGAGCTATAGTGGAATACCAACTCCAACATGGGCGGCGTAGTGGGAGTCAGCCTCCTCAATTCTTTACAGAAGAGTGGGCCTGGTTGGCAGACATCTGCCAGGTCCTTGGAAACTTTGAGGAGTCTACCCAGATGGTGAGCGGCGATGCTGCAATCATTAGCGTCACCATTGCTCTGCTATGCCTCTTGAGAAGTTCCCTGCAAAGCATAAAGGCAGACGCTTTGCGCTCGGAAACGGAGGCGGGGGAAGACAGTATGTTGCTGGATAGTCAGAGCACCCTTATGTCTATATCTCAGAGCGTTGAGGAGGAGGAGGAGCATGAGGAGGAGGAGGATGAGGGGGAAGAGACAGCTTGGGTACCCATGCTGCTTGCCTGTCATCCTTTCAGCGTGTATGGCCTGAGGAGGTGGAGGAGGAGGATCCTGAAAGTGATCATCCTAGTAAGGACAGCCATGTGTTGCATACAGGTACCCTGGCACACATGGCTGACTTCATGTTAGGATGCCTTTCTCGTGACCCTCGCGTTACACGCATTCTGGCTACTACGGATTACTGGGTGTACACACTGCTCGACCCACGGTATAAGGAGAACCTTTCCACTCTCATACTCGAAGAGGAAAGGGGTTCGAGAGTGATGCTATTCCACAGGACCCTGGCGGACAAGTTGATGGTAAAATTCCCATCCGACAGCGCTAGTGGCAGAAGGCGCAGTTCCGAGGTCTAGGTAGCAGGGAAGGCGCGGAGATCAGGCAGCATGTACAGCACAGGCAGAGGAACACTCTCTAAGGCCTTTGAGAGCTTTATGGATCCCCAGCAAGACTGTGTCACCGCTCCCCAGTCAAGGCTGAGTCGGCGGGAGCACTGTAAAAGGATGGTGAGGGAGTACGTAGCCGATCGCACAACCGTCCTCCGTGACGCCTCTGCCCCCTACAACTACTGGGTGTCGAAGCTGGACACGTGGCCTGAACTCGCGCTGTATGCCCTGGAGGTGCTTGCTTGTCCTGCGGCTAGTGTCTTGTCAGAGAGGGTGTTTAGTGCAGCTGGGAAAATCATCACGGATAAGCATACCCGCCTGTCAACCGACAGTGCCGACAGGCTTACACTCATCAAGATGAACAAAGCCTGGATTTCCCCAGACTTCTCTTCTCCACCAGCGGACATCAGCGATACCTAAGCAATACGTAGGCTGCACCCGCGGATGGAAGCATCGTTCTCTCTCACCATCAAAAACGGGGACCTTTTAGCTTCATCAATCTGTGTATTATATTCATCCTCCTCCTCCTGCTCCTCCTCCTGAAACCTCACGTAATCACGCCGAACGGGCAATTTTTCTTAGGCCCACAAGGCTCAGTCATATAATTTTTGTAAACAATTTTTATATGTTTCAATGCTTATTAAAGCGTTGAAACTTGCACCTAAACCAACTTTTATTTTAACTGGGCTGCCTCCAGGCCTAGTTACAAATTAAGCCACATTAACCAAAGCGATTAATGGGTTTCACCTGCCCTCTTGGTTGGGCATGGGCAATTTTTCTGAGGTACATTAGTACTGTTGGTACACCAATTTTTTGGGGCCCTCGCCTACAGTGTAATCCTATTAATTTTTAGCCCACCTGCATGAAACCTGACATTACCTCAGCTGTGCTGGGCACTGCAATGGGATATATTTATGTATCGCCGGTGGGTTCCAGGGAGACACCCATGCTGTCGGTCCACACAGAGTTGTAACTGCATGTGTCCACTTCCAAAGAACCCCAGTCTGACTGGGGCATGCAGTGTGGGCCGAAGCCCACCTGCATTAAACCTGACGTTAGCTTTGCTGTCCAGGGCACTGCAATGGGATGTATTTATGTACCGCCGGTGGCTTCCTGGCACCCACCCATGCTGTCGGTCCACACGGAGTTGTAACTGCATGTGTCCACTTCTAACGAACCCCAGTCTGACTGGGGCATGTAGTGTGGGCCGAAGCCCACCTGCATTAAACCTGATGTTAGCTTTGCTGTCCAGGGCACTGCAATGGGATATATTTATGTACCGCCGGTGGGTTCCAGGGAGCCACCCATGCTGTGGGTCCAGACAGACTTCACAATAGGGAGTTGTACCTGCCTGTGTCTATGAATTAAAAACCCCGGTCTGGTTGGGGCATGCAGTGTGGGCCAAAGCCCACCTGCATTTAATCTGACGTTAGCTCTGCTGTCCAGGGCACTGCAATGGGATACATTTATGTACAGCCGGTGGGTTCCAGGGAGCCACCCATGCTGTGGGTGCACACGGAATTCCCATTGCGGAGTTGTACCTGCCTGTGACTATTTATAAAAAAAATGCGGTCTGACTGGGGCATGCAGACACCTTGACAGAATGAATAGTGTGTGGCACATAGGTTCCCCATTGCTATGCCCACGTGTGCAGCTCCTGATGGCGGTGGCACAGGATTATATTTCTCATTGCTTCTGTACAGCATTGTGGGCTATCGCCCCACCCCTTTTAAAGAGGGTCACTGCCTAGCCGTGCCAACCCTCTGCAGTGTGTGCCTGCGGTTCCTCCTCGTGGCAGACACACTTATAAATAGACATGAGGGTGGTGTGGCATGAGGGCAGCTGAAGGGTGCGCAGGGACACTTTGATGTGTGCTGTGGACACTGGGTCGTGCAGGGGGGGGGGGGGGGTTGGGCAGCATGTAACCCAGGAGAAGTGGCAGCGGAGTGTCATGCAGGCAGTGATTGTGCTTTGTTGGAGGTAGTGTGGTGCTTAGCTAAGGTATGCATTGCTAATGAGGTCTTTTCAGAAGTAAAAGTTGTTGGGAGCGGGCGGCCCACTCTTGCCGCTATTTTGGCTTAATAGTGGGACCTGAAAACTTGAGATGCAGCCCAACATGTAGCCCCTCGCCTGCACTATCCGTTTCTGTTTCGTTCCCATCACTTTCTTGAATTGCCCAGATTTTCACAAATGAAAACCTTAGCGAGCATCGGCGATATACAAAGATGCTCGGGTCGCCCATTGACTTCAATGGAGTTCGTTACTCGAAACGAACCCTAGAGCATCGCGATAATTTCGTCCCGAGTAACGAGCACCCGAGCATTTTGGTGCTCGCTCATCTCTATAGGAGATCCTAGTTTTAGGTTCTCTCTTTTTAGTTTGTCTGGCTAATATTTTTGACGGCTTCCCTACTGCAGCATACATATTTGTCTTGAGCCGAGTTAATTCCTTATTGAATTCGCTAAAGAAAGATTGACGCAGTTTTTCTCTAAGTTGGAAAAGCTGTGTGTGTGATCCGAGGGAGATCTCTGCAGATCGCTCTCCACAGCTTAAACTTAGGTAATAGGTAGAGATGAGCGAACGTGTTCTTCCGAGCTTGATATTCGTGTGAATATTAGGGTGTTCGTGATGTTCGTTATTCGTAACGAACACCATGCGGTGTTCGGTTACTTTCACTTCCTTCCCTGAGACGTTAGCGCGCTTTTCTGGCCAATTGAAAGACAGGGAAGGCATTACAACTTCCCCCTGTGACGTTCAAGCCCTATACCACCCCCCTGCTGTGAGTGGCTGGGAAGATCAGGTGTCACCCGAACATAAAAGTCGGCCCCTCCCGCGGTTCGCCTCAGATGCCGTGTGAGTTAGATGAGGGACAGTGCTGTTTGTACCGGAGCTGCTGTAGGGAAAGAATTGGTAGTTAGTGTAGGCTTCAAGACCCCCCAAAGGTCCTTATTAGGGCCACTGATAGCTGTGTGTTGGCTGCTGTTAGCAGTGGCAATTTTTTTTTCTCAAAATCGCCTCTGCAGACCGTTGCACCTGGCATTAGGGACAGAAGTGCTGCATAGGCAGGGAGAGTGTTAGGAGTGAGTGTAGCCTTCAAGAACCTCAACGGTCCTTTCTAGGGCCATATTTATCCGTGTGCAGTACTGTCCAGGCTGCTGTTAGCTGTGCTGCATTTTTTTTTGCTTCTCAAAATCGCTTCTGCAGAGCATTGCACCCTCCATTGATACTGCAGGGAAAGAATTGTATAGGCAGGGCCACAACACAGTTATTATTCATAGAATATACGCAGTGCTGCCTTTTGGTGGAAAAACAAGTGAAAATAATTCTATTTGTCCTGCCTCTGTCCGTCCTAAGGGCGGTGGACACGTGTCGGCTGCGTGTGACACCTTTAAAAATCAGACGCACCCAGCTACGTTTTACTCCTGGCTTCGCCATTTGCTTTCCTTAATTGGGAAAAAAAATACCTGCTCTGCCACAGTTAATAACTCTGCTACCCTCACGTTCTGTGACACATTAGCAGGGACACAGCACAGTTATTAAACTTCTCATGTTCATAGAATATACGCAGTGCTGCCTTTTGGTGCCAAAAAACAAGTGAAAATAATTCTATTTGTCCGGCCTCTGTCCGTCCTAAGGGCGGTGGACACGTGTCGGCTGCGTGTGACACCTTTAAAAATCAGACGCACCCAGCTACGTTTTACTCCTGGCTTCGCCATTTGCTTTCCTTAATTGGGGAAAAAAATACCTGCTCTGCCACAGTTAATAACTCTGCTACCCTCACGTTCTGTGACACATTAGCAGGGACACAGCACAGTTATTAAACTTCTCATGTTCATAGAATATACGCAGTGCTGCCTTTTGGTGCCAAAAAACGGAAAATATTTCTATTTGTCCGGCCTCTGTCCGTCCTAAGGGCGGTGGACACGTGTCGGCTGCGTGTGACACCTTTAAAAATCATACGCACCCAGCTACGTTTTACTCCTGGCTTCGCCATTTGCTTTCCTTAATTGGGAAAAAAAATACCTGCTCTGCCACAGTTAATAACTCTGCTACCCTCACGTTCTGTGACACATTAGCAGGGACACAGCACAGTTATTAAACTTAGATTATTCATTCACTAGAGGCAGTGGGGCCTTTCGTTTTCAAAAAAGGGAAAAAATTATATTTGGCCTGCAGTCGTGCGCCAATTTATTTCCTGCCTGTGAAATCAAATCACTGGTAATACAGCATGCTGAGGGGTAGGGGTAGGCCTAGAGGACGTGGACGCGGCCGAGGACGCGGAGGGCCAAGTCAGGGTGTGGGCACAGGCCAAGCTCCTGATCCAGGTGTGTCGCAGCCGACTGCTGCGCGATTAGGAGAGAGGCACGTTTCTGGCGTCCCCACATTCATCGCCCAATTAATGGGTCCACGCGGGAGACGGTTATTAGAAAATGAGCAGTGTGAGCAGGTCCTGTCCTGGATGGCAGAAAGTGCTTCGAGCAACCTATCGTCTACCCGCAGTTCTGCGCCGTCCACTGCTGCCAATCCGAATCCTCTGTCTGCTGCTCCTCCTTCCTCCCAGCCTCCTCACTCCACTACAATAACACCTGCTCAGGAGCGGGAGCACTCCCAAGAACTGTTCTCGGGCCCCTGCTTAGATTGGGCAGCAGCGGTTCCTCTCCCACCAGAGGAGTTTATCGTCACTGATGCCCAACCATTCGAAAGTTCCAGGGGTCCGGGGGAAGAGGCTGGGGACTTCCGCCAACTGTCTCAACAACTTTCTGTGGGTGAGGAGGACGATGACGATCAGACACAGTTGTCTTGCAGTGAGGTAGTAGTAAGGGCAGTAAGTCCGAGGGAGCAGCGCACAGAGGATTCGGAGGAAGAGCAGCAGGACGATGAGGTGACTGACCCCACCTGGTGTGCAACGCTTACTCAGGAGGACAGGTCTTCAGAGGGGGAGTCAAGGGCATCAGCAGGGCAGGTTGCAAGAGGCAGTGCGGTGGCCAGGGGTAGAGGCAGGGCCAGACCGAATAATCCACCAACTGTTTCCCAAAGGGCCCCCTCGCGCCATGCCACCCTGCAGAGGCCGAGGTGCTCTAAGGTCTGGCAGTTTTTCACAGAGACGCCTGACGACCGACGAACAGTGGTGTGCAACCTTTGTCGCGCAAAGCTCAGCCGGGGAGCCAACACCAACAGCCTCACCACCACCACCATGCGCAGACATATGATGGCCAAGCACCCCGCAAGGTGGGACGAAGGCCGTTCACCGCCTCCGGTTTGCACCCCTGCCTCTCCCCCTGTGCCCCAACCTGCCACTGAGATGCAACCCCCCTCTCAGGACACAGGCACTACCGTCTCCTGGCCTGCACCCACACCCTCACCTCCGCTGTCTTCGGCCCCATCCAGCAGTGTAGCTCAGCGCACCGTCCAGCCGTCGCTTGCGCAACTGTTGGAGCGCAAGCGCAAGTACGCCGCCACGCACCCGCACGCTCAAACGTTAACCGTCCGCATAGCAAAATTCATCAGCCTTGAGATGCTGCCGTATAGGGTTGTGGAAACGGAGTCCTTCAAAAGTATCATGGAGGCGGCGGCCCCGCGCTACTCAGTTCCCAGTCGCCACTACTTTTCCCGATGTGCCGTCCCAGCCCTGCACGACCACGTCTCCCGCAACATTGTACGCGCCCTCACCAATGCGGTTACTGCCACGGTCCACTTAACTACGGACACGTGGACAAGCACAGGCGGGCAGGGCCACTACATCTCCCTGACGGCACATTGGGTGAATTTAGTGGAGGCTGGGACAGAGTCAGAGCCCGGGACCGCTCACGTCCTACCCACCCCCAGAATTGCGGGCCCCAGCTCTGTGGTGGTATCTGCGGAGGTGTATGCTTCCTCCACTAAAGCACCCTCCTCCTCCTCCTCCTCTGTCTCGCAATCAAGATGTGTTAGCAGCAGCATGTCGCCAGCAGTCGGTGTCGCGCGGTGTGGCAGCACAGCGGTGGGCAAGCGTCAGCAGGCCGTGCTGAAACTACTCAGCTTAGGCGATAAGAGGCACACGGCCCACGAACTGCTGCAGGGTCTGACACAGCAGACCGACCGCTGGCTTGCGCCGCTGAGCCTCCAACCGGGCATGGTCGTGTGTGACAACGGCCGTAACCTGGTGGCGGCTCTGCAGCTCGGCAGCCTCACGCACGTGCCATGCCTGGCCCACGTCTTTAATTTGGTGGTTCAGCGCTTTCTGAAAAGCTACCCACGCTTGTCAGACCTGCTCGTAAAGGCGCGCCGGCTCTGCGCACATTTTCGCAAGTCCCACACGGACGCTGCCACCCTGCGCACCCTGCAACATCACTTTAAGCTGCCAGTGCACCGACTGCTGTGCGACGTGCCCACACGGTGGAACTCTACGCTCCACATGTTGGCCAGGCTCTATGAACAACGTAGAGCTATAGTCGAATACCAACTCCAACATGGGCGGCGCAGTGGGAGTCAGCCTCCTCAATTCCTTTCAGAAGAGTGGGCCTGGTTGGCAGACATCTGCCATGTCCTTGGTAATTTTGAGGAGTCTACCCAGGTGGTGAGCGGCGATGCTACAATCATTAGCGTCACCATTCCTCTGCTATGCATCTTGAGAAATTCCCTGCAAAGCATAAAGGCAGCTGCTTTGCGCTCGGAAACGGGGGCGGGGGAAGACAGTATGCCGCTGGATAGTCAGGGCACCCTCCTGTCTATTTCTCAGCGCGTACAGGAGGAGGAGGAGGAGCATGAGGAGGATGAGGAGGAGGGGGAAGAGACAGCTTGGGCCGCTGCTGACGGTACACCGGCTGATTGCCTGTCATCCTTTCAGCGTGTATGGCCTGAGGAGGAGGAGGAGGAGGAGGATCCTGAAAGTGATCTTCCTAGTGAAGACAGCCATGTGTTGCGTACAGGTACCCTGGCACACATGGCTGACTTCATGTTAGGATGCCTTTCTCGTGACCCTCGCGTTGCACGCATTCTGGCCACGACGGATTACTGGGTGTACACACTGCTCGATCCACGGTATAAGGAGAACCTGCCCACTCTGATTCCCGAAGAGGAAAGGGGTTCGAGAGTGTTGCTATACCACAGGACCCTTGCGGACAAGCTGATGGTAAAATTCCCAGCCGACAGCGCTAGTGGCAGAAGGCGCAGTACCGAGGGCAAGGTAGCAGGGGATGTGCGTAGATCGAGCAGCATGTACATCCCAGGCAGTGCAACAGTCTTTAAGGGCCTGGCCAGCTTTATGGCTCCCCACCAAGACTGTGTCACCGCTCCCCAGTCACGGCTGAGTCGGCGGGAGCACTGTAAAAGGATGGTGAGGGAGTACGTAGCGGATCGCACGACCATCCTTGGTGACGCCTCTGCCCCCTACAACTACTGGGTGTCGAAGCTGGACACGTGGCCTGAACTAGCGCTGTATGCCCTGGAGGTGCTTGCTTGTCCTGCGGCTAGCGTCTTGTCGGAGAGGGTGTTTAGTGCGGCTGGGGGAATCATCACAGATAAGCGTAGCCGCTTGTCAACCGACAGTGCCGACAGGCTAACACTCATCAAGATGAACAAAGGCTGGATTTCCCCAGACTTCTGTTCTCCACCAGCGGACAGCAGCAATACGTAAGCAATACGTAGGCTGCACCCGCGGATGGAAGCTACGTTCTCTCTCACCATCCAAAACGGGGACATTTCTGCTTCATCAATCTGTGTCTAATATTCCTCCTCCTCCTCCTGCTCCTCCTCCTGAAACCTCACGTAATCACGCTGAACGGGCAATTTTTCTTAGGGCCACAAGGCTCACTCAAATAATTTTTCTGAACAATTTTTATAAGTTTCAATGCGCTTAAAAGCGTTGGAACTTTAACTTGAACCAATTTTTCGTTACACTGGGCTGCCTCCAGGCCTAGTTACCACTTAAGCCACATTAACCAAAGCGATTCACCTGCCATCTTGGTTGGGCATGGCCAATTTTTACTGAGGTACATTAGTACTGTTGGTACACCAAATTTTTGGGGCCCTCACCTACAGTGTAATCATAGCAATTTGTATGTTCTTCGCCTGCACTCATGGTACAGAAAGGTGTGTGGGGTTGGCCTACACTTTAGCTACATAAATGTAACTTGGGCCTTGGCTATACTAAGGCTACTGAAATGGAACTAAGACTGCGCTCCCGCTATACTGCTGCTTCGGAATTGTTACTGGGGCCTGTCTTGAGTGCTACTATTGCTGACATGGAACGAAGACTGCGCTCCCGCTATACTGCTGCTTCGGAATTGTTACTGGGGCCTGTCTTGAGTGCTACTATTGCTGACATGGAACGAAGACTGTGCTCCCGCTACACTGCTGCTTCGGAATTGTTACTGGGGCCTGTCTTGAGTGCTACTATTGCTGACATGGAACGAAGACTGCGCTCCCGCTATACTGCTGCTTCGGAATTGTTACTGGGGCCTGTCTTGAGTGCTACTATTGCTGACATGGAACGAAGACTGCGCTCCCGCTATACTGCTGCTTCGGAATTGTTACTGGGGCCTGTCTTGAGTGCTACTATTGCTGACATGGAACGAAGACTGCGCTCCCGCTATACTGCTGCTTCGGAATTGTTACTGGGGCCTGTCTTGAGTGCTACTATTGCTGACATGGAACGAAGACTGCGCTCCCGCTATACTGCTGCTAGTGATATGTTAGTGGGGCCTGTCCTAATGCTACGGCTGAAATGTTACGAATTCTGGCCTCTGCCTATACCGCTGCTAATGGTATGTCTCTGGGGTGTGGAAACAGAGGCTTCCCAAAGACATGATGGCGGCGAGGCCATTTCCCACCAACGCGGTTACTGTAAAGGTGCATATAACCACGGACACGTGGAGAGGACACGTAGTGCCTCAAAAACATCCCCCTCCTCCTCCAACAGGGAAAACATTCTTGGCAAATGTCTTTGCATTGGTTCGTCTGGTGGCAGTCCAAGAATTTCACCTTTACCGACACAACGAGAGCCCCCACACCATCCCCCCGCCACGGCCCACTTAATCCTGGCCGCATTCCGAAAACCAACAAAATACAACCGTGCTACTAGGTCCGCAGTCACCACCACATTACCACCAACGCGGTTACTGTAAAGGTGCATATAACCACGGACACGTGGAGAGGACACGTAGTGCCTCAAAAACGTCCCCCTCCTCCTCCAACAGGGAAAACATTCTTGGCAAATGTCTTTGCATTGGTTCGTCTGGTGGCAGTCCAAGAATTTCACCTTTACCGACACAACGAGAGCCCCCACACCATCCCCCCGCCACGGCCCACTTAATCCTGGCCGCATTCCGAAAACCAACAAAATACAACCGTGCTACTAGGTCCTCAGTCACCACCACATTACCACCAACGCGGTTACTGTTAAGGTACATATTACCAGTCTGACTGGGGCATGCAGACACCTTGACAGAATGAATAGTGTGTGGCACATAGGTTCCCCATTGCTATGCCCACGTGTGCAGCTCCTGATGGCGGTGGCACAGGATTCTATTTCTCATTGCTTCTGTACAGCATTGTGGGCTATCGCCCGCCCCTTTTAAAGAGGGCCGCTGCCTAGCCATGCCAACCCTCTGCAGTGTGTGCCTGCGGTTCCTCCTCATGGCAGACGCACTTCTAAATAGACATGAGTGTGGCGTGGCATGAGGGCAGCTGAAGGCTGCGCAGGGACACTTTGGTGTGCGCTGTGGGGGGGAGGGGGGGCGGTTGGGCAGCATGTAACCCAGGAGAAGTGGCAGCGGAGTGTCATCCAGGCAGTGATTGTGCTTTGTTGTAGCTAGTGTGGTGCTTAGCAAAGGTATGCCATGCTAATGAGGGCTTTTCAGAAGTAAAAGTTGTTGGGAGGGGGGGGGGCCCACTCTTGCCGGTATTGTGGCTTAATAGTGGGACCTGTGAACTTGAGATGCAGCCCAACATGTAGCCCCTCGCCTGCCCTATCCGTTTCTGTGTCATTCCCATCACTTTCTTGAATTGCCCAGATTTTCACACATGAAAACCTTAGCGAGCATCGGCGAAATACAAAAATGCTCTGGTCGCCCATTGACTTCAATGGGGTTCGTTGTTCGAAACGAACCCTCGAGCATCACGGGAAGTTCGTTCCGAATAACGAACACCCGAACATTTTGGTGTTCGCTCATCTCTAGTAATAGGATCAACTACTTCTATTGATTTTTCTTTTTTAAATCTTGCCCCCAATTTGATGAATATACCCCTTACATAAGCTTTATGTGCCAACCAGACCCACTTGGGACTTGAACCGGGAATAGCTTTGCATTCAAAATAGTTCTTAATCTCACCTGCCATAATTTTTCTGTACTTGGGTATGTTCATCAGAAATTTATTCATTCTCCAGGGTTTAGGATGTGAACATTGGGGTCCCAAAGAATGGGTCATAACACAGGGGGCGTGGTCAGACCATGTGTCTGTTCCCAGTCTAGAGGCTGAGACCGCTGGCAATAATGATCTATTTACGAGACACAAGTCTATCCTGGAAAATGACCTATGATGGGCGGAGTAAAAGGGGAACTTGAGTGAGGAGGTGTTTTTACAATGGAAGGTATGATATAGTGCTTCCTTTTGCAACCACGGTCCAAGTGAGGGCCTAAGTCTATTGCTAGTACCAGTATTGTCTAGCTCCCCATCAGGGGTAATGTTGAAGTCCCCACATACAATCATACTTCCCTTGGAAAGCCTCCGCACCTTGCTCATTACTTTGTTCAAAAATTGAATTTGTTTGGAGTTTGCAGCATAGATATTTGCTAATGTCACAGGTATTGAGTGGATAGTACAATCGAGAATAATATAGGGGCCCCTAGGGTCTAAAATCTGGTTCTCAATAGTGAAATTTAAATTATTTCTTATGGCGATAATTACTCCAGCCTTCTTCTTATCTGCATTGGCTGTAAATATGGTAAAATTTGCATGTTTCATGGCGGGAGGCGCGGATGCTTTAAAATGTGACTCTTGTAGACACACTACATGTGTTCCAGATTTCAGCGTCTCCTTTCAGACTGCTCTTCTCCTAAAGGGAGAATTAAGGCCCCTCGTGTTGAAGGAGAAAATGTTCAGTGCCACTTACCTTCGAAAGGCATTGCAGTGAAATGTGGAAGAGACTTGGTGGTTGTGTATAGAGCATTTACCAAAACTAAACAAGTAAGCATTGTGAGAACATATCAGGTGATACGACCTGTCCTCAATTGGTGGGGTGGAAAGTCTCTCAAAGTCCAGCAGCCTCCTATATTTTTAGTGGTGAAGAAGGATCTGGAAAAGGAAAGAAGGAGAAAATGCAAAGTCAACAGACAACATTTTTTTCTGTTCCAGCCGGAGTCACTCCTGGAGGACTTGGAATTTTGGGAAGCCCGACAGTCTGGAGCCAACAGAATGTTCCAATTTTTGAGAGTTGCTTCTCCAGATTCCAGATTATGGATGGTATATGTTTTGCTATGTTGGTTGATTAATATTTTTATAGGAAACCCCCATTTGTAAGCGATGCTGGCTTGTCTGAGGAACTTTGATACGGGTATAAGGGTTCCTCTGCCTTGCATGGTAGTCTGGGATAGGTCCAAGAAAAGCCTAATTTCTGAGAAAAGGCCAAGAAGTTGGGGCATCCTTTGTGTTGTCGATACTAAAGCCTACTTGAGATGGTAGAAATGAATACACGCGATAGTGTCTCTAGGGATCGTATCCGGCAGAAATCTGGGTTTTGGGAGTCTGTGGATCCTATCAATGACAAGGTCCTCCCGCATGTCCGGGGTCATCTTTAGAATAAGGTGTGTGGCAAAATCTTTCAAATATACTGGAGGAACAAACTCAGGGATTCCCTGAAATGTAAGATTGTTGCATCTGCTGCAATCCTGATGTCTGCCAATTTCGCCTTCGGCCGCTGTACCTCGTTGTCCAAAGAATAATGGGTATCAATCAAATCGTTGTGAGATTTGATGATGTCTTGCATTTTGCTCCCAGTACCGTCCACTCTCTCACCCAGTTCCTGAACAGATTTAGTGAGGGATGAGCACATAACTTTCATATCTTCATGAATAGATTTGCTCAAAGAAAGAATAATGCTCTTAATGAAGTTCTCGGATGCTGGTTGGTTGAGGATGGGCATTTTGCTATTTGCTCTTTTGACCTCTGGGCTACTGACAAACTCAGGCAGCAGTCCTAGGAGACAATACAGTCTTTTAATTGTGGCACATCTTTTGGACCCTTGCCAGGAGTGGTTAACATAGTGTTGCTGCCAGGGGAGCTGCCAAAGTGTTATTTGTGGGCTTTATCATCTGGGGCAACTTATGTGGCTTTTTA
Source organism: Eleutherodactylus coqui (assembly GCF_035609145.1). Taxonomy (NCBI): domain Eukaryota; kingdom Metazoa; phylum Chordata; class Amphibia; order Anura; family Eleutherodactylidae; genus Eleutherodactylus; species Eleutherodactylus coqui. The sequence continues at coordinate 25,803,967 of NC_089842.1, read as the reverse complement.
GATGTGGCCCCCTCTTCCTCTTCACCCCCCATATCTTCATCGGAGCTCGAGGGTGATAAAGCCCAACTAGGGGCACCTTTTGTGAGAGGCACTGTGACTGACAGCTCTGTCTGTTCAGCAAGCAGAGCCACTGGGTGTTGGTGATCCAGGAGGGGGGAGCTTGCCTAATGGGGACTCCAGTCTCCCTCCCTGGCTTCCCACTGTATCCACCGGTTTCGTGAATGCATAAGGCCTTATGTCCACGGGCAAAATATGATTTTAAATCCACAGCGGATCACCCGCATGCGGATCCGCATCCCGTAGGGATGCATTGACCACCCGCTGGTAGATAAATACCCGCAGATGGTCAATAAAAGTTAATAAAAAAAAATAAAGCATGAAAAAAAAGTTACATGCTCCATTTTCGTGCGGGTCTCCCGCGGGGACGGCTCCCGCAGGCTTCTATTAAAGCCTATGGAAGCTGTCCGGATCTGCAGAAGACCTAAAATAAGAATAACTTACCCGCAGCGGACCGGGCAGGTCTTCTCTTCTTCACGGCCGGATCTTCTTTCTCCGGCCTGGCAGATGTGCCCAGCGCTTTCACGCGGCACACTGCTGGCATGCCGAGTACATCCGCCGGCCAAAGAAAGAAGATCCGGCCGTGAAGAAGAGAAGATCTGCACGGTCCGCTGCGGGTAGGTTTATTCTTATTTTCAGCGCTTGTAGTTTTATTAACAAGAGTTCATCATTCACGAGCGTATCCACATCCACCACCTATACAAATCATGAATTTATAGACTGCAGGATGACAAATGTGGTATATCTAGCAACCTGCACCTGCCTATTAAATTATATTAGAAAGACCACACAACAGCTGCGCCAACGCATCTTGGCACATGTGGGCACATGAAACAAGTTAACAGCAGCACTTGAACAAACCTCATTCAGAGGGCGGCTCCTGGTGAATAATGGAGGCTCTTGTAATAAAGGAGTCTGGATCCATGACCCCTGTACAAACCAGTCAATTTGTCGACAGATAGAGCCACAAATAGGGTACCAGTAACACGTTACTTGCAGATTAAAAATATTCCATTTTTATCGAAGCACACATAGGCTTGATATCTTGACAACATTTCAGCTGTCACCCGCAGCCTTTGTCCGGTCACCAAAGCCCAAAGACACACAACCATAAATACATCAATGTTAAAAGCATTAGCCAATAGAAACATAGCAATTAAAAAGAGCCCCCCCCCCCCCCTCCGGTGTTCACCCACAATTCCACCATACCTCAGATGCAGGTGTCTATAGAGTCCATGCATGACACATGGTCCAAACCCCTAGAGATCCACAAGAATCATTCCCTGCACTGTCATGTCGGCGTCCAGTCTGTAGCACCGCGCGTGCACATAATCTGCAGAGTGTTCTCGCAAGTGCCGGAAATGCCCACAGTCAAAATGGCCACCCGACCTCTACTGTCAAACTGTGCATGCACTAGCTCCCGCAATACTGGGCATTAGTGAGTACATAAAGTAAGTCATTGGTTGAATCTCATAGGGGCATAAAGACCTGCATAAATGGCTATAACTAGAGATGAGCGAGCACCAAAATGCTCGGGTGCTCGTTACTCGAGACAAATTTTTCGCGATGCTCGAGGGTTTGTTTCGAGTAACGAACCCCATTGAAGTCAATGGGCGACTCGAGCATTTTTGTATATCGCCGATGCTCGCTAAGGTTTTCATTTGTGAAAATCTGGGCAATTCAAGAAAGTGATGGGAATGATAGGGCAGGCGAGGGGCTACATGTTGGTCTGCATCTCAAGTTCTCAGGTCCCACTATTAAGCCACAATAGCGGCAAGAGTGTCCCCCCCCAACAACTTTAACATCTGAAAAGCCCTCATTAGCAATGCATACCTTAGCTAAGCACCACACTACCTCCAACAAAGCACAATCACTGCCTGCATGACACTCCGCTGCCACTTCTCCTGGGTTACATGCTGCCCAACCCCCCCTGCACGACCCAGTGTCCACAGCGCACACCAAACTGTCCCTGCCCAGCCTTCAGCTGCCCTCATGCCACGCCACCCTCATGTCTATTTAAAAGTGCGTCTGCCATGAGGAGGAACCGCAGGCACACACTGCAGAGGGTTGGCACGGCTAGGCAGCGACCCTCTTTAAAAGGGGTGGGGCGATAGTCCACAATGCTGTACAGAAGCAATGAGAAATCCAATCCTGTGCCACCTCCATCTGGAGCTGCACACGTGGGCATAGCAATGGGGAACCTATGTGCCACACACTATTCATTCTGTCAAGGTGTCTGCATGCCCCAGTCAGACCGTGTTTTTTTATATATAGTCACAGGCAGGTACAACTCCGCAATGGGAATTACGTGTGCACCCACAGCATGGGTGGCTCCCTGGAACCCACCAGCGGTACAAAGAACTATCATATTGCATTGCCCAACACAGCTGAGGTAGTAATGTTGTGCTTAATGCAGGTGGGCTTCGGCCCACACTGCATGCCCCAGTCAGACTGGGCTTCTTTAGAAGTGGACACATGCAGTTACAACTCCCTGTGGACCCACAGCATGGGTGGGTGCCAGGAAGCCACCGGCGGTACATAAATATATCCCATTGCATTGCCCAACACAGCTGAGGTAGTAATGTCGTGCTTAATGCAGGTGGGCTTCGGCCCACACTGCATGCCCCAGTCAGACTGGGGTTCTTTAGAAGTGGACACATGTAGTTACAACTCCCTGTGGACCCACAGCATGGGTGGGTGCCAGGAAGCCACCGGCGGTACATAAATATATCCCATTGCATTGCCCAACACAGCTGAGGTAGTAATGTCGTGCTTAATGCAGGTGGGCTTCGGCTCACACTGCATGCCCCAGTCAGACTGGGGTTCTTTTGAAGTGGAAACAGTTGCATTTACAACTCCCTGTGGACCCACAGCATGGGTGGGTGCCAGGAAGCCACCGGCGGTACATAAATATATCCCATTGCATTGCCCAACACAACTGAGGTAGTAATGTCGTGCTTAATGCAGGTGGCCTTCGGCCCACACTACATGCCCCAGTCAGACTGGGGTTCTTTTGAAGTGGAAACAGTTGCATTTACAACTCCCTGTGGACCCACAGCATGGGTGGGTGCCAGGAAGCAACCGGCGGTACATAAATATATCCCATTGCATTGCCCAACACAGCTGAGGTAGTAATGTCGTGCTTAATGCAGGTAGGCTTCGGCCCACACTGCATGCCCCAGTCAGACTGGGGTTCTTTTGAAGTGGACACATGTAGTTACAACTCCCTGTGGACCCACAGCATGGGTGGGTGCCAGGAAGCCACCGGCGGTACATAAATATATCCCATTGCATTGCCCAACACAGCTGAGGTAGTAATGTCGTGCCTAATGCAGGTGGGCTTCGGCCCACACTGCATGCCCCAGTCAGACTGGGGTTCTTTTGAAGTGGAAACAGTTGCATTTACAACTCCCTGTGGACCCACAGCATGGGTGGGTGCCAGGAAGCCACCAGCGGTACATAAATATATCCCATTGCATTGCCCAACACAGCTGAGGTAGTAATGTCGTGCTTAATGCAGGTGGGCTTCGGCCCACACTGCATGCCCCAGTCAGACTGGGGTTCTTTACAAGTGGACACATGTAGTTACAACTCCCTGTGCACCCACAGCATGGGTGGCTCCCTGGAACCCACCGGCGGTACATAAATATATCCCATTGCATTGCCCAACACAGCTGAGGTAGTAATGTCGTGCTTAATGCAGGTGGGCTTCGGCCCACACTGCATGCCCCAGTCAGACTGGGGTGCTTTAGAAGTGGAAACAGATGCATTTACAACTCCCTGTGGACCCACAGCATGGGTGGGTGCCAGGAAGCCACCTGCGGTACATAAAAATATCCCATTGCATTGCCCAACACAGCGGATGTAACGTCAGCTGTAATGCAGGTGGGCTAAAAATTCATTTGATTACAGTGTAGGCGAGGGCCCACAAAAATTGCTGTATCAACAGTACTAATGTACATCAGAAAAATTGGCCATGGCCAACCAAGAGGGCAGGTGAAACCCATTAATCGCTTTGGTTATGTGGCTTAATTGGTAACTAGGCCAGGAGGCAGCCCAGTTAAAATAAAAATTGGTGGAGGTGAAAGTTTCAACGCTTTAATGAGCATTGAAACGTATAAAAATTGTTTAGAAAAATTATATGACTGAGCCTTGTGGGCCTAAGAAAAATTGCCCGTTCGGCGTGATTATGTGAGGTTTCAGGAGGAGGAGCAGGAGGAGGAATATTATACACAGATTGATGAAGCGAAAATGTCCCCGTTTTTGATGGGGATACAGAACGATGCTTCCATCCGCGGGTGCAGCCTACCTATTGCTTAGGTATCGCTGCTGTCCGCTGGTGGAGAAGAGAAGTCTGGGGAAATCCAGGCTTTGTTCATCTTGATGAGTGTTAGCCTGTTGGCACTGTCGGTTGACAGGCGGGTACGCTTATCTGTGATGATTCCCCCAGCCGCACTAAACACCCTCTCTGACAAGACGCTAGCCGCAGGACAAGCAAGCACCTCCAGGGCATACAGCGCGAGTTCAGGCCATGTGTCCAGCTTCGACACCCAGTAGTTGTAGGGGGCAGAGGCGTCACGGAGGACGGTCGTGCAATCGGCTACGTATTCCCTCACCATCCTTTTACACTGCTCCCGCTGACTCAGCCGTGACTGGGGAGCGGTGACACAGTCTTGCTGGGGAGCCATAAAGCTGTCAAGGGCCTTAAAGAGTGTTGGCCTGCCTGTGCTGTACATGCTGCCTGATCTCCGCGCCTCCCCTGCTACCTGGCCCTCGGAACTGCGCCTTCGGCCACTAGCGCTGTCGGATGGGAATTTTACCATCAGTTTGTCCGCCAGGGTCCTGTGGAATAGCAACACTCTCGAACCCCTTTCCTCTTCGGGTATGAAAGTGGAAAGGTTCTCCTTATACCGTGGGTCGAGCAGTGTGTACACCCAGTAATCCGTAGTGGCCAGAATGCGTGTAACGCGAGGGTCACGAGAAAGGCATCCTAACATGAAGTCAGCCATGTGTGCCAGGGTACCTGTACGCAACACATGGCTGTCCTCACTAGGAAGATCACTTTCAGGATCCTCCTCCTCCTCCTCCTCCTCCTCCTCAGGCCATACACGCTGAAAGGATGACAGGTCAGCAGCATGTGTACCCTCACCAGTGGGCCAAGCTGTCTCTTCCTCTTCCTCCTCATCTTCCTCCTCCTCCTCCTCCTCACCGCGCTGAGATATAGACAGGAGGGTGCTCTGACTATCCAGCGACATACTGTCTTCCCCCGGCTCTGTTTCCGAGTGCAAAGCGTCTGCCTTTATGCTTTGGAGGGAACTTCTCAAGAGGCATAGCAGAGGAATGGTGACGCTAATGATTGCAGCATCGCCGCTCACCACCTGGGTAGACTCCTCAAACTTTCCAAGGACCTGGCAGATGTCTGCCAACCAGGCCCACTCTTCTGAAAATAATTGAGGAGCCTGACTCCCACTGCGCCACCCATGTTGGAGTTGGTATTTCACTATAGCTCTACGCTGCTCATAGAGCCTGGCCAACATGTGGAGCGTAGAGTTCCACCGTGTGGGCACGTCGCACAGCAGTCGGTGCACTGGCAGATTAAACCGATGTTGCAGGGTGCGCAGGGTGGCAGCGTCCGTGTGGGACTTGCGGAAATGTGCGCAGAGCCGGCGCACCTTTCCGAGCAGGTCTGACAAGCGTGGGTAGCTTTTCAGAAAGCGCTGAACCACCAAATTAAAGACGTGGGCCAGGCATGGCACGTGCATGAGGCTGCCGAGCTGCAGAGCCGCCACCAGGTTACGGCCGTTGTCACACACGACCATGCCCGGTTGGAGGTTCAGCGGCGCAAGCCAGCGGTCGGTCTGCTCTGTCAGACCCTGCAGCAGTTCGTGGGCCGTGTGCCTCCTATCTCCTAAGCTGAGTAGTGTCAGCACGGCCTGCTGACGCTTGCCCACCGCTGTGCTGCCACGACGCGCAACACCGACTGCTGCCGACGTGCTGCTGCTGCTGACACATCTTGATTGCGAGACAGAGGTTGCGTTCGAGGAGGAGGAGGAGGAGGGTGGTTTAGTGGAGGAAGCATACACCGCCGCAGATACCACCACCAAGCTATGGCCCTCAATTCTGGGGGTGGGTAGGACGTGAGCGGTCCCAGGCTCTGACTCTGTCCCAGCCTCCACTAAATTCACCCAATGTGCCGTCAGGGAGATGTAGTGGCCCTGCCCGCCTGTGCTTGTCCACGTGTCCGTTGTGAAGTGGACCTTGGCAGTAACCGCGTTGGTGAGGGCACGTACAATGTTGCGGGAGACGTGGTCGTGCAGGGCTGGGACGGCACATTGGGAAAAGTAGTGGCGACTGGGAACTGAGTAGCGCGGGCCTGCCAGTAGCGCCATCATACTTTTGAAGGACTCCGTTTCCACAACCCTATACGGCAGCATCTCCAGGCTGATAAATTTTGCTATGTGCACGTTTAACGCTTGAGCGTGCGGGTGCGTGGCGGCGTACTTGCGCTCAAACACTTGCGCTAGCGACGGCTGGACGCTGCGCTGACAGACATTGCTGGATGGGGCCGAGGACAGCGGAGGCGAGGGTGTGTGTGCAGGCCAGGAGACGGTAGTGCCTGTGTCCTCAGAGCGGGGTTGGATCTCAGTGGCAGGTTGGGGCACAGGGGAAGAGGCAGTGGTGCAAACCGGAGGCGGTGAACGTCCTTCGTCCCACCTTGTGGGGTGCTTGGCCATCATATGTCTGCGCATGCTGGTGGTGGTGAGGCTGGTGGTGGTGGCTCCCCGGCTGATCTTGGCGCGACAAAGGTTGCACACCACTGTTCGGCGGTGAAAAACTGCCAGACCTTTGAGCACCTCGGCCTCTGCAGGGTGGCATGGCGCGAGGGGGCGCTTTGGGAAACAGTTGGTGGATTATTCGGTCTGGCCCTGCCTCTACCCCTGGACACCGCACTGCCTCTTGCAACCTGCCCTGCTGCTGCCCTTGCCTCCCCCTCTGAAGACCTGTCCTCAGTAGGCATAGCAAACCAGGTGGGGTCAGTCACCTCATCGTCCACCTGCTGCTCTTCCTCAGAATCCTCGGTGCGCTCCTCCCTCGGACTTAATGCCCTTACTACCTCACTGATAGACAACTGTGTCTCATCGTCATCGGCCTCCTCACCCACTGAAAGCTCTTGAGACAGTTGCCGGAAGTCCCCAGCCTCATCCCCCGGACCCCGGGAACTTTGCAATGGTTGGGTATCAGTCACGATAAACTCCTCTGGTGGGAGAGGAACCACTGCTGCCCAATCTGAGCAGGGGCCCAAGAACAGTTCCTGGGTGTCTGCCCGCTCCTCAGAATGTCTCATTTTCATGGAGTGAGGAGGCTGGGAGGAAGGAGGAGCAGCAGCCAGAGGATTCTGAGTTGCAGCAGTGGACGGCGCAGAACTCTGGGTGGACGATAGGTTGCTGGAAGCACTTTCTGCCATCCACGACAGGACCTGCTCACACTGCTCATTTTCTAATAAGGGTCAACCGCGTGGACCCATTAAATGTGCTATGAATGTGGGGACGCCAGAAACGTGCCTCTCTCCTAATCCCGCAGCAGTCGGCTGCGATACACCAGGATCAGGAGCTCGGCCTGTGCCCACACCCGGACTAGGGCCTCCGCGTCCTCGGCCGCGCCCACATCCTCTAGGCCTACCCCTACCCCTCAGCATGCTGTTTTACCAGGAATGCAGAAACACAAGACTGTAATTAAATGTGCCGCTTATTGGCCTGTGGTTTGAGGCTGAGTTCGCTTACGGAACGCCAGGAAATAATTTGGCGCAAGCCTGCTGTAACACTTAGCTGGCTGCGTATTTATTTGGAGAAATTTTACCCCCAGCACACACAGACCCACAACACTGAGCAGAGTGACAGGCAGGCCAAATAGATTTTTTTCTAATCTTTTTTTGCAAAAGGACCACTGCGTATATTCAATCTATAAGATGTCTTCTGGCCCTGCCTACGCAATTCTGTCCCTGGACTGTGTGACGGAACTGCAGTGTTGCACTGTTGTTAAGTGCAACAGAGCGGTGATTTCAGAGGCAGGAAATAATTTGGCGCAAGCCTGCTGTAACACTTAGCTGGCTGCGTATTTATTTGGAGAAATTTTACCCCCAGCACACACGGAACCACAACACTGAGCAGAGTGACAGGCAGGCCAAATAGATTTCTTTCTAATCTTTTTTTGCAAAAGGACCACTGCGTATATTCAATCTATAAGATGTCTTCTGGTCCTGCCTACACAATTCTGTCCCTGTAGTATTACTGCAGGGCGCAATGCTCTGCACGGCCGATATACCAAAAAAAAAAAAAATGTGCAACACTGCTAACAGCAGCCTCCACAGTACTGCACACGGTTAGATGTGGCCCTAAGAAGGACTTATATAGGGCTTATATATTTAAGCCCTTCCCGACAATTCATCCCGCTATCGCCAGCAGCCCATTGCTTTCTATGGAGTCGGTTGTATTGCCGGCTCCATTGAATTCAATGGTCAGTGCTAGTTTAATCGAGACGAGTACCGCGTGGTGCTTGTCTCGAGTAACGAGCATCTCGAGCACCCTAATACTCAAACGAGCATCAAGCTCGGACGAGTATGCTCGCTCATCTCTACTAATTAATCATCCACCAGTATATTGAAAATGTGGCACTCCCACAACACGTGCCCATTATATAAACCTGATGTCAAATGGCCATTCTATCACTATGAATAAATTGTAGTGGACCCCTTGTAATGCTGAAAATCTTTAATCACATAACATGTACAATCCAGGTGTTTACCCAATCAAACATAGCAAATTCTTCAATAAATTGGCAAACTGTCACCAAAACGGTCAGTAATTTTTATGAAAACATATCTGGTAAGGTGGAACCCTCCAATCACAAACCAGAGGTCGATGTCAATACACACATGCATCCAAATCCAATCCAACACACGAAATCTGAGGATCTAGGGACAAAAATGACAACATTTAACAAACAAATATAACACGCTAAGTAACCCAACCATAAATAGGCAACTCTCCCTTTACTGCAATCCCAAGGCATAAGGCAATGGATTTTAATAATTATTCAACCGCCTTGGCTGCAGGGTGTCCAACTGGAAAATCCACCTTGCCTACAAAAGGCTTAACTGCTTCTCCCTATTTCCACCCTTAATACTAGGAGGCACTGAATCTATCACTCTGTATTGGAGCTGGCTTACCGAGTGTCCAAAGTCCACGAAATGCTTGGGCACTGGCAAGTCAACCTTACTGGTCCTGGCTTTGCTCTTGTGGTTAGCTATGCACTTTTGCACTTCTGTGATTGTCTCCCCAACATATAGTAAGCCACAAGGGCAAATAATAACATACACTACATAGGTTGATGTGCACATAAAATGACCCCTGACACAATATCTGGCTCCAGGTGTGGGTGTGTATCCCCTCGAAGAAGGTTACTACACGATACACAACTCAGACATGGCAAGCAACTATCTCTGATGGGTGCCAGTGTCCATTGGCTGGCGTCATGGGCCTTGTCTTTGAAATTGTAAACCAGTGAATCCTTTAGGTTGCGTCCCCTGTGGAACACCATCATGGGCAGCAAATTAAGTTCAGATATTACATGGTAACAACCTGACAGGATGTGCTTATGTTTCTTTATGATGTATTTCACCCTGCTGCTAATAGGCCCATACGTTGACACAAAGGGGATGCGGTCCCTCCTCTTGTTCTTCGATTTATCAGTCAACAGGGAAGGACGTGTAGTGTAGTGCTTATGTAGATGGTCCCTCGGGTAGCCACTTTTTAGGAATTTGTCACACATTAGGGTCAGGCATCTCTCCAGAAATTCGTCATCAGTGATGCGTTTGACCCAGAGCAACTGGCTCCAAGGCAGAGCCTTGATCAACTCTGGAGGATGGTTGCTCTGATAGTGTAGCAAATTGTTACGATCTGTTGCTTTTGAGAAGAGATCTGTGCATAGACAAGTCCCTTCTTTAATTACTAACACATCCAAAAACTGTAACAAATATCTGGAGGACACCAGGGTGAATTTCAGCTCTGGACGGATGGTATTCAATTCCTGATGGAATATGGCCAACTGATTCTTAGTTCCATTCCAAACAAAGAACACATCGTCTGTGTACCTCCACCATACCTGGATAAAGGTCCAGGATGGAGAGGCACACAACGACGTGTCTTCTACATACTGCATGAACAGATTGGCATAAGAGGGGGCCATATTGGACCCCATGGCAGTCCCTCTTCATTGGCGGTATAACTATAGCTGTCAAAAAGAAAAAATATATATTGTTCAAAACAAGAGATAACAAAGCCATGACAAACTCTACACAATCATTGGAAAGGTCTGATCCCTGTAGATAGTACCTGGTAGTCAACAGATCTGCTTCATGTTGTATGATGGTATAGAAGGACGTGACATCAAAGGAGCCCAATATGGCCCCCTCATCTATCGACCACTTCTGTACTTTAACAAAAAAATCTGTGGTGTCCTTTATGTAGAAGGACGCTGCACTAGCAAGTGGCTGCAATACTTTATCTAAAAACAAGATGCGTTATTGTACAGCCACCCCTTACCTGAAATTATACGACGACCCGGCAGTCTCTGGACATTGTTAAAGGGGTTCTGACACAAATAATTTGTTTTTGCTTTAGCAGCCATTGTTCCCTGGTCTGCCTAATGGACCCAGGGAACCCATGGGTTAATGGCTGCTAAAGCATAAAAATCTTATACTTACCTGTTCTCCTGTTGTTGTTGACATCGGGGGGTCATCTCCCGGCAGCATATTAGCACTTTCTGCTTAGGTTAAGCAGCCTGACTAGAGCCACCTGATTGGTGCACGCTGTGCAGTCACGTGGTGCCGAAGAGCCAATCAGGTGGCTCTAATCAGCAGCGCTGCTTAACCTAAGCAGAAAGTGCTAGTATGCCTCTCGGCAGGCAGTCTTCTTCCTCCAGCAGCCGCGCCGCTCCGGGATCGCGCGCATGCGCAGTGGAGAGGTGCCCTCTGACAGGAGTCAGGACGGGCCGCGTCTCCACAGCGCATGCTCAGCACTCCGGAGTTCAGCCAGGACGGACAGGCCGCCCACAGCAAGCACTGCTTGTGACGTGCTTGCTGTGGCGGTCCGTCCGTTGACCTCGGAAGTGCCTGACGGACGGACCAGAGCAGGAAGCGGTCTGTTTGACCGCTCCTGCTCTGCTTTAAAGGCACAGAAGAAGATGCCGGCTGGAGGGGACATGCCTGGCGATCGGGCCAGGCCAGGCAAGGTGAGTACAAATTTTTTTTTTTCATGTCAGAACCCCTTTAAGGTATCAAGGCTATGTGTGCGTCAATAAAAATGGAATATTTTTAATGTGCAAGTAATATGTTATTGTCACATGTGGACAATGTGAGGAGAAGATAAAACACTCATATATCAAACGACACGTGTATGAGAAGCATAACGGGGGCCTCAGCCAACTGAAATTCCAAGGAATTGAATCTATCCATAGATAGGATGGGTTTATAGGATGAATTCCATCAATCCTGCTGGACTTAATGAGAACTCGTCCTTCAATTGCTTTATCTGAGTTTTTTAGGTCCTGTCTTGAAATTATAGCATTCAGAGATATACTCACCTAATAATAACTGGGCTGGAATCTTGTGATTTATGATTCAATTGCATAGATGTGCTATATGCCCCCATATATAAAAAATGGGGGAACCATATAGAATTGGAGAAGTAAACAAGTTCATCAACTGGAGGAATAAACATCGTACATATGAATAAGGATATATATATATACTCTCCTTTAGTAATAGACAACTGTCAAAAACATCCTTGGTATAATAAAGAGAACATGCGTAGATTTCTGATACACTTTATTTTCATGTTTGTGGAGAATGATGTGCCTGATACCATCTCTCATGGGCACTTATAATTTCGTGCAGCAGGAAAAACTTTTGTTTTTTAATTGCATCTATGCTAACAGCTATGACCGCGGTCATCCCACACAGGTGCGGCGTCTAGATTCCTGATACTGCACATTGATGTCCTGGTCGCTATGACATTAACCTCTCTCTAGTGCTCAGGCGCTAGACTGGGGTCTCTGGCACAAGCGCCGATGTTATGATGTCACACGTTTTGACGTTGAACGTTGCGTTCCACTTGGAACCACCTGATGCACTCAGGGAGCGACCGGGGATGGAGAGGAGTTACGTCATCACACAGTATACAACTCCATCCACGTGCCTTCCTCTTTGTCACCATGTAGTGGGAGTGTCGACACTATGACAATCCCGCATCCATGCCCCCCTGGAGGTGTGGTTATACAATTAGTGTGATCCGGAGCGATGATCCGCATGATCCTTTTTCCGCATACATGTGCTATAACAGCAATCGGTTGTTCAGATTGAATGAGTTCCAGATAGATCATACTTACCTAATAATCATGCAGCAGAGAATATGTGTGCTTATCTTATAAATGGATTAAACCCATGATATATTTATGTTGCCATGGTTTTCACATAATGTGCCCTGCTAAATATTAATGATATGGGAGTGACCCTCTCGGACTGAACCGTAATGATTGGATGTTAGTGTTACACACCTTGTGTGGGAGGGTCATACAAATCCCTATAAGAGAGGCGCAGGTGGAAGCTGCCCAGTGATGCCAGTAGCCCACCATCAGGGCGGTTTGTTTGATCTGCTTATCATTTTACTTTTATTTGTCCTTTGATTCTGATCTTCTGATCCTCCATTAGGCTCTGAGAATCCCAAAAGATAGAGAAAATAAGAAACTCAATGAGAATAAGATAGTCACCGCTACTGAGAGAGAGAACAATTCAGCTACTTATCAAGGGTAGAATATCAGAAAAAAACACTATCAGAGTAGTGGGAAGTGGGCCAGCCCAGCGTGGGTTAACTGCTCTGCAGGAAAGATGGGAGACAGGAGGTATATGTAGGAGCAGTAACATTGGAGAGTATCGGATGAGGAATAAATAGGACTTATCAGAGTGGGGAACTGAAAAATGATCATCTGATGAACCTAATAGCAGGGAGAGAGAGTTTATTATATAGCCACGAGGGGAATGCTATGGAAGAGAGAATATTCCTTAGAGGATAAGGACAGTAACTAAGTGTGTATAAGGGTTATCCATCAGACAGGGATAAACATCATTTTCCTCTCTGCTGGTATTAACCCCAATGATGTGAAAATCTTCCCCTCTTGCTCCATGCATGTATAAAACTATCCAACACTTGCTGGACAAATTAATAATAAAAAATGGGTGGGGGGGAGGGGGTTGGGGGTGGGGAGTAACCCTCTAACCACCCATTACAGTCTCAAAAAACGTCCTCTTTTCCCTTTATTTCTTTTCTCTTTCTTTAACTCCCTTTTATTAATGTGGGATATGAGATATCACATATATTGGTACTTACTCCCTCTAATCAATGTGGGGAACATGATACTACACAAGCTGATATTTGGAATCAATACACTGTATGAATCGATATACTGTTATACCAGTAATAGTTACTACAGTATTAGAGAGATATTTGGGTCCCTGAGGAGCTCTGTTGAATGAAACGCGTCGGCCCAGGACCAACTAATCCAATCACATTACTTTACTTTCTGGGGTGATAAAGTCTCACAATGTGACTAGTGAATTAGCTGGACGGGACACCTTCCCTATCGGAGGAGGTGGTCCTGCACATCTGATCGTGACAGTGGAATATAAATGTGATCTCTTAATGAATACACCCTGTAATTATAAGGGGAGGTGGATATACGACTAGTTGGTATTCCACCAAGTCCTGATTCTGACGCCCACTTACCTCTAGTGGGAATTCAAATCAGGATCATTCTGTGTTCAGTGTTTGTCTGTCCAGAGTAGAGGAACTGTTAATAATAATAATTACTTAATAATAAAAGTTAATTTTTAATAGTTTTGCTAGTCAAATCATAGGAGTCTATGGGAGCCACCAGCGTATATCGGTCAAGAGATAGAACCAGAACTATCTTTTCCAGCCGGGCGTAAAAACGCTCACCGATTTCAGTCTCGTATGTTCTATTTTTTCCAACACAACGTTTTTACACACTGTAAATTCTCCCATGTGAACGATTGCATTGGGAACCAAAGCCTCAGATGGTCCCGTATAACGGACAGGCGTGAAAACGTGGCTACATAGCCAAATAAAAACATTCACGTGAATAAAGCCACAGACTGTATAATCGGCTGTCACCTCTCTTGGAATATCCCAGCGGCTCCCGGTATAAAACAGAGACCTTCCACACTCCCCGAAGAGGTGGTGTCATGGCGCGTCACCGCAGCTACCTCCAATTACCTGCTGTTGCAGTTGCGCCAGAAAACAATCATATTTTGAGTAGTAAATCCGCCTGCAGTCTCTACATGTTGCGGCTGCAGCACAGTGACACCGCTGTGTAAGCCGTGTACCGGGGTGGGCTCCGCAGGATACAGCGAAGTCACAGACAAGCAGCACAACAGCTTACAAACTTACCCACACTGACTCTATCCCCCCAGACTCAATACAAGAAGGAACATGTTTAAAGAACAGCGGCTATATAGCCAGGTGAATGTTCTCCAGAAGGTTCTTACTGACGGCTGGATGTGGGCTGCTAGCCACTGCGCCGATCCTGCTGAAGTGTGGCCTGACACAGTCCATAACCCTACCTAATTTAACTACAGGCCAAAACGCAGTCCCAAGTACCTTGGTGCCAAAATATGGTGTCTTGAGTGCACGTAGACCGGTCTGCTGTATGATCAGCCAAAAAGTCTAGATGGATGAGGGGCTCCTCCAGAAAAGTGTGCGGTACTGCAGAGAGCCGTTACTCACTTCCTCAGCGGCATCCAGTATTGTCCACACAATATCCAGTCTGGCTCCTGTTGTTTAGCCACACCCCCGGCAGCAAGTCTTCTCCCATCTAGCCGGCATCTGGTCAAAATCTGAATCCGCTGCAGCTCCGGTCCGTTCAGGATACGACCTTCTTCCCTCTTCCGTAGCTCCACTCAGATGGCTCTCTCGACCAACTGTCCCCTCAAAGTGTACGCACGCTTTTAATTTTTTTCTCCTCCCGTGCGCACGCTGTAACCAAGCAATGGGTGCTCCAAACACAGGCTACCATGGTCCTGTCACCTCACAGCTTGATCAAAATCTTTTCTGTAGAACAGCTACCTCTTGTGGACAAATAATAAAACACACAGTAGGGGACTATTTACAGTAACAAGAACAATGTACACATATTGGAGGCTGTCTCACCCTCTCACATGCCACCCCACTAGAGGTTGACGCCCCCGGCAACTTTTCCCAAGCAAATTCGTCCTGCCCATAGCGCAGTGGAGGTACGCCAGCGTTGGACTCAGTCGTCCTACACAGAGTCGTAGAGTTGAGGGAGTTGGGCACAGTCACTGAAGGATGCACTGCTGATTGTGTAGCTCTCTCCGTGGGTGTCGGATTTGTCTCAACTGGAACCTCCGCCGGGATAGGGACTGAGATGACCCAGCTTTCCTCTTCTAAGGGAGGTTCCCTAGTACTCATGGCGGGGGTAGACACCTCCTTCTCAGCTGCGGCCTCTTCAAAGTTACAACGTCTCAACATATTACGATGCAGACTCCGCGAGGGTCCCCCAGTTACTACTGGCTCTACTTCATAAACTGGTATGTCAGGATCTGCCCTTTGCTTCACCATATACGGAACCGCCTCCCACCGCCCATCCAACTTTCCAGATGGCCTCTTGGCCCTGACTAACACTCGGTCACCCGGAGTGAACTCCTCTCTCTGCACTGGTCTTGAGTTTGGATGCACCACTTGCCTCAGGCGTTCTCCCACAACCCTGTGCACCGCTCTCAACCGATGGCGGTGTTCTTGTACCCATGCGGTAGTATTCAGTCACCATGTCTCCCAAGTCAGGGCAATACACCAATCGCTGGAGCCATTTGTATGTCTTATCACTCCCGAAATGGGCACCCCAGTCATAGGCATCCCGGGCTGCCGCCGGCCCCAGCAACATGGGAATGACAATCTGTTGTCGGTACTGCAACTCTGACTGTAGGTATATTGTCCTGCGCAGGATCCCGTGGACAATGCTCAATTTATCCCACTGTCTTAGCATCCTTTGACCCTCTGGAGTTAAGCAGGCTCGCTCTTCAGGCCGAGGCCATATTTTGCTCTGGACCCACTGTTTCACTTTCTTTAGGTCCAGGTACCTGTTTTGGACTCTCTCCCAATCAGCTAACATCTTTCTCAACACCATCGGCATTCCCGAAGCCACCCCACTTGAATGTGTTATGTTCTGGAAAGTGGGCGCCCTGCCAAGATCCGGGATCTCAATGTCCTCTAGCTCCTCATCACCACTCTGGGTCGGCAATCCTACAGGAACTCGGGAAAGCGCATCTGCGTTGCCATTTTCTCTCCCAGACCGGAACCGGATCGATATTGGTACTTGGAGAGGCGAGCCATCCATCTCTGTTCAAGAGCCCCTAGCTTGGCGTTCTCCAAGTGCGCTAACGGGTTATTGTCCGTCATCACAGTCACTTCGGCACCCGTCAGGTACTCCGCAAACCTTTCGGTCATGGCCCACACCAGTGCCAAAAGTTCCAACTTAAAAGAGCTATAGTTGTCGGGATTGCGCTCCGACTCCCTTAAAGGCCGGCTGCCATAAGCAATCACTCTTTCACGTCCGTGTTGAATTTGAGACAGCACGGCCCCCAGACCATGCAGGCTTCCGTCAGTGTACAACAAGAATGGGGTGTCAAACTGTGCATAAGCCAGGATCGGGGCACTGGTTAGAACCTTCTTTATCGCCTCAAAAGCCTCTTGTTGCCATGACCCCCACTTAATAGGGTGATTCTTGGGTCCTCCAGCCATGCCTCTCAGCAGCTCATTTAGCGGACTAGCCAGTTGAGCAAACTTGGGTATGAACCTTCGGTAATACCCGGCCAACCCCAGAAAAGCCTGCACCTTCCGTAGGGTCTTTGGTCGGGCCATTGTTGGACGGCTTCCACCTTACTGGTAGTCGGCTGCACCCCCTCTGGGGTAACCACATGCCCAAGGTACTCTATCTGCTGCTTGAACACTTGGCACTTTTTGGGCTTGACTTTAAGCCCATGGTCTCGCAGCCATCCTAGGACCTGTTGCAGCTTCTGAAGATGGTCTTCAAAGGAGGTCCTAAACACTACCACATTGTCCAAGTAGATCAATACCGACTCAAAGTTGAGGTCGCCCAGACAATGCTCCATCAACCGCTGAAATGTCCCCGGGGCATTAGTCAGGCCGAACGGCATCCTGTTAAACTCATAGCGTCCCATGGGTAGAATGAAGGCTATTTTTGCCTTGTCCTTTTCGGCCATGGGCACTTGCCAATACCCGCTGGCCAGGTCGAGAGTTGAAAAGAACTTCGCATGACCTAGGGAGGACAGCAACTCTTCAATCCACGGAAGAGGGTAGGCATCCCGAATGGTCTGTGCATTTAGCTTCCGGTAGTCTACACAGAACCAAAGACCCACGTCTTTCTTCCGCACCTGGACCCCTGGGGAAGCCCAAGGGCTCTGACTCTCCTGTATCACCCAGGTTTCCAACATGCTGGCCACCATCTCTTTTACTTCCTGGTAAATGCTGGGTGGGATCTGTATGTACCGCTCCCTGATTGGCGTGGCATTGCCGGTAGGGATTTCGTGTTCAATACCAGAAGCACACCCGAAGTCCTCATCATGCCTCGAGAATGCCTCCTGGAATTCCCACAGAGTCTCCTTCAGAAGCGTCCGTTGCCCCGGAGTCAGGGCCCGGAGATCCACCCCCATCAGGGCCATAATCACTTGACCGTTCCACTCCGACGTCGGGGCCTCTCTTTGCTTGACCTCTACTGCAAAGGTCCAGGCTGACCTTCTATCTGGCTGTAGCGTGAAGCCTCTCCGCCGAAGGATGTCCCCCTCAGACACATAAACTTCGGCCAACAGGGTATTTCCAGGAACAGTCAACTCACTGTCCGAAACATTGATGCAGCGTACTGGCACACATCCATCTTTAACAGTGGCAAGAGCCCGAGCTACCAGGGGATGGGCTGACCTTTCCCCTTGGGGGGTGGGCTCCATTAAAACCCCCAGCCCATTCAGCTTCCTCCCAGCTCCTACCGGCAGCATCAAGATTTGTTCCCGTCGTAGAGGGATCTTCATCGGGGCCCTCAGTGGTATCTTCACGCGCCCAATAGCCTTATCGGACATGGTGCTCTTTTGTAGAATGTAGCTCCTCACCATATGCTGCAAAACCTTCTGAGTCGGCCGATGTGAGGTGGCCCGCTGCCAGTATTTAGGCCCTTCTTTGGCATAAAGATGTTGGTCTAGGTCTCTCAGCACGTTCACTCCCAGCGTTACATCTAACCCTTTCCTCGAGGGGTGATCCACCAGTACGACCCCCTTCCTGCCAATATCCTGCCCAAACAGGCGGACCCGCATCCAGGCTATGCCTCGTACATCCATCTCCCCGTTATTTGCAGCCGTCAATCTGATGACACTCCCATCTTCTGGCTCTATCATGTGGCCGAAGTGTCTCTCAAAGAACTCCAGAAGCATCAGGGTGCACTCCGACCCAGTATCAACTAGGCAGTGTACTTTCTTGCCTTCCATCTCAGCTTCCATAACAGGGCTGTTAGCATACAGATCGCGATCATCGCTACAGGACTTAGACCTTGATGAACCGCTGCAGGGCGCCCTGTTACTGCGGCGGTCGGGAGTTTAACGGCGGCTCGGGCTCCACCTGCATCGTGCACTCTCTGGCGATATGGCCATACTGTCAGGATCATTTCTGGAGCCTGAGGTGACCCCGCTTTCATCTGGGACACTTCTACTCGGAGTTCTCTCAACTCTGTCCGCAGGGCCTGGACTATATCCTTCAGGGACTCCGAATCTTCCGGACCCGATCGACCTCTGGTCACTCCGGTGCTACTTACTGCTTTCACAGCCACAGGCATGGGCTCCTCTTCCCTCTCTACTGCAGCCAGGTAATCCTGGTAGAACGTCAGTTCAGGCGTCGCCCAGGCTATCTCTTGCATCTTGTCCTGCAAGAACTTATTGGATAACCCTATTATGAACGGGTCGCGTAATAGCCGGTCCACCCCCAGGAAGGCTCCCATAGCCTCTGGGTCCCACCGCTGCACTTCATTCAATGTCTCCTGTAGTGCGTTAGAATATTGCATCAAAGTCTCGTCCTCCCGCTGTGACCGATTGAAGAACTGGCTTTGCAACTGTGCTACCTTGGTGCATCCCCCTTGAGCTCCTTCCAGCAGGGACAATATTTTCTCTAAGGTGTCCCTCTCTGACTCGGGCTGCACCATTACAGTCCATCTTACATCACCCTCTAAGGCCCCCAATGCTATTTCAACACGCAGCTCAGGGGTCAGGTTGCACATTTTAACCACGCTCCGCACCCTTTTGGCCCAGTCCTGCAACGTCATGCTTTTTCCGTTGAATTTGGGGAGTTGCTGCATTAATGCCCCCACTGACAAGTATCCTACCAGGGCTAAAGTGACAGGCGGGGGCTGTAATGGCAGTGCTGGGGCACCCTGAGCTGAACCCTGGGCCGGCGCCAATGGATTAATTCCCGCCGCATTTTCGTCCATAATGGTCGCTGTATCCTGCCGACTACGCCAAGTTGTAAGCCGTGTACCGGGGTGGGCTCCGCAGGATACAGCGAAGTCACAGACAAGGAAAACGTCTCTGACACCAGTTCAGGTGCAAACTGAATTTTACTAAAGCCCTGTGGCCCACGTGACCACAAACAATAGGTAACCCGGCAAAATTCACATACACTCAGACAGATGGCTGAGGACCTTGTGCTGTACAGTGTTGTACTCCCCAAAGGGTGCTACTATAATAGACTATGCTTTTACCTAATGGGCAGGCCTAAATAAACCGGCCCCTTGTTACCTATTAATACCGCTACTAAGGAACAAAGGGAGAGTGATCTGAGTACCGGCAGTGCAGCACAACAGCTTACAGACTTAACAACACTGACTCTATCCCCCCAGACCCAATACAAGAAGGGACATGTATAAAGAACAGCGGCTATATAGCCAGGTGAATGTTCTCCAGAAGCTTCTTACTGACAGCTGGATGTGGCCTGACAAGGTCCATAACCCTACCTAATCTAAATACAGGCCAAAATGCAGTCCCAAGTAACTTGGCGCCAAAATATGGTGTCTTGCGTGCACGTAGACCGGTCTGCTGTATGATCAGCCAAAGAGTCCAGACGGGTGAGGGGCCCCTCCAAAAAAGTGTGCGGTACCGCAGAGAGCCGCTACTTACTTCCTCAGCGGCATCCAGTATTGTCCACACAATATCCAGTCTCGCTCCGGTTGTTCAGCAACATCCCCGGCAGCAAGTCTTCTCCCATATGACTGGCATCTGGTCAAATTTGAATCCGCTCCGCTGCAGCTCCAGTCCCCTCAGGACACTTCCCTAGCTCAGGATACGACCTCCTTCCCTCATCCGTAGCTCCACTCAGATCACTCTTTCGACCAACTGCACGCTTTTAATTTTCTCTCCTCCCGTGCGTACGCTGTAACCAGGCAACGGGTGCTCCAATCACAGGCTTCCATGGTCCTGTCACCTCCCAGTTTGATCATAATCTTTTTGTAGAACAGCGACCTCTTATGGACAAATAATAAAACACACAGTAGAGGACTATTTACAGTAACAAGAACAATGTACACATATTGGAGGCTGTCTCACCCTCTCACAGCTGAATGATACATCTAGTGCATCCATGGACTCTCTACAGGATATAAATGTATGTCCTGACAGGGGGGTACTTAATGCAACGGGACCTATATTTACATCCTGGGAATAGCGCAAGATCATAAGAGATGCAGCGCAATCTGGCAGTGGGAGCCAGCTGTCACCGATAGCCGTCCTCCTGCTGCAACAGCGGGGTGCATCGTAGCAGCGACCCCCGCTGTTAACCCCATCCTTCTTGCGATCAATGTAGATTGCGGCATGTGAAGGGTTGACAGAGGCAGCGCGCTCACTATGTGATGTCATCGTACTCTCGCGATGAAATCGCAGAGAGCCAGACGCGTTGCCAAGGAAACAGGGAGCCAACTAGAGGTGTCCTGCATTGCTATTGCTTATGATCGCTATAACGAACGATAAGGCATTGCATGACAGAAGTCCTGCAATGCCTTATCATAGCGATCACAAATGCTATTGTACAAGTCTCCTACAAGGACACAAAGGGTGTAAAAAAACCCCATAAAAATAATGTAATAAAAAGAAAAATGTAAAAAAAAATGTTTTAAAACCCCTTTTTTTGTGCTTCATTCCATATTAGCATTAACATTTTTTTAAAGAACTAAAATCCCAAATATTTGGTATTGTCGTATACGTAACAGCGTGTACACTAAAATGAAAATGCTTTTAATTCCGCACGGCAAAAAGCGTAAAAAAAACTCCGCAAAAAAACAGAGGCAAAATGCCTATTTTTTTTTCATTTTGCCTCATGAAAAATGCAATAAATGTGATAAAAAAAAGCCGTATGTATCTAAAAATGGTACCAATAAAAACTACAGCTCATCTCGCAAAAGATAAGCCCTCACAGAGCTCCGTCCATGGAAAAATGAAAAAGTTATAGGGCTTTAAATACAGCGATATAGAAAAAAAATAATTTCCCCCCCAAAAAAGGTTTTTATTGTGGAAAAACCTAAAAATATACATATTGTGTCATTTATGCTGTGTGATTAACGCTGTATAAAAAAATCTATGGCAGAGTTGATGTGTTTTCTCTTCCTGCTATCATAAAAAAAGAATGAAAGTTTTACAATATAGCTAATGACACCAATAAAAACTCCAGTTCGCCACGCAAAAAACAAGCCCTTATACGGCCGCATCGACGGAAAAAAAAAAGTTAGAGCTTTTGAAAAATGGAGATGAAAATCCGCCAAAAATTGTTGCATCCTTTTGCCCCAAATAGGCCGCATCCTTAGGCCTTAGTCAGACGGGCGTTTTTTCGTGCGATTTGCGGATCGCATGACGGATGCGCATCCGCAAATCGCGTGACCAGTGTGCGCAAGTCGCCCGCAAATCGCCCGAAAATCTGCTCCTAGCCGCGTTTCATTAGAAACGGGCCGGAGCTGTCCAGCGCATTGCATTCAATGGAGACGGCAATAGAGCCGGCTCCATTTAATGCAATGCGCTGCGGGCGAGCCCGGGATGAATTGTCGGGAAGGGCTTAAATATATAAGCCCTTCCCTGCAATTCATCCTAAAATGTGTAAAAATAAAAAATATATATGTACTCACCTTCTCCCAGCAGCAGGAGCTCCGCGCGGCCGTCCTGCAGTTGGTGTGAAGGGGGTGTGAGTCAGACCTGCCCCCTGATTGGCTCAGCGCTGAGAGGCATGTCTCACTCACACCCATTCATGAATTCAAGAATGTGAGTCAGACCTGCCCCTGATTGGCTCAGCGCTGAGAGGCAGCAGTCACTCACCCATTCATGAATTCATGAATGGGTGTGTGAGTGAAACCTGCCTCTGATTGGTCAGGGCTGTGACCAATCAGAGGCAGATCATTCAGCAGGTGGGGATTTTAAAGCCCCGCAGGCTGAATAGTGCCGAGAAGCAGTTCAGGAGAACTGACAGCGGCCGCGGCTGGACTCCGGCTGCAGCGGAAAGGTGAGTATACAATTTTTTTTTATTTTAACACATTTTAGGATGAATTGCAGGGAAGGGCTTATATATTTAAGCCCTTCCCGACAATTCACCCCGCGCACGCCGGCAGCCCATTGCTTTCAATGGAGCGGCTGTATTGCCGGCTCCATTGAATTCAATGGGCAAACATCGTTCTTCTCTGCCACAGCTGTTACAGCTGTGGCAGAGAAGAATGATTTGTCTTCTATATGTTCTCAATGGGGTCGGCGCTGCTGCCGCCGGCCCCATTGAGCGCATATAGAGAAGAGAACAGGAATCGCAGATCGCACATAGGTGCGATCTGCGATTTTTTGTTCTATAATTTATCGGACGAGCGCATAAAAAGCGCTCATGTGTCCGATACCATTGCAAAGCAATGGTTTTATAAAATCGCCGGACGCATGCGCATGCGCAAATCGCGGCTAAAAACGCCCATCTGACTAAGGCCTTAAGGGGCTAGTTTAAAGGGGTTGTCCCGAGAAAGCAAGTGGGGGTAAGCACTTCTGTATGGCCATATTAATGCACTTTGTAATATACATCGTGCATTAAATATGAGCCATACAGAAGTTATTCACTTACCTGCTTCGTTGCTAGCGTCCTCGTCTCCATGGTGCCGTCTAATTTCAACGTCTAATCTCCCGATTAGACGCGCTTGCACAGAAGGGTCTTCTCCCTTCTCTTGGGTCTCGGCACGAGCGGTGTTCTGGCTCCGCCCCCTTCTACGTGTTATTGCGTAGCTCCGCCCCGTCACGTGTGCCGATTCCAGCCAATCAGGAGGCTGGAATCGGCAACGGACCGCACAGAGCCCACGGTGCACCATGGGAGAAGACCCGCGGTGCATCGTGGGTGAAGATCCCGGCGGCCATCTTAGTAAGGTAAGGAAGAAGTCGCCGCAGCGCGGGGATTCGGGTAAGTACTAAACGTTTTTGGTTTTTTTTTAAACACATGCATCGGGTTTGTCTCGCGCCGAACGGGGGACCTATTGAATTAAAAAAAAAACCGTTTCGGCGCAGGACAACCCCTTTAACTTCACACCAACCATTGGGTTGCATATTGTCCGTGCTCCAAAAATCCATGTGAGATAAAAAGTATCAAACAGACGATAAGGGCTTATTCACATGGGCGTATATCTGCCAGGTTTTCACGTGCAGCAGATATACGCTGCCTCTCTGATCAATTGGTTTACAATGCATCAGTGCACAGGGGTGTATTTCCACGGCGCAAAAGTGGTGGCAGCTGCACTGACTCCTATGGGAACCAATGAGAGCTGCAAGAGAAAAGCGGTGGGAGGGAGTTTAGCAGCGTGACTGCTAAACTCCCTCCCCCTTCTCTTCTCCTTTCCGCCCCTTGCCGCTGTTTGCAATGGGAGGGGCGGAACAAGGCAGAGCTAAGCTCCGGCCCATGTCCCCGCCCATCCCATTGTAAACAGCAGTACGGGGTGATGGGGCGGGAGCTCAACACACTAGCTCCTGCTCCAATGCGCCTCCTCCCCTTGCAGAGAGCCGGTGAGGGGGAGGGAAGGGGAAGACAGCTTAGAAGAGCAAAGCTGTCTTCCTCCTCCCGACGTCGTATACGTCGCCCCATGCATCACGCTCGTGTGAATAAGCCCTAAATGTAGGGGTTGTACTACAGCTGGAGAGGCACATGGTGGGGGCGCTATTATATAGCCATTACTGGTTTAAAGGTCCCCTTGGCAGGTTGTATTCTCCCCTGTGCTGTTACTATATGGCACTGCTCTCCAGACTGGGACTCTCCAGTTATTGTGAAACCACCGCTTACAACATTCCTGCTCGGGCTGTCAGGGCGGGTCTCATTATATGCAGATTTCTTTTCATATATTAGGAAGCTTCTCGTTGCTTTCCTATTATATATGGAGATGATTTCAGGTTTCACTGGTTGGAGGAATTACAAGAAACATAACACAAAATAATCTGAGCGGACATTGTCCGTATGTAAGAGGTAACTCCAAAAAGGGCTTATAAACCGTATAATAATCGTCCTGTGCCTTACATGCAACAACAATGCCACCTCCTCTGAGGGCTTCTTTGAGTTTTTGCACACAGGTGACTGTGTATGGTGATTGTACAGGTATTTCATTATGTGTTATGTATAACAGTTATATTTTATATATATATATATATATACACATTATTGTGATGTCAGCTGCCTGTACCGTGTCCAGCCCATTGACGCCGCCTCTGTTTTTTATGCATGTTTTTAATATTTTTGTGTTTGTAACTATTTGTAATAGTTTGTTATTTTTACATACACTTTGTCCTGTTTCTTACACAGTGGGTGTGTTGTTGTATATGTAGGAGGTGCGAGATGATGCCTCTTCATTTATAGTATCCTTCATTTTACATAGTAACATAGTATTTAAGGCTGAAGAAAGACATGTGACAATCCAGTTCAGCCTATTACCCCCAATATTGATCCAGAAGAAGGCAAAAAAAAACTCCAATAAAACCAATTTTCCCCATTTTTAGCTCCAATTTTATGCCGGCCGATAAACGCTGTCTCTCTCTGCAGGGAAGGAGGTGGGCTAGGCTGGGAGCAAGTGCACTGAGCTCCTACCCCCATCTTCACCCCTCACCACTATTTGCAATGGAAGGGGGTGGACAGGGCAGAACTTAGCCCCACCCGATCCCACCCCTCCCATTGCAAACAGTGGCGAGGGGTGGAGAGGGGGCAGAAGGTCAGTGCACTGCTACCGGGCCCGGCCAGCTTCCTCCCCCTGCAGAGAGGGACAACGTATATCGGCCGGGCGTGAAAGACCCACCAATATACGCACATCGGAATAAGCCCTAAGGGTGCATTTACAGAGGCGATTTTCCTGCACGGTTTGTGTGTTTTGAAATTCACTGGAAAAGTGCCCACTGTTTTTAATGAGGGTTTTACATGTGTGAGTCCTCTTGTGCAGCGCTGCCAGAAGAAGTTAATTGAAGAAAAATTGCAGCCTGTCCAACTTTTGGTTGATATCATCCATTATTCCTTTGGAAGGATAAAAAAAGAAAACATTGCATCACACTGCGTAGGTCCGAGAGTAAAATCCCTCATGTGAATAAACCGATAGAAGTCTATAGCTTCCTTTCATGTGTGAGTTCTGTCCTTATCGCAATCGGATGGAAGTTGCACATGAAAATTACCTGTGTGAATACGTGCTAATAGGAGGAAGGTCGGATACGGAGACCCCCCTCTATTATCTCACAAGGGTCTACGAGGACATTTTCATAGGATTGTTCACACTGGATAACCCCATAAGTGATATAGTGAGGGGAGTTCAGCAAACAGTGTTTCCCAGTCCTTAGACCTGTTTAACACGAGCGACAATGTTGTGTGATATTCTCGCAATGCTACAAATCGCGTGTATGTGAAGTTCATGCTTTTCTATTGGTTCCTTCGTATTTGCGATGTTTGTGAGTCAAAAACCTTGCCGGTTTCGTGATATGCCCGCGACTTGCGATGTTTTGTAGCTCATATTTCCCTATACAGTCTTCCTTTCTGCTGCATTGCACGAAAACATGGTTGTCGTGCGGTTCGATGCAACTTTGACAATAGGAAAACCTAATGTCAAGGCCCTCAACTAAGTCCTGGCTGCATGAAAAAAAACAAAAAAACACATACATCACCTAAGAAGCACTGTCAGCTTGGCCATGTCTTCTCCCCGATCCCTGGTAGTTGTCTTCAGGCATGTATTCTGGCTGGGGATTGGAAAAAGGCATGACTGAAGACCAGTGCCGGGGACCGTCGAGAAGATGCAGCGCAGCCGGACAGTGCTTTTTAGGTGATGTATGTGCTTTGTTTTTTTTGCTGTAGCTAGGGATTATTTTCAGGGTAGGACTTATATTTCAATTCCAACCCCCAGAAAATCCTCACACATGGTGCTAAAAAATTTACATGACTTTGTAGCACCACTTGAGAGTTTGCAGCACCATGAAATTGCAATATTGCCGCGAGAAAATGCAGAAATATCGCACGGACCACCGATGCGATATCGCTGAGATTTTCTCGCGGTGACATTGCATCACCCCTGTGAAACAGACCTAAAGGTCATGTTTTCGGGATATCCTATAGTAAGAATTGTCCTGCTGATGACACAATCACTCTCATTTGCAATGCTTTTTCAGCATCCAAGGAGTGGCCCCAGCCTAGGAGACAGCGGGGGTAGAGTAGTTCACTTGTCATGGTGGCTCTACCATCTCCTACCCGGAGGGTAACCAGGGACATGTCCAAGGGGTGCAGGCAGACTATATTAAGTTAGGAACCCACAAGTAGATTACTTTGGTTCTTCTTTGTCACTCGTGACACCACCGTTCCTTCCTCTGTGGGAAGGAGAATGAGTCCATAACACTCACAAGCTATCCTTTCAGCCTCTTCCATAATATAAAGATTGAAAGTGTCTGTGTGTAGGCCAGATGCAGTCCCAAAGACTCTCAGGAAGAACAGATAGGAAATACCTCACTCTGCTTAGCTCAATTCCTCCCATTCTGTATGCACTTTTTACATTTTTCTTGCCCAGATGTAGAACCTTGCATTTCTTTCTGTTAAATAGCATTCTGTTAGTCGCAGCCCTCACTGTTCTAGCTTTTTTACATCTTTTTGAATGCTCTCTCTCTTCTCTAACATTAGAGTTACGGACAACGAGTGTGGACCCATTGGACCAACCAACCGGTTTGGCTTTGGACTACTCCCCGTTGTGGCTGTCAGCTGACCCCTGGTGGACAGAGATACTGGTATAAAGCACTTCGTAACTGACCGGACTATTAGCAATGACCGATGGGAATTCCAGCCCTATGCTAGTAAGGGAGATGGGGGTATCCTTGCCTTTAAGCGGGGTAGGCGTCCTAATAAGAACAGGCCCACTGTCTTCCTCTCGGGTCTGACTATCCCTTAATGGGACACAGAAGGGAAGCACAGGACTGTCAGCAGACACATGTATAAAGATATGATACGGACAGGAGATCTATGCTGAGTGACTGAGACAGGATCACACCAAGATAGCAAGCAAAGGCAGGGAACAGATAACATAGAAGATACAGAACAGACAGAAAGGTCAGAGATAGGAAGGCAATGCAGAAAGACAGAGTCAAATACAAAACCAGGGTAGAATCAAGGACAGGATGTACAGAAGACTCAGGCAAATGGAAGTGCATCAGCCCAGGTTAAATAGGAGAGAAATGCCTATTAACCCTGCAGCTTAACTCCTTCAATGCTGGTAGAAAATAAACACATAGAGTTCATACATACAGGAGGAGCAGAGCAATGCTCGCATCTGCCCGGAACTGCGAGAGGGCTGCAGACACGGGTAGCTGACAGTTAGCTATCCCTCCTAGCTTTGTGTTGTCGGCAAATTTGATCAGTTTTCTCTCAATTTCCTCCTCCAGATCATTTATAAAAATGTTGACCAACACTGGGCCAAGGACAGAGGCTTGTGGTACCCCACTTGATACGTTCTTCCACTTGGATGTGCAGCCATTTATGACCACTCTTTAAGTACAATCACTCAGCTAGTAGTGAAAAAATCATGGCATGCCCTACCTTTCGGCGTGCCCTCACATTGCCACTGTTTTCATTGGGGCCAGCAGAGTATTGCATGGCGTGCCAGGTGCATGTGACTGTGATGTGATGCGAAGTTTACCCATTGCAAACAATGGGAAACACTCCATGATCCTCAGCCACAGAGGATCACGACTTCCCAGAAGTGATGGAAGGCGGTTTTAACACAAAAATGCCTTACATCTATGGGGACATGGCACATTGGTGAGCCGAGTTTCATGGCCCAATATCGCACTCGTCCGTGTGAAATTATCATTACTAAAGTCAAGATTTACTATATCCACCGCATTCTCTTGATCAACCCAGTTGTCTTGTGGAGACACATCTGTAGATCTCTAATATATATACATATATATGATGACACAGAAGACGGTTGTGAATCTTTTATTATTATTACAAATAAAAGAATCCATCCACAGATGTGAGAAGAGAGGAGATTACAATATGGCCGCCTCGCTAAGCTGCAGGGTTCCAGGCTTCTACTTTTTAGGACAATCCTTGGGAAGGACGCATTTGTTCATGTTATCATACACATAGCCTCGCTTACAGTAGCATTCTGTTGGTGGCTTGCAGATGCGAGTACAAATCTTGTTCATTTTTTTGTCGCAGTATTCTGGACACGGGATGCAGTCGAATTCCCTTGTCATGTTCTTGGGGCACGGTGCTGTAAAATGATAATACTGTTAGTGTTGGAGAGGCTGAATGAAATAACCAATGGAAATGTATACAGTAATCAGGATGTGAGAGCCGACAGAGAGGTCGGACCTTCTGGGGTCCATGTGGGGTGACATAGTGGCTCAGTGAGTAAGTCGTAGTGACATGGTTTATATAAGAGCTCAATAAGTAAGAAATAGTGACTGAGGGGTTATAGAGAGGCGTGGAGGTTATATAGTAGTGCATCAAATACAATGACTCGTGTAGTTATGTATTGGCTCTGGGCTTAAACAGACGAATGTGACTTAGTCCCGATCTTCAGCTGTGATAATCACGGACAAAACGAAACCATTGATTTCAATGATTTCATTTTCACTATCAGGATTCTCGCCCATTAATAGTACGCCCAAAAAGATAGGACTTGCCCCATCTGCCCGCATTTTTTTTTCAACTCATGCGTTATGGCACGTAGTTTGGAAGGCCGGAAGAAGTAAGAATAAAAAAAGCCGTTCATGCGCAGCTATGCTCCATACCGGCGAGCGTAGTTGCGCATACTTCTCTCTGAAACCACCCTCGGTGAGTAAGCGCACATTCACAGGCACACCTCGTATTTGGGTCTGTTACAGCTATGCCAGAGGAGAACGATCTTTACGCTGACAGTGCGGGGGGGGGGGGGGGGGCACTCTTGCCGCTATTGTAGCTTAATAGTGGGACCTGGGAACTTGAGATGAAGCCCAACATGTAGCCCCTCGCCTGCCCTATCCGTTGCTGTGTCGTTCCGATCACTTTGTAGAATTGCCCAGATTTTCACACATGAAAACCTTAGCGAGCATCGGCGAAATACAAAAATGCTCGGGTCGCCCATTGACTTCAATGGGGTTCGTTACTCGAAACGAACCCTCGAGCATCGCGAAAATTTCGTCCCGAGTAACGAGCACCCGAGCATTTTGGTGCTCGCTCATCTCTATTTTTTACTAAACTATTGCATCTATTTTATCACAGGCTTTGGAGCAATACAAAATTGGTTGCAAAAATGTGCACACCCTTTAATTTATCCATGGGGAGAACAGAGCTTACTGGGATGTGATTAGCAGTAATAGTCATCAGGGAATATATAGTGTAGCGAGGGGACAGGCGGAGTGTATTCTGTATTGTACTCACCAGGTTTTGGCACTGAATATGCATTGATCACTACGACGGCCGCACCTGCAAAGCACAAATCACAGGAATCAGAGGTCCGGTTTTTCTCTGGACACGTGATAAATGTCGTCTTGTTCTGTACAGATAAGTATTTAGAGCTGCACATACACTGGTAACATGTTATGGTATAGTTTCACCTCTGGTGCTCTCTTCTGTTGGTGACCCCCCACCGTATGGCGTACAACCATAACATTTAAGGTCTGACTATAAGCACAATTTATTATGATGCCCAGATAAAGTGCCGTACATTGGGCCAATATTGTCTAAATGTTTTCTAAATAACAATCTTGTGCTGCCACCACCGTACACAGCAAGATAATATACTGTAAGCGCCAAAGTACAGTGCCATACCATACCTAAGTAAATACCGCCATATTGTGCTCAAATAATACTACAATATTGTGCCCAAACAGCTACATACATACATACAGTCACCTGATAGGGCTCTATTCACATCACTGTCGGGGGCCCCATTCTGAGCCTCCGGCGCTAATTCGGCATGAAATACCGGACAAAAAAGTTGTGCACTCAGAACTTTCTCATCCGGTAAAAATGCCGAAAGCTGCAGGAACCAAACAGACCCTATTATAATCAATGGGGTCTGTTCGGTACAGTTTGGTTCTGTTATGAGACGGATCCATTCATCCGGGGGATTCTACTTTCCTGCTCCCACAACGGAATCCTCAGCGCTGATGTGAATTTAACCTATCAGCTCCATACGTGTCATAACTAATGACAGTGATGTACAATTAAAGGGGTTCTATCATTACTACTGAAAGGTCCTGGAACCTGTCTCCAGATGGATGACCAGGCATTGTTTAGTGGAGCCACCGGCTGGAAACCACTTTTTGGTTGCCGTTTTTTTCATTAAAAAGTCAATAAATAAAGTGGTTTGTGACGGGGCTTAACACGGCGTGTGATTGTACCTTTGTTATGCAGGCTGGAAGTGTATAATGTAAGATGCTCCTTATATTGGGGCACTGGCCTCTGACGCCTACATAATGATGCACAGGTGGTTCAGTATAATCTGCTATAGTCAGGGATGTACAGGACTCAGGATCCCCATAGAAATCCATAATTGTCCCCCTAAAACAGTATGTGTGTGCGTGCGTATCTACAAGCCTGTAATGCTATACAAGTTGTCTTAAAGAATGTATCTTTGTAGGTAAATGGAGGAAACATAAAATATCTAAAAATCGATACAAAAACTGCAGATCAAAAAGTTTCTGTAGATTAAACCAGAAATCTTATGAAAAGTGGGAATCCGCTCTAAACATGAAGAAATACTCACTCAGCGACAGCAGCAGCAGCACAGAGACCGGTCTCATGGTCAGTTCGGGGGTTTCACCTTCGTCCTGAAAAAGACAAAATACAAGTAGAAAATTCAATATTTGCAAGACCTCTGCTTGCTGTCAGTGATGGAGATCTGTCCTGATCCTGACACATGTGCAGTGTTGTTACAGTGTATCAGAACTCTCTAGTATGACAAGTGACGGATACAAGATACTGTGCAGTGATTATCTCTGTATGGATTTGAAGAGTTATAGGTTAGTAGCGGGTACCTACCTGTGTGATGTACCGGCTGTGGTCTTCTGCCGGTGCAGGGATGTGCGGGGTTATATAGGGCTCTGTGGGTGCGGGCAGCTGAAATATTTTGTGTCAATTAATATCTCTGGTACAAAATAATTATGGGCTCTGGTTAATGAAGGTAAATGGCTGCAATAAACCTGTATTTAGTTCCTGGTTGCGTCACGTCAGACGTTATTTCTTCTGTTACGTGAACACGGCGCTATTAATAGCAGAAGAAAACTCGT
This sequence comes from Eleutherodactylus coqui, assembly GCF_035609145.1. NCBI lineage: Eukaryota > Metazoa > Chordata > Amphibia > Anura > Eleutherodactylidae > Eleutherodactylus > Eleutherodactylus coqui. Next base: position 25,771,989 of record NC_089842.1, on the reverse strand, counting down.
AACAATAATTAATGCTTCCTGTTCACCCTCAGGGTGGAGGCGAGAACAATGTGACACACGATGGAAGTTCCAAGCAGATTCAAACTCCAGGAGTCAATAAATCTTACATTTAAAGAGCTCCTTCACAGGAGCATATGTGTTTTTACGTTCCCTCGTCCGCGCTATGTATTCACTTGAATGGAAGATTTTTTGCTATCAAGTCCTGAGGTAATTAGCATTTTCTCGTCCATTCACACGGCTGGGTGGGACGTATTAGCAAAAAAATAAGTCGCAGCCCGTAAATCCCTCGCTCAGCATAAATCCTCGGAATGACTTTAAATGCCTAAATAGAGGCGCCTGTTACGTTTTCCCTGTGTTGGACGCTGCTAAACTGCCTCCCCTCCCTTTTTCACAGCTCCCATAGGAGTCTATGGGAGCTGCCAGCGTATATCGGGCAAAAGATAGAACCAGAACCATCTTTTCCGGCTGGACATAAAAATGCTCGTTTTTTTCAGTTGCGTCCGTTCTATTTTTCTATTTTTCTGGTGCAACATTTTTTATGGACCACAAATTCTCCCATGTGAACGAATGCATTGGGAACCAACGTCTCAGATGGTAGCGTATATTGGCCGGACGTGAAAACGCGACTCCGTAGCCGCGTAAAAATACTCATGTGAATAAAGCTACAGACTTTATAATTGCCATCCATGTCACCTCCCCTGGAACATCCCGGAGGCTCCCGATGTAAAGCAGAGACCACCCGCACTCCCCGAAGAGGTGGTGTCACGGTGCGTCACCGCAGCCATCCCCACTCACCTGCTGTTGCAGTTGTGCCAGAAAACGGTCATATTTTGACTAGTAAATCCATCCGCAGTCTCTACATGTGCCGCTGCAGCACAGTGACACCACTGAATGATAGATCTGGTGTGTCCATAGAATCTCTAGTTTAACTTCACACCAGAAGACAAACAGCAAACATTATGCCCAGAAGGGTGAGAAAGCTGTCCCCAAAAAAGCTGATGGACTTTTATGCCACAAAAAGCCGAGGAGAGAAGTCCAAAGATGGTGGCCCTGTACTCTCGCGCTCAGTAAGAGGAGAGAAATCATCAGATGCCATGAAGGGACCTGCTGAAGGAGATACTGGCCGCGGCGGAGGACGAAGCCTCCCGAACTGCCTACAAGCAGAAGAATTCTCCCCTCTACTTCCCTGCATGCAGCACTGTTGATTATGGACATCGGAGACAGTACAGCCGACTGCTCGAGCCGAAGACCGGGAGACCCCCCCGCTTACGTCACGACTGACTCCCTGGAGAGGTCTCCGACCGCCGATGCTGAAAACCACTCAGACTGGGGACACGGAGCTTTCGTCGCCGCACCAGACTTACCTGCGGGACCTCCGACAGCATTACAGAAGGAGATGGAGAACGGAGGCTGGATCCACGCTCGCCGTGGCTCCACCGGCCTCATGGAATCCGCTGTGGAACTCTCGCCCACACCGCTTGCTGTGAGTGCCGCTGGCCAGCCGGACTGGGCACAGGAAATGCAGGTGGGTGAGGTATATCTCCCTTGGTTTGCTCCAGATGAGAGCCTCCCTGATTAGACTGCCGCTGCTGCAAGTCTCAATGGGCGTCCATCCCCAGCCTCTCAGGATCATGCTTCTAGGGAGATCCCCCATTGTGGCATACCACAGTCCAGACATCAAACCACAGGTCCTGAGGCAATTAATAACGACTACCCAGAGCCAAGGGCTGAAGCCCCAACTAAAACAAGATAACTTAAATGCTGCTGCCAAGACATCAGGCACCTATGAGGCTTAAAATTCCTAAGTACAGCACCAATCGGGCCCACCCCACTTGCCCCGTTGCCGGCGGTAAGAAGAGACACCACACAGGGATCTGGTATCATTCCTCACACGGGACATGGCTCTCTGACTTGCTTTATTACAGATTACATGAGATCTTATACCTTTGTCCCATCCCCACCAACAAGGGGTGATGGGCTTATAACCATATATGGGAAGTCCGGATTTGCGGACTGAGACAGTGAAAATCATATAACAGTCATTATCTTGATACTGGTGCCTCTGGCTTACGTACAGAAAATCACGTATTCAATTAACTCCAGTACAAAGAATCACCCACTCAATTCTAAGAAGTCCGGCCTAAGACAGTGAAAATTATGTACATGGTTGAACATCTTGATATGGGCTTCTGGGAAAACAGCCAAGTACATGCGGCCTTCATGTCTGGTTCGGTGGTTTTCTCTGAATTTCTAGAACATCTCTCTCTCAGCCTTAGGAATATCTGATTTAAGGCGACATATAAGTTTTTTTCATTTGGAATTGAATAAAACTTGCATATAGGTATAAAAGCATAAAAAACACATATGGCAATATATATATATACCCTCACAAACCCCCCTAAAAAACTTAATATGGAGATCAAGCATCAGACTTTGCACTCTTCCTCGGTCGTCTCTCCCTTGCGTCAGGGTTTCTCCACTGCCCGTACGTCCCTACTCCTAAAAGGGAGAGGGATCCCTACCTCACCTCAGAAGGAGGCCATGGATTCCCTGGGCTTATTTCCGGGCCTCCATACCCTCTATCTGTACAAGTTAACACCCCACAGGGTGTGCCCTCGCCGGAACCTAAGGTCTTCTGCACTGTCCCTAGGCATATGGGAAGTCCACTGACAGTCCATCTTATGAGACTGAGGCGGCGCAGTACTAGTACATTTCTCCATTCTTCAGGTAACGTATCTGGTTGGCATTATCGGAACTGGCTCTTCATCTTTTTTCAAACAAGGGAAATTTTGGTCACATAAAAGGGATAATACACAAACAGGAAATTACATACCCCACCTCTTTCTGCTAAAATCATATCCACGGCCACTCTATTTTGGAACGCCATGGATGCAGTGGGCCCTAACTGGTCAGCTAACCCTTGTAAAGCATCCTTGGTGTAGTTTACAAACCTCTGCTGATTGTAATAGATACAATTCATCCAATCTACATTATTATTAACAGTGACAATAGCAAATAAGGACTCAAAACCTGCTTTAACCTGATCTCTAGAATTAAATTCATCTGGCACCCCCCTTGGCACTCCTATTGCATCTATATATACATGTGGATCAAAGTTACCACCTTGAACGTTAACTTCTCTCTTAGCACGATGCGATGTTGGATTCTCACCCTCAGTGTACTCTTGTTGATTGTATTAATTTGTTCTGAAACAGGGGCTAGTGTACAGTAGTCAAAGGTGTGTGTTAGAGGAATTGTACCACATTATAGCATTTAAAGGATATGCAGGATCATTAGTTCTTTCAGTGCGAAGTGTGGATCCAAGTGGGCTTTCCTTCGAGCTTGACTGCAGTTGGGGTGGTGAACAACATCTGGTAAGGACATTCAAACCGGGTTTCTCGCTCAAACTTTTTTACATAGACCCTGTCACCTGGTTTCAGATTGTGACACTCATCTGTAGGACCTGGGAGAAAAGCAGAGACTACAGAATGGATTACTAACAATTCCTTAGAGAGGCCTATGACAAAATTAACAAGAAAATCATTCCCCAAACTCTGATACTGAGGCATGTACCCTCCTAAGAAAAAGAAAAACTAATGAAAGACACTCAATTCAAAATTTTACCATTTTCTCTATTGCCTTTTGTATCTACTTTCCCCCTACTCTGCGGATGGTAGGGTGTGTGAAAAGCCTAGAATATACCCAAAACAGACATGATGTGTTGCATTATTTCACCTGTGACATTTGTACCTTTGTTTGACTCAATCACTTCCGGTACCTCATATCTGCGGATTACCTCATTCATGAGCTTCCGTGCGGTTACCTGCTTATTTACTTTGGTAACAGAGTAGGTCTCCAACCTGAAAAGACATCAACAACAACAAGCATATATTCATGCTTCCCAACAAGTGGGAGCTGAGTGTAGCCAATTTGCAATCCCTGAAATGGGTAGAGTGGTCCAGGCAAGTGTGATGTGGCAAATTTACTTCTGCCCTGTTGCTTTACGGCAAAGATCATGCAAAATTGGACAAATGATGCAGCAGCTACAGAAAACCAAGGAGCCACCCGTCCTTGTTCAAGCGTCGACATCATTGTTGCTTTAAGAGGTGCGTCTTTTCGTGCGTCAGCTGGGCCATCATGGGGCACAGGGACTATGGTAAGCAAGTTCTGTTGACTGTTCACCATACGCCGTCCCTTTTTAGTCCATTTGTCTTTTTCTTCCTTGCTGGCTTGTAACTGTAAAGTCTTTAGCATATCAAAGTCCAATGTTTTTATCAAAGTCCAAGTTCAAATCAAAGTCCAAAATTATTATCAAAGTCCAAGTTGTTATCAAAGTCCAAGTGTAGTCAAAGTCCAAAATTATTGTTAAATTCTTCTTTTCTTCTTTCTTCCACAGCTTGAGGGCCGCTGCTTTTGCTGTGTGGCCTGTGATGGCATTGCCTCTTGCTTCTCCGGTGTAGGAATTGGTGTGAGCTTTCCACCTTGTCAGGTAGAAGTAGGGCCTCCATGAGACTGCACCGCTGCATCATTCTTAATTGGCTGTCCTGCTGTGGTAAAAAACTGTCTGGCCTTCCATGTTGGGCCGTAATCATGAGCTATGCCAAATGCATACCGGGAGTCAGTGTAAATGTTTGCCGTCTTACCTGTGGCCACTCTGCACGCCTCAGCGAGGGCTTTTAGTTCCGCTTCTTGTACTGCGACATGCGGAGACATTCTGCTTTTTAGGACATCTTGTTGTGTAACCACCGTATATCCAGTGTGGAGTCATCAATCACCCTGGGTACCATCTATAAAAAACAACTCAAAATATGCATTATTAACAAGGGCTTTCAGTAACTTTTTAAAACTTAAATTTTCTTGTTGCATCACTGCTAGACAATCAGGCTGGTATTCTATTTGAAAAAGATCAGAATCTTGTTGCAAAAAATTTAAAAAATTTAAAAATGGCTTGCAAAAAATTTAAAAATGGCTGATTTGCAATACCTAAAATGGCTGACTTGCAATACCTAAAATGGCTGACTTGCAATACCTAGATCACCTATGCCTTCTCCTCCCCCCCTTTGAAACAGGGTACTCAATTGGAACAATAGTACCCGGTTTAAGTTATTTACCTCATTGTAAAAAGATTTGATGGATGCAGATAAGGCCTGTAAAATGTTAACATGTATAACAGAAACATGAGTTACACCGGGGAAGAATAATCTACAAAACATCTACTAATATTGGAAATGTGATATCCCTTTAAGTGAATTCATTATTAGTCTGTTCCTGCCTGCAATGGAATGTATTCTGCAGAGAAAAAAAAAAACTTTTACTAGCTGCTCAAAATTCTCACCCCTCCCTTGTGCAAGAAGGATGAAACATTACTACGTACTATTACATCATCTAGCTCCACCCCTTCGATATTGGCACATTGCGTCCGTCTTCTCAGCTCCATTTCAGCGTAACAGTCCAAGCATCCACATCTCAACCAAGCAAAGTCCCATGCATGGGGAGGACTTTTATCCCCAGTCAATTATCTGCATCACACATTCCACGCAGCCCAAACACGGGTCACTAACTCACATCCATCCATGCTCTCAAGTCTGCTCCGTCACCCCCCATTGAAGGTGTACCAGTCCATGCAGATGCACAGACAAAAAGAGTTTGACAAACATACATACATCAGCTGAAAAACACCGAGGTGAGTGCTTATCATTTTATAAAGTACATAATTCTATTGAGATGAGATTGTGAATGAGCGCTATCTTTGACAAATTATGTGAAAAAATTTGCTGAGTGACTAAAATATTCTATATTTCTTATCTACTGAAGCTATTATATGCTGTATTAAACGCTGAAGTGTTTTAGAATCTCTGGGTATTTTTCAACCCCCCTTATGACCCTGACTGTTATCTCTCCGCGAATATGAAACACAGACTGAATAAGTTTTAGCTTAAACTATTGCCTGCATTTTGAAATCATAATTAACACATATCCTGGGACCTTGCAACATTCATTTTCAACCCCTGTATAAGTAAGAATATATGTTTTAGAAATTGCTATATTTCCCTGCCTACTAAGACAGTATAACTAATTAAATTCATTTCAATTCATTGCAAGCAAGCAAAGATATTAACCAAGGTTGTTATTGCATTTTCTCTCTCGCTGTTATCTTCCGACCTTGGAAGGCTACACAGAGACAGCAGCTACATGTCAACAAAACTCTTCTCCCCTAAAAGCAAGCTCAGTGAACTATTTGCACTACAGTATATATATATACACATATATATCCACCTAGTATGGATTATACATATTATCTATTATCTATCTTGTATTATACACATTTTCATTTCTCTTTGCCAATAAATCACATGCATTGTAACTTCCTTATCGACTTGCCTGCTCCCCTTATTTCTCTCCCCTACCTAACTGCCAATATAACCTTCAATAGACACTCTCCTGACGCCCTCTTGATCACTTACTGTACTTTTCAACATTTCACTTACGGATACTTTCTTAAACAAATAATGTGTACATACGTAACTTACTCTGACTGTCTCTCTCTCTCTCCTAGCAAACCTTGGTCTTTCAAGGCACCTCTGGGTTCTAAAGACCTCCTCCCAGACACCATTTTGTAATCTGCCGTGCGGGTCGGTGTCACACATTTTCATAAGAGTTTTCTTACATTTTACAGATTCATCCACACGGCGGCAGCCCTTGAGGGGCTCTGTCTTCTTTAATAAGATCTTACGCATATTACAACAAAAACAACAATAAAATAACACGCTCCATAGAATGCATCCCTCTTAATTTTCAAATTGTCAGCCCCTTATATACCGGCAGACAACCGAGGGTCCCTTCTCCTTATGGAACCAGCCCCATAAAAATGCATCTCTCTGAAATCAAATCGTTAGCCCCATATATAAGGCAAAACAACCGAGAGTCCCTATTTCTATGAAGCCTTATCTCACAAAATGCATCCCTCTCTGCTAAACCATTAACAACTAACTAAACTAAACTGAGGGTCCCTTCTCTTGTGAGATTAAATGAAAAGTAAGAGAAAAAAAAATTCTGCAGATACAACAAACAATCTCCACTATTGCTAAAACACTACGGACTTCAAAGTACAAATAAACTACAGACTAGTTTCTGGGTGAGCCATTGGTGCGCATATCACGGTCAGTGGTCCATCACGGCAAACCCGGAGCCCACACGAGTTACCGTGTAGAACTCTTAACCCAACCCGTCCGGTCACAAACCACAGATAGTCAGTCCTGCTGCAAGACTCGCAGTGTAAAACACAACATAAATATATGTTTGTCTTACCTGGAGTTCTAAGTGAGTTGATCAGGCTCGGTTTGCAGCAGGACGGTTTCTCAGTGGCGTGGATCCGGGTGAATTGCGCTGTAAGCTCCGATTTTACCGCCCCAGTTGGTTGCGCCATTTATGAGGGTTAAAATTCCTAAGAACAGCACCAATCGGGCCCACCCCACTTGCCCCGTTGCCGGCGGTAAGAAGAGACACCACACAGGGATCTGGTATCATTCCTCACACGGGACATGGCTCTCTGACTTGCTTTATTACAGATTACATGAGATCTTATACCTTTGTCCCATCCCCACCAACAAGGGGTGATGGGCTTATAACCATATATGGGAAGTCCGGATTTGCGGACTGAGACAGTGAAAATCATATAACAGTCATTATCTTGATACTGGTGCCTCTGGCTTACGTACAGAAAATCACGTATTCAATTAACTCCAGTACAAAGAATCACCCACTCAATTCTAAGAAGTCCGGCCTAAGACAGTGAAAATTATGTACATGGTTGAACATCTTGATATGGGCTTCTGGGAAAACAGCCAAGTACATGCGGCCTTCATGTCTGGTTCGGTGGTTTTCTCTGAATTTCTAGAACATCTCTCTCTCAGCCTTAGGAATATCTGATTTAAGGCGACATATAAGTTTTTTTCATTTGGAATTGAATAAAACTTGCATATAGGTATAAAAGCATAAAAAACACATATGGCAATATATATATATACCCTCACACACCTACATAGAAAATGAGAGTAATGTAGTCCTTAAAGAAAAAACCCTTACAGACACACGTATTTCTCCTCGTGTAACGCCTGTTAAAAGGCTTTTGAATAAAAGGTCCCTCTTGACCCGCAAAAATCACCCGGACCAGGCTCGCATAAGCCCTAATGACATTTCCCCTGCCGATTTAGTGGTAACAAGTAGCAAGAGAGGCATCCAACACTCCCCACTTAACCCAGAAGTGACGGAGAACAACAAATCAAATTCTTCCAGACCGCTGAAACAGTAAGCTCGCTACTCCACTAGCTCCGATCAAACAACCGAATCATCACTAAAAGATATGCCAGCTCACAACCACCCTGTTTCGGAAAGGTTCATGAAAGAAGCAATGCTGGCACTACATACCTCAATACAAAAAGATATTGCCAATAGCCTTGCAGGCATAAACGCAACAGTAGAAGAACTAGGAGAAAGAGTGGACCATACAGAGCGTAAAATGGGAGATTTTGCAGCAGCCCATAACTCATTAGTGGACTCCCATAACAACTTCGAAGAAGAAGTAGAATCCCTGCGAAAGAAATTGGCGGATATAGAGGATAGAAACCGCCGAAATAACATTAAATTTAGAGGCATTCCTGAATCGACACCTCCTTCTGAACTTATTGCGTTCCTGCAAAGTCTAATCCGGGCGGCTATTCCACAATGCTCATCCTTGGACCTCACAATCGACCTGGCCCACAGACTACCAAGAGATTAGTCTGTCCCATCATCCTGCCCTCGAGACACAATCGCTTGGATACACTTTTTCCACATCAAAGACCAACTTATGCGAGTCTCATGACAAATACCCACATTACCAGCTCCTTTCCAGAACATTACACTCTACGCTGACCTTTCCCAAGCTACAATAGCAGCAAGAAAGAAATTGTCCCCCATAACCTCTGCCTTACGAAACCATGCCGTAAGATACAAATGGGGCTTCCCAACTAAAATTATCGTCCCAAAGAATGGGAGAACCCATGTTATTGCCACACTGGATAAAGGCCTGGAACTACTAGAGAAGTGGAATATTCCTTGCCCAACACAATCGGATCAAAACCAGACCAAGAGGAACAACTCTTCCCCCAAGATCGTACAGGAGTGGAGAGATGCAGCTTAGAATGTCCACGTCGATGATTACCGTCTATACAAGGACAAGTTAGGTCACCATATTCCTGCAGACTTTCCCCGAGTTTGCGCAGTTTGCGCATTTATCCATATGTTTTTTACTCCCAATAGGGTACCTAATTGTTTGCTCTCTACATACAGACTGCACATTTTTGTTGATATTTTACAGTATCTGCTGCTGTGTAGTGTGGCTATCATCAGGATGCGGTTTCCTTAGCGCAAAACCACTACAACCCAGATGGCATTGAAGGTTATGTCTCTTAACATAAAAGCTTGAATAGCCCATTTAAAAGATCCCTTCTGTGGAGAGAAATTAAAAGGTCCAAAGCGGAGGTGGTTTGCGTTCAGAAAACTCATTTCCAAAAAGATGACACCGCCAGATTGACTAATAGGGACTTTCCCCAAATTTTCCATGCTAAGGGTCCAAAGAAAAAAGCAGGTTTCCTTATTGCAATAAAACAAACGGTCGCTTTCCAGCTGCAGAAGGAAGTTCTGGATGAAAGATGTAGATTTGTCGCTTTAATATGCAAAATTAATAACGTGACCCTCACCATAGTGAATGTCTACGCCCCCAACACTGCACAGCTTGCCTTTCTAAATGGTCTTCTTAAACAAATCTCGCACATAATTGAAGGTAAGCTCCGAATATGTGGGGATTTTAATATCATCCAAAGTCCAGATTTGGACTCCACATCGAAAAGCTACAAAGCTCCCCCTCATCTCTATGAGTGGCTACGAAAAGAAGATGTAAACATGCATCTGAGAGAGACTACACATTTTTCTCACACAGACACAACACGTACTCTCTCATCGACATGTTTCTAACAACTAAATGGCTCTTACCAATGGTGGTAAAATATGAAATAGGAGACATCACCTGGTCAGATCACGCCCCAATCACCTTGTCCCTCCGCCTGTCCCATCCGCCCTCAAATACTTTTATCTAGAGAAATAACACTTATGTCATGTCTCTTAAAAACAACTACTACTGGAAGGATGCTCACTGAATTCTTTGCTCTCAACTCTAACCCCTCCATCAGTCCTTCCACACTATGGAATGCACATAAGGCATACATAAGAGGCCTTTTCATCCAGCAGATGGCACACTACAATACGCAATGCAACTCAATCACATTAGACCTACTAACAAAAATTTCCACCCTGGCTGCGATTCATAAGGCAGATCCCTCCCTGGGAAACGCTCTTCCTTTAAAAAAAGCAAGAACGGAATTACAAGCGCACCTTGCAATAGACCATGAGAACCACATAAAAAGACTTAAAATGCAGCACTACCACTCGCATAACAAAGCGAGCAAATTAATGGCCAATAGAGTTAAAGCAACAAAAGCAAATACGAGAATCCCTTATTTAACTTCTCAGACTACGAATAGCAGGGTTTACAGCCCACAAGAAATTGCTGATGAATTCAGCAATAACTATAACTCACTCTACAATTTAAGCCACGACAAAGATACCCCCCAACCTAATGAGGAGTCAATCAACGCATTTATATCCACATTATTTTTCCCATCTCTTTCGCAAAAACAAACACAAGAGCTGTGCCTCCCTATCACACTGCAAGAAGTAGAACAGGCTATCCGATCATTAAAGACAGGCAAATCCTCAGGCCCTGATGGATTCTCGAATGAATATCTTAAACTATTCAAGCCAGCTTTGCTTTTATATATATATATATATATATATATATATATATATATATATATATATATATATAAAACTTTTTAATCACATAATGTCAACAGGCAAGGTTCCCCCAGAAAACTTAAAAGCAATTATATTTACCATTCCCAAGGAGGGTAAGTTCCCCGAAACTACAGGCAACTTTCTACCTATTTCACTCCTCAACTCGGACATTAAACTCTACGCAAAAATAATAGCCAACCAACTATTTCCCATCCTGCCCCAACTTATTAAAAATGACCAGGTGGGCTTCACGAGAGTACGGCAGGCTCCAGATGGAACAAGACGCCTGATCAACCTCATAGCCAAGGCTGGCGCTGAGCGGATGCCTTCTCTGCTCCTTGCTCTGGATGCGGAGAAGGCATTCGACAGAGTGCACTGGGGGTTCATGCGCCGTGTACTGGGAATATTCGGCTTTTCCTGGTCGATCCTCTTGGCTGTGACTGCCCTCTACACTGTTCCATCAGCTTCTGTTCTGACAAATGGTGTCCTGTCCAAACCATTTCAAATTACTAACGGCACACACCAAGGATGTCCATTATCCCCACTCGTATTCTCAAAGATGATGGAACCACTGGCGGAGGCAATAAGGTCCAACCCACATATTGAGGGCATTCCCATAGGAACATGCATGCACAGAATTAACCTATTTGTCGCTGAGGTAATATTAACTCTAACAAATTCAAAAGCCTCACTTCCCCAGGTGGTGTCTACTTTGCAACAATTTAGAGCCATCTCCTACTATAAAGTAAACTCTACTAAATCACAAATGATGGGCATCAACTTATCCAAAGCAGACGAAAAAGCCCTGAGAACTACATTCTCATTCCAATGGTGCCCTTCCTCTCTGCCCTACTTAGACATACTCTTAACCCCCTCAGTTGATGACCTTCCATCAAGAAACTTTCCGCCGCTGAAAACGTCATTGCAAAAAGAACTGGACCGTCTGGCCAAATTCGAGCCAAGCTGGATGGGCAGGGTGATACTGTACAAAATGCTCATTCTTCCCCGCATTCTGTACTTTTTTAGGACCATCGCTGTGCCCATTCCAAATTCTATATTCCTATCATTTCACCAACAAATGAGCGGGTTCATATGAAGAGGAGCGAAACCTAGAGTGGCATTCTCTATTCTAAACAGACCCTTGAAGTTCGGAGGCATGGGCCTTCCCAAACTCCAAAACTACCATAAAGCTTTCCTGATCGACCAAAGCAGACACTGGGGCAACACAGAGGCAGACAAAACGTGGGCTTCCATTGAATCAACCCTAACGGGCATAACCAATTGGAAAGCATATCTTCTAGCAAACTTAATACAACCCCAGGAAGCCTTGCAACACCCTCCTTCAGTGAAAGCCACATTACAAGGGTGGAATGCACTAGGCCTGGGATCAAACTTGGAGCCAAACATATTAGCAAAAATCCCACTACCCCTTCTCACTCTAAAGTTCCTAATGCCTGACCTCTCCTTAAACAACTGGCCACACAGAGAAACCATGAATGTTTCAGACCTGTATCAGGGGAACATTATGCTCTCCTTTCTTCAGCTGCAAGAAAGATATGCAGTCCCACCCTCGGAATACTACACATACCTACGTATCTGCAATTTCCTAAGAGCCCACAAGTCTATCTCTTCAATGCTACCAAATCCTCTAAACGACTTATTAAATGCAAACATAACACCACAGAAAAAAATTTCAAAACCTATCTACATCTGCCTCTCTGGCACCCAGTCCTTTAAGAAAACGGTCAATTTCCTAAATTGAGAAAAAGACTTGAACAAAAAATATTCATAGGAGATGTGGTGCGAGACCCTAAAATGGGCACATAGATCCACCTCCTGCGCTTCTCAATTGGAACAGTACCAAAAACTTCTGACCAGATGGTATTGCTCCCCATTAAGGTTGTCGCAGATGAGAAGGGATGTATCCCCCCCCCCCCCCCCTTCTGCTGGAGAGGTTGCGGGGGAACTGGATCATTACTTCACATATTCTGGTCATGCCCCCGTATATGCCATTACTGGGATAAGGTCTCACAACACATATCCAATCTATTACTCACTTTGTGGAAACTCGAACCCGAACTAGCCTTGCTCCTAATAGGCATAGGAAACATATGTAGGAGCCATAGAGTAATAGTGTCTCACATATTCCACACTTCACGAATACTTATAGCAAGAAATTGGAGATCTAAATATACCCCCTTCATAGAAGAAATGCAGAACACTGTTACCCTAAATTGTGTCCATGAGAAACTAATTGCTCACCAAAAGGATACTTTGGTTCAGTTCCGAAGAGTCTGGGCAGTGTGGATCCAGACAACGAAAATGCCGACAGGTTTTGACTAGCCACCAACAGGCTCTTCTCTTTCCCTCCTCTCCTTGCCTGCCCCCACCCCAGTCGCTGCTCATCCTTCACACCCACCTCACTAAGTCTTAGGGGTCTGCATCAGAGAGAGCTCCACCGTCTGACAGTGTCTCCCTTCTCACCACATAACCCTCTAACAATGTAAACCCACATGGAAACCGCCAAGCCTGTATGACTCTATGATTGCTGCCTGATAGTACAGAATAAACATGTTTGAGGTACCTTAAAGTTAAGGTTAAGTTCACGGATTCCCTCTGACTTTCCCTATCTCCCCTCCCTCCTACTCTCACACAATCCTCAACTCCCCTCCCATGATGTAACATGCAATGTTTAAAGTCAATGATGAAAACTACATATGTAGCAGAAGGCATCAGGTTTATTCACACATCTGTCTCTACTTGACGAAGCCATATTACAAACTGTGAGATTGACGTGTTCTTATTCCCTTCCGAGGTTCGGCCTTCACTCTATTTAACCTCCTCTACTTGACTGTAAACAAATCACAATGTAACACGCAGTCAGTGGAACCTGAAAGACGAAAAAAAAAAAATGGCAAAGCATAGATTTTCCGACTAAAATCAAAAATATCAAATTGCAAGAAAACTATAGTATCCACACAAAAACTGATGACACATTTGATATCAGCATTGAAAATGCACATAGAAACAGTTAAAAAATCTCATGCAATAGAAAAGTCCAAAAAATTTGTTGGCCTGTGTTATCTTGTATAATTTTGTATGTGCAAATATCAATATTTTACCATGCAGTCCCTCTATTAGGTTATTAGTAAATATATTGAATGGAATGAACAGGTAATGGGGGTCCCCATGGGGTCGAGATTCTCTCTGACACTAGCTACTCTGATAATAGCTTGTTTGGAGGAACAATATATTTACTCTCATTCTAACCCATATAAAACTCAAATATTGTGGTATGCACGCTTCATAGACAATATCATTATTAGATGGGATCGCACTGATGTGTCTGCACAGCATGTCTTTAGAGATGAGCGAGCACCATAGGCGTAGCGTCAGGGGTTGCTGGGGTCGCCATGGCGACCCGGCCCCTGCGCTCAGGGGGCCCCGAGGCCGCCCTCCGCCATACCCACAAGCACATTCAGTGCATTAATGGCTGGCGGTTCTTTTCTCCGCATGATTCTAATCATGCGGCAGCCAGTACGGCCAGCCTGAGAGGAAAAGCAGTGAGGTACTCACATGGGCCGGCAGGGGAGGAGGGAGGAGGTCACATGGGACGGCAGGGGAGGAGGGAGGAAGTCACATGGGATGGCAGGGCACAGTGATCATGTGCTGCCCCCCTGCTTCTTGCTGAACAGGAAGCTTCTGAGTTTGCCTCTCCTGCTGCTGCTGTCACATGGAGGAGAAGTGGACCAGGCCCTGGGGTAAGTGTATATAAATGTGTGTATCTGTCTGTCTGTCTCCCTCCTTTATCTATCTATCTATCTATCTATCTATCTCATATCTATCTATCTTTCTATCTCCTATCTATATCTAACTATCGCATATCTATCTATCTATTCCATATCTATCCATCATCTATATATATACTATCTATCTATCTATCTATCTATCTATCTATCTATCTATCTATCTATCTAGCCCATATCTATCCATCTATCTATATACTATCTATCTATCTCATATCTATCTATCCATCTATCTATCCTCTATCTCATATCTATCTATATACTATCTATCTATCTTGCTATCTACTATCTATCTATCCCATATCTATCTATCTATCTATCTATCTATCTATCTATCTATCTATCTATCTATCTATCTCATACCCTTCTATCTATCTGCTATCTATCTATATATCCTATCTTTCTATCTATCTATCTATCTATCTATCTATCTATCTATCTATCTATCTATCTATCTATCTATCTATCTATCTTCTATCTCATATCTATCTATCTATTCATCCATCTATATACTATCTATCTACTATCTATCTCATATCTATCTATATACTATCTATCTATTGTGGGGGGTCTGTCAACGTCGACCATTGCGAATGTTGCCTGAGTCCAAATTCAAAGGAGAATTATCATAGGTGAGAACCATAGTAAACCACTACACACAGACAGTCTAGTGATCAGAATGAGTTCTCCTTTATTTTGGACATTTGCTAGTTTATATGCAAGATGGAAAGAAGGCGTTTCCAAATGTTACCTGATACTTAGTTTCAATCTACTTTTGGTGACCAAGTCTACATTCCAACAGATTACAACATGGCTATAAATCAAAAGCCTTCTAAACAAAAGGTATCAGCAAAACTGTTTGAAGTGGACATAAAACAGTTACATATGATAATAAAGGTTGACTCCGTACTGGCTGAGTACATTGTTAATTACCAGAATGTAATCTTCAAGGTCCATCAACAATTTGCACATCAAAAGAGAGGGCATTGTTTCTAGTTAAACACATAGAACTGGTTTTAACCACCTACTTGGGATTCAGTACATTGTCAAAACTTGGGATTCAGTACATTGTCAAAAAGTTCAGACTTGTAAGATAGCTGAATAAAATCTAATTAATCATACATTTAGTATTTTAAAGTCATCATCCAAATAAACGCTTGAATATACCTTTTGACATATGATTCTATATCCAAATTCTACTAGCAACTTCCGGAATGTTTTACATATTTTTCATTTCCATAATACATAACATTATATAACCAAATAACTAATGTCACATTTATTACACTGTTTCCTTATCTTTCTTATGTTAGGTTATTAAAAATATGATTGACCCCTATCACTATCTACTATCTATCCCATATCTATCTATCTATCTATCTATCTATCTATCTATCTATCTATCTATCTATCTCATATCTATCTATCTATCTATCTATCTATCTATCTATCTATCTATCTATCTATCTATCTATCTATCTATCTCATATCTATCTATCTATCTCCTATCTATCTATCTATCTATCTATCTATCTATCTATCTATCTATCTATCTATCTATCTATCTCATATCTATCTATCTATCTCCTATCTATCTATCTATCTATCTATCTATCTATCTATCTATCTATCTATCTATCTATCTCATATCTATCTATCTATCTATCTATCTCCTATCTATCTATCTATCTATCTATCTATCTATCTATCTATCTATCTATCTATCTATCTATCTATCTATCTATCTATCTATCTATCTATCTATCTATCTATCTATCTATCTATCTCCCTAGATTTACAGTATTTATTTGCACCCTTTACACACAATTAAAAAACGCATCAAAACCGCACGCGGTTATTCATAGTGTCGGCAGCTCCTTAAGGGTGACTACCCACTACAGTTTTTTTTCACTGTGAAATTCCCAGCGGTTTTTTTTTCTGCATGGGGTCTATGGAACTTGTAATGTTAAAATAGCGAGCGCGAACGTGATTTTAACATTACAAGTCCCATAGACCCCTGCAGAAAAAAAAAACGCTGCAAATTTTGCAGTGAAACAAAACTTTAGTGGGTAGTCACCCTAATACCGTACGCGGTCTTTAAATACTGCATGCAGGTTTTTTATGTGTCTTAATTGTGGTTCTAAAGTGCAACAAAAACATGACCCCCCTGAGGCCGCTCTCACACGTGTTCAGAAAACGCAGCTTGAAATCGTGGCATTTTTACCGGAATTTCGAGCAGCATTTTTGAACACATGTTACAGCGTGTGACAGAGTTTTTTAATGCACCCCATCATTGTGATGGGTGAGGAGGTGTGTTAAAAACCATGAAAATGCAAAAATAGAACAGACAGCTCTCGAAAATCACAGCGTTAGAAACACCGTGTTCAAGCGCAAATTTGAGTAACCTCATTAAAATCTATGGGAGTGTTGTACCGCGGTTAGTACGGCACTCGGGGAGCTGTGCTAATAGCAGTAAAAAGCGGTGTGTGTGTGAGAGTGGCCTGCGGGGCTCCAAACAAATTTTCATGTGCAGGAAATGCGTCATGTTTGAAAAGGTTACGCCAAGGGGCTCGATCATGTATGTAGCACGATCTAGGTATAGGTACGGGGGAGTGTGGGGTGGAGGCCCAGGGGGGGGGGGGGGAGCTGAACTTTTGCACCCGGGCCCCTGAGCCTTTAGGTACGCCCATGGCGAGCACACTAGTCCGAGCTTGATGCTTGTTCAAGCTTAAGGGTACTCGAGATGCTTGTTACTCAAGTCGAACACCACACGGTACTCGAGTCAATTACATTTCCTTCCCCGCAAGTTTAGCGCCATTTTCTAGCCAATAGACATGTGGGCAGGGCATTACCACTTCCTGCTGTGACATGCCAGCCCTTTCCCCCCCACAGTAGTGAGTAGATGGGCCGATCAGGTGACCGCGCGAATATTTAAACTGGTCCCACCCGCGGCTCGCCTCAGACGCATGCTGGAGGAGATTAGGAAAAGTGCTGCTGCTGATATAGGGACAGTGTTAGAGTAGGATCCTGTCGACTGTAAACGTGATGAGTAGATAGCAGCACAACCAAATATATTACAAAGGCATACTTAAGCCAAAGGTGCATGATCCAGTAGCAGATCCGGACCCCAGGATCCAAGATAGAACTTTGCAGGCAATCAATAGACAAATCACCACTTTTCTTTATAATAAAACTCTGTGAGAAAGATCCACAAAGGATCGAAACGTTGTACTGCAGTCTAAGGAATAAAGGAGTTTTATTATAAAGAAAAACCCGGGAGTGCTGATCTGTCTATTGATTGTCTGCAGAGTAGGATCCTGTCGTCAAGAACCGCAACGCTCCTTCTTAGGGCTACTCTTCATAGTGTGCATTACTGTTGTGGCTGGCTGGGAGCAGTAGTGCACCATTTTATTTAAGCATCTCGGGCTGTGCAGGCCATTTCAGCTATACTGTTCTGTGTGTGCAGTGCATAAGGCAGAGTGTAGGGAAACAGCTACTTAAATAGCGAAAGTTCTACAGTCCTCCTAATCCTCTGTACAAGAACCCCAACGGTCCTTCTTAGGGCTATATCTCACCATGTGCATTATAGTTGTGGCTGGCTGGGAGCAGTAGTGCATCAATTTTTGTATTACACATCTAGGCCTGTTCCCAGCCTTTCAGTAATAGCGTTCTCAGCCTGCAGTGCCGTACAACCAGCTCTCACCGTGAAATAGCTCTCTAACATTTCCTAGCCTACTGCAAACAACTTCAGTTATGTCGTCCTGTGTCTGCAGTGCATTAGACAGAGGTTTCACCGCCAAACAGTACTGTAATGTTTCCTGGGCCACTGCAAAGTATTTTAGCTCTGCCGCTGTGCAGAGCGTCTCACAATACCCTTTCCTTGGAACGGTTGAGATAGCCGCAGCTACCAGCACTATCCACTGGCTTTAGAGTCTTCTCTCACTCCACACAGCCTCTAATATCTACAAGTCTCTGCGAGCGGAAAATTACCCCTAGGTATCAGCGCAAGACGGCGGGTTAATTTTTTCAAGTCACAGCATAGAGCCTCCGCTATCCACAAGTCTCTGTGTGCGGTGAATTAGCCACAGTTGTCAGTGCTGTACAGTGGGGTAATTTATTTGGGCCGTGATCTATTCTTAATCCGTCATGATGAGGAGTAGGGGTAAGGGTCGATGACGCGGGCGTCCAAGTGAGGGTGTGGACACAGGCCGAGTTCCTGGGCATGGTGAATCACAGCCGGCTGGTGTGGGATTAGGTGAGAGGCAAGTTTCTGGGCTCCCCAGCTTTATATCACAATTTACGGGTCTGTGTGGTAGACCTTTATTACAAACAGAGCAGTGCGAGCAGATCCTGTCGTGGATGGCAGAAAATGCATCCAGCAATGTATCGACCACCCAATCTTCTACGCCGTCCACTGCTGCAACTCTGAATCCTCTGGCTGCTGCTCCTCCTTCCTCCCAGCCTCCTCACTCCATGAAAATGACATATTCTGAGCAGGCAGACTGCAAGGAACTGTTCTCGGGTCCCTGCCATGAGTGGGGAAAAATGGTTCCTTTCTCACCTGATGAGTTTGTCGTAATCGATGCTCAACCTTTGGAAACTTCCCGGAGTCCGGGTGATGAGGCTGGGGACTTCCAGCAAGTGTCTCAAGAGATTTTTGTGGATGAGGATGATGAGACAGAGTTGTCTGTCAGTGAGGTAGTAGTAAGGGCAGTAAGTCCAAGGGAGGAGCGCACAGAGGATTTGAAGGAAGAGCCGCTGGCCGATGAGGTGAATGACCCAACCTGGTTTACTAAGCCTGCTAAGGACAGGGCTTCAGAGGGGGAGGCAAGTGCAGCAGCAGGACAGGTTGAAAGAGGCAGTGGAGTGGCCAGAGGTAGAGGCAGGGCCAGAGTAAAGAATCCCCCAACTGTTTCCCAAAGCACCCCCTCGCAGCAAGCCTTCGTTCAGAGGGCTAGGTGTTCAAAGGTGTGGATTTTTTTTAGTGACAGCACGGTCGAATGAACAGTGGTGTACAACCTGTGTCGCACCAATATCAGCCGGGGAGCCACCACTACCAGCCTCACTACCACCAGCATGCGCAGGCATAGGATGGCCAAGCACCCCACAAGATGGGACGAAGGCCATTCACCGCCTCCGGGTCACACCACTGCCTCTTCCCCTGTGCCCCAACCTGCCACACAGACCCAATCCCCCTCCCAGGACACAGGCACGAGCGCCTCCCGGCCTGCACCCACACCCTCACCTCCACCATCCTCCACTCCATCCAGCAATGTCTCTCAGCGCAGCGTTCAGCTGTCGCTAACACAAGTGTTGGAGCGAAAGTGCAAATACACTGCCACCCACCCGCATGCACAAGCTTTAGACATGCACATTGCCAAATTAATCAGCCTGGAGATGCTGCCATACAGGCTTGTGGAAAAGAAGGCTTTCAAAAACATGATGGCAGCAGCAGTCCCACGCTACTCGGTCCCCAGTCGCCACTATTTTGCCCAGTATGCCGTCCCAGCCAGAGTCAGAGCCTGGGATCGCTCACGTCCTACCCACACCCAGAATAGCGGGTCCTACCTCAGTGCTGGTATCTGCGGCGTTTTATGCCACATCCTCCAAACCCTCCCCCCCTCCTCTGCCACCTCTACCTCTCAATTAAGAAGTGTGAGCACGTCGCCAGCAGTCGGTAACGCGCGGCAGCACAGCGGTGGGCAAGCGTCAGCAAGCCGTGCTGAAACTAATTAGCTTAGGTGACAAGAGGCACACGGCCCCTGAGCTGCTGCAGGGTCTGACAGAGCAGACTGGCCTCTGGCTTTTGCCGCTGAGCCTCCAACCGTGCATGGTCGTGTGTGACAATGGCTGTCACCTGGTGGTGGCTCTGCAGCTTGGCAGCCTCACACACGTGCCATGCCTGGCCCACATCTTCAATCTGGTGGTTCAGCGGTCTCTGAAAAACTACCCTCACTTGTCTGACCTGCTCGGCAAGGTGCGCTGCGTCTGCGCACATTTTTGCAAGTCCACCACGGACGCTGCCACCCTGAGGACCCTGCAACGTCGGTTTCAGCTGCCAGAGCTCCGACTGCTGTGCGACGTGCCCACACGCTGGAGTTCTACGTTGCACATGTTCACCAGGCTGTACGAGCAGCGTAGAGCAATAGTGGAATACCAGCTGCAACATGGGCGGTGGAGTAGTAGTCAGCCTCCGCAATTCTTTACTGAGGTGCGGGCATGGATGGCAGATATCTGCAAGGTCCTCGGAAACTTTGAGGAGTCTACCCAGATGGTGAGCGACGATGCGGCAATCATTAGTGTTACCATCCCGCTGCTTTGCGTGCTGAGAAGTTCGCTGCAAGGCATAAAGGCCGACGCTTTGCAGTTGGAACAGGAGATGGGGGATGACAGTATGTCGCTTGATAGCAGACCACCCTCATGTCTATATCTCAGCGCGTTTTGAGGGAGGGGCAGGAGGAGGATCAGGAGGAGGGGGTAGAGACAGCTGGGCACACTGCAGAGGGTACCCATGCTGCTTGCCCCTCATATGTTCAGCGTGTATGGGCTGTGGAGGAGGAGGAGGATCCTGAAAGTCATCTTGCTAGCGAGCATAGCCATGTCTTGCGTACTGGCACCCTGGCACACATGGCTGACTTCATGTTAGGCTGCCTTTCTCGTGACCCTCGCGTTAGACGCATTCTGGCCAACACGGACTACTGGGTGTACAACCTTCTCGACCCACGGTATAAGAAGAACCTTTCCACTCTTATTCCCGCAGAGGAAAGGGGTACGAAAGTGATGCCATACCTCAGTCAAGGCTGAGTTGGAGGGAGCACTGTAAAAAGATGGTGAGGGAGTACGCAGCCAATCGTACCACCGTCCTCCGTGATGCCTCTTATCCATACAACTTTTGGGTGTCAAAGCTGGACACGTGGCACGAACTTGCGCTGTACGCCCTGGAGGTGCTGGCCTGCCCTGCCGCTAGCGTCTTGTCAGGGAGGGTGTTTAGTGCAGCTGGGGGAATTATCACGGATAAGCGTGCCCACCTGTCATCTGCCAGTGCCGACATGCTTACACTCAAAGATGAACAAAGGCTGGATTTCCCCAGACTTCTCTTCTCCACCGGCGGAACCTAATGATTCTTTTCGCTGCAACAGGAGAAAAAAGCATCCACTATCACCACAAAAAAAGGGGGGAATTAGCTTTGTCAATCACTCTTAGATATTATTACTACTCCTCCTCCTCCTCCCACTCCTCCTTCTAAAACAGCATGTCATCACGCTGAACTGCCAATTTTTCTGCGGCCCAAAAGGCTGTGTTTAAAATTTTTTTCAATTTTTCAAAGTTTCAAAAGTATTGATACTTTAACAGAAACCAATTTTTTCACAGGGTTGCCTTCAGGCTCTTTTTTTTTAAATTAAGCAACAGCGAGCTTTATCTTTAAAAAATGTTTATGGGTTTCACCTGCCCTCGCAGTTGAGCAATTTTTCAGAGGTGCACTTGTACTCTTGGTACACCAATTTTTCTCACCCTCGCCTATACTGTTATCTAACTAATTTTTCCGGCCTTTGCCTATACTTTTGCTACAGAAATGTTACTGGGGTCCGCCTATACTTTTGCTACAGAAATGTTAATGGGGTCTGCCTATACTTTTGCTACAGAAATGTTACTGGGGTCTACCTATACCTTTGCTACAGAAATGTTACAGGCGTCTGCCTATACCTTTGCTACAGAAATGTTACAGGGGTCTGCCTATACTTTTGCTACAGAAATGTTACTGGGGTCTGTCTATACCTTTGCTACAGAAATGTTGCAGGAGTCTGCCTATACCTTTGCTACAGAAATGTTACTGGGGTCTGCCTATACTCTTGCTACAGAAATGTTACTGTGGTCCGCCTATACTCTTACTACAGAAATGTTACTGGGGTCCGCCTATACCTTTGCTACAGAAATGTTACTGGGGTCTGCCTATACTCTTGCTACAGAAATGTCACTGGGGTCTGCCTATACTCTTGCTACAGAAATGTTACTGGGGTCTGCCTATACTCTTGCTACAGAAATGTTACTGGGGTCTGCCTATACTTTTGCTACAGAAATGTTACAGGGGTGTGCCTATCCCTTTGCTACAGAAATGTTACTGGGGTCTGCCTATACTCTTGCTACAGAAATGTTACAGGGGTCTGCCTATACGTTTGCTACAGAAATATTACTGGGGTCCGCCTATGCAGTTTCTACTGAATGGTTTGAGGGGCTCGCCTATACCTTTGCTACAAAAATGTTACTGGGGTCTGCCTATGCTGTGGGTGCACAAAGACTTCCCATTGCGGTGTTTTACCTGTCTGGCACAAATACACTGACTGACTAGGGTAGAAATGTGGGCTGAATGACTTGGTGAGGTGAAACTCTGCCATGTTTGGGCACTGTGATTTCTTTAGGCATAATACCATCTTTAAGTTCCTTGGGCTCGCCTATGTTGTGGGTGTACAAAGACTTTTATTTGCGGTGTTTTACCGGTTTGGCACAAATGCACTGACTGACTAGGGTAGAAATGTGGGATGAGGTCCTTGGTGGGGTGAAATTCTTCCATAGGAGAGCCCAATGAACTCAAAGACTTCCCATTTCGGTGTTAAGATATCTGACACCTACACAGAATAAATTGTGTGGGGACACATGGATTTCCCATTGCTATGTAACTCACGACACCTTGGGTCACACAAGGTGGAGGCTGGGACAAAGCTTGACCCTGGGCCCGCTCACGTGCTTCCCACACAGAGTATTGCTGCATTGTGGAGATGTGTAGAAGTGCTGGCACCTGAGTCCCCTTTATGCCCACATTTGTGGCTCCTGACAATTTTGTGACGGATGTGGCACGGGATTGGAATGATGATCGTACGTCAATTTATCAGCAATTCTCAACAGCATTGTGGGCTATCGCCAACCTGTCAAACCTCTGCAGTGTGTGTCTCCGGTTCCTCCTCATCGCAGATGCACTTATAAATCGACATGAGTGTGGTGTGGCTATGAAGCGAACGTGTGGCATGAGGCGAGCTAAACGCTGTGCAGGGAAACTTTTGTGTGCGCTGTGGACACAGGGTCGTGCGAGGGATTGGACAGCAATGCCAGCACGTAACCCAGGAGAAGAGGCAGCGGTGTCACTCACAGGCAGTGATTGTCAATGGTTGCAGGTAGTGTGGTGCTTAGCTAAGATGTGCCAGCGCATGTGCCTTGCTAATGAGGGTTTGTCCAAAGTAAATTGTTAGGGGGGTGACGCCAGACTCTTGCCCCCATTTTGGCTTAATAGTGGGACCTGGGAACCTCCGATGCAGCCATGCATGCTGCCCCTGCCCATCCCTATCCGTTTCTGTGGAGTTTCCATGACTTTCTAATGTTTTCCGGTGTTTGACAAGTCATCAGCTATGCGGAGCATCGGTCCCATACAAAAATGCTTGAGTCGCCCATTGACTTCAATGGGGTTCATTACTCGAAACGAGTTCTCGAGCATTACGAAAAGTTCGACTCGATCAACGAGCACCCGAGCATTTTGGTGCTCGCTCATCTCTAGCCACCACACACATGCTGCTCATAACGCGCAGATCAGATAGATTCCTCTCAGTGTATAGGCAGATAGGAGAGAGATTTATCGCAGACTGTATGTGAAAATGTCACCCCACAGAATGTCTACCTCACACACTCTCCTCATTTTTACCCTGAAAGGGAATGCCCCTTTTATTCAAATTTCCTACCCAGACTAAAGGTTGCAGCCTTTTGTTACACTTAAAGGCATACTTCATCTCAGCAGTTCATGTCCACTTCCTTTTGTACTTTACAGCCTTTCAATACATACGACAGTCAGTTTTATCCCTGTCAGTAAATACTCATATTTCTAAATGCGTTCTGTATTGCTGAGAAGATAACTGTCTCATATATTACGGGGTACAGATATGTTATTAGTTACATAACATAGGAATGGTCATGCCAAATTTCAAGTTTGTGCAGTACAGATGTGTGTTATTAGTTACATTACATAATCAAATTTATCACCGAGGCAGAAAAGTTCCCACTGGAATAAAAGTCTATATCACTGATGGGAACCACTAATGATAAAACTTAACTTTTTATAATAAAATATTTAAAATGCGTAGCCGGATACTTGATTTATTTTCTATGCGCTCAAAGAAATGGGGTTATGTCACTTGCGAATGTACGATCAGTCGCAGAATTATACACATTGAGCCAATATGAAATATTGGTTTCAGGGCTCAATGTATATACTATGTAGTTGTCACTAACTGTCACTCGAATCAATAATATACTCTGATGGAAAGTATATACCAATTACAATCAGCTACCACTGATTATTAAATGTGACAAATTGTGGCAATCTACATGCAACATAATTTGCTGTTTCAAATTGTTGGTTTCAACATTCAATTAGAGCAAGCAGATGATAGAGAAACCATGTCAGGCTCTTGAGTACAACAGTTTAATTAGTTTATAATCTGTGTACTCCCTAGCTTGCAATATGAATGTCCAACACTCATTAAAGAAGAATGCATTAATTCAATTAACACTCTTCTATGATCATTACTGATCTGCTAATGACACAATGCCCAGTTCAGGGTAGATGATTCACTTTAAGTCACTGAGCTGGTTGCTCTGTTGTGACTACTTAATTGCTGTCTAGCTCAAATAGAAGGACTAATTCCATGCTTATATTTTTTATCAAGCAAGGATAGTCACTCCTAAAAAGAAGGGAGGAATGAACTATTTTGTTTTTATAAAGTTCATCTCCCCCTGTGTAGCCTGCCACCAATGCGTTTCCGCAGTATTAAATACGCATTTTAAATATTTTATTATTAAAAGTTAAAGGGGTTGTCCCGCGCCGAAACGTTTTTTTTTTTTTTTCAATAGCCCCCTCCCCCCCCTCCGTTTGGCGCAAGACAAACCCGATGCATGTGTTGAAAAAAAAAAACGGATAGTACTTACCCGAATCCCCGCGCTCAAATGACTTCTTACTTACCTTGCGAAGATGGCCGCCGGGATCTTCACCCTCGGTGGACCGCAGGTCTTCTGTGCGGTCCATTGCCGATTCCAGCCTCTTGATTGGCTGGAATCGGCACACGTGACGGGGCGGAGCTACGAGGAGCAGCACTCCAGCACGAGCAGCCCCATTCAACACGGAGAAGACCGGACTGCGCAAGCGCGTCTAATCGGGTGATTAGATGCTGAAAATTAGACAGCACCATGGAGACGGGGACGCCAGCAACGGAACAGGTAAGTGAATAACTTCTGTATGGCTCATAATTAATGCACAATGTACATTACAAAGTGCATTAATATGGCCATACAGAAGTGTATACCCCAACTTTGTTTCGCGGGACAACCCCTTAAGGGCGCCCACCCACTGGCGATTTTTTTTCCTTTGCATTTTGCGTTTTTTCTCAAGAGCAATTAGTTTTGAATGTGTTCCTGTCCACTGGTGTTTTTTTTTTTCGGTCCGTTGCAATTTTTAACATAGGAACTGTCAGTTGCATATGTGTCCTTATTTTTCTCTTAATGCACCCATGAATGTCAATGGAAATTAACGGAAAAGGCGCGAAAAAGCCGCGAAAATGCCGCGAAAAAGCCGCGAATACCGCCGCGAAAAACGCGCGGAAAACGCTGCGTTTTTCACGCACGAAAATCGCAAACGCCAGTGGGTAGGCGCCCTTAAGTTTTATCATTAGTGGTTCCCAACATTACATAATCAAGTAGCAACCCTTTAAATTTCCAATATTTAGTACGCAAAGAATGGTCATGGCAAATTTCACATTTGCGCGGTAAAAATTTGTGTAATTATTTGTTGAATCGAGAAGTGAGAGAATTAGATTCCGTAGGCAAAATTTGGACCGTAATTCTTTTTCACTAGAATTGAATAATCGAGTTGGGACTAGAGATGAGCGAGCGTACTCGTCCGAGCTTGATGCTCGTTCGAGTATTAGGGTGTTCGAGATGCTTGTTACTCGAGACGAGCACCACGCGATGTTCGAGTTACTTTCACTTTCATCTCTGAGACATTTGTGCGCTTTTCTGGCCAATAGAAAGACATGGAAGGCATTACAACTTCCTCCTGTGATGTTTCAGCCCTATACCACCCCCCTGCAGTGAGTGGCTGGGGAGATCAGGTGTCACCGGAGTATTTAAATCTGCCCCGTCCGCGGCTCGCCACAGATGCATTCTGACAGAGATCAGGGAAAGTGCTGCTGATGCTGCTGCTGCTATAGGGAGAGTGTTAGGAGTTATTTTAGGCTTGAAGAACCCCATCAGTCCTTCTTAGGGCCACATCTGACCGTGTGCAGTACTGTTGAGGCTGCACTTTTTTTTTTTTTGTATATCGGGCGTGCAGAGCATTGCGTCCTCAGTCTGCAGTCATTGTATAGGGCCAGTACTGGTGAGGCAGGGAAAGAGATATACAGGCTATATAGGCAGTGGGCTTTTTCAAAAAAATTGGGGAAAAATACTATATTTGGGCTGCCTGTGACCGTGCACAGTTTACTGCGTGTCTGTTGGGGGTAGTAGTCCTAATTAATACACAGCTAAGCGTTACAGCAGGCTTGCGCAAAATTGTTTCCTGCCTCTGCTGTCTCCGTTACATCACCGCCGTCATCCCGGCAGAGGGAAACAGTATATATAATATTATACGCTGCCTACAGTATCTGTCTGCTGGGGGTAGTAGTCCTAATTAATACGCAGCTAAGCGTTACAGCAGGCTTGCGCAAAATTGTTTCCTGCCTCTGCTGTCTCCGTTACATCACCGCCATCATCCCGGCAGAGGGAAACAGTATACATAATATTATACGCTGCCTACAGTATCTGTCTGCTGGGGGTAGTAGTCCTAATTAATACGCAGCTAAGCGTTACAGCAGGCTTGCGCAAAATTGTTTCCTGCCTCTGCTGTCTCCGTTACATCACTGCCGTCATCCCGGCAGAGGGAAACAGTATACATAATATTATACGCTGCCTACAGTATCTGTCTGCTGGGGGTAGTAGTCCTAATTAATACGCAGCTAAGCGT
This sequence comes from Eleutherodactylus coqui, assembly GCF_035609145.1. Classification (NCBI taxonomy): domain Eukaryota; kingdom Metazoa; phylum Chordata; class Amphibia; order Anura; family Eleutherodactylidae; genus Eleutherodactylus; species Eleutherodactylus coqui. Next base: position 25,744,254 of record NC_089842.1, on the reverse strand, counting down.
TACAGCAGGCTTGCGCAAAATTGTTTCCTGCCTCTGCTGTCTCCGTTACATCACTGCCGTCATCCCGGCAGAGGGAAACAGTATACATAATATTATACGCTGCCTACAGTATCTGTCTGCTGTATCAGCTCACCATTTAAAAAAATAGAAGCAAAATACTTAAGGCCTACTACTGGCCTTTGGCCTCTTGACTGCTTCTGAGCTGTGAATTCTACTAGCTCAGTGATACGCACCAACGTCTCACTACAGGCGTGCACAAAATTGTTTCCTGGCTCTGCTGTGCGTTCCATAAGCGAAGTCAGCCTCCAACCACAGGCCAATAAGCGGCACATTTAATTACAGCGTTCTGTTTCTGCTCTACTCGTAATACACCATGCTGAGGGGTAGGGGTAGGCCTAGAGGACGTGGACGCGGGCGAGGACGCGGAGGCCCAAGTCAGGGTGTGGGCACAGGCCGAGCTCCTGATCCAGGTGTATCGCAGCCGACTGCTGCGGGATTAGGAGAGAGGCACGTTTCTGGCTACCCCAGATTCATCTCACAATTAATTGGTCCACGCGGTAGACCTTTATTAGAAAATGAGCAGTGTGAGCAGGTCCTGTCGTGGATGGCAGAAAGTGCATGCAGCAAACTATCGACCACCCAGAGTTCTACGCCGTCCACTACTGCAACTCTGAATCCTCTCGCTGCTGCTTCTCCTTCCTCCCAGCCTCCTCAGTCCATTACAATGACACATTCTGAGGAGCAGGCAGACTCCCAGGAACTGTTCTCGGGCCCCTGCCCAGAATGGGCAGCAATGGTTCCTCTCCCACCGGAGGAGTTTGTCGTGACCGATGCCAAACCTTTGGAAAGTTCCCGGGATGCGGGGGATGAGGGTGGGGACTTCCGGCAACTGTCTCAAGAGCTTTCAGTGCGTGAGGAGGATGACGACGATGAGACACAGTTGTCTATCACTCAGGTAGTAGTGATTGCAGTAAGTCCGAGGGAGGAGCGCACAGAGGATTCGGAGGAAGAGCAGCTGGACGATGAGGTGACTGACCCCACCTGGTTTGCTAAGCCTACTGAGGACAGGTCTTCAGAGGGGGAGGCAAGTGCAGCAGCAGGGCAGGTTGCAAGAGGCAGTGCGGTGTGCAGGGGTAGAGGCAGGGCCAGACCGAATAATCCACCAACTGTTTCCCAAAGCGCCCCCTCGCGCCATGCCACCCTGCAGAGGCCGAGGTGCTCAAAGGTCTGGCAGTTTTTCTCTGAGAGTGCAGACGACCGACGAACTGTGGTGTGCAAGGTTTGTCGCGCCAAGATCAGCCGTGGAGCCACCACCACCAGCCTGACCACCACCAGCTTGCGCAGACATATGATGGCCAAGCACCCCACAAGGTGGGACGAAGGACGTTCACCGCCTCCGGTTTGCACCACTGCCTCTCCCCCTGTGCCCCAACCTGCCACTGAGATCCAACCCCCCTTTCAGGACACAGGCACTACCGTCTCCCGGGCTGCACCCACACCCTCACCTCCGCTTTCCTCGGCCTCATCCAGCAATGTCTCTCAGCGCACCATCCAGCCGTCGCTAGCGCAAGTGTTTGAGTGCAAGCGCAAGTATGCAGCCACACACCTGCACGCTCAAGCGTTAAACGTGCACATAGCCAAATTGATCAGCCTGGAGATGCTGCCGTATAGGCTTGTGGAAACTGAGTCTTTCAGAAACATGATGGCGGCGGCGGCCCCGCGCTACTCGGTTCCCAGTCCCCACTACTTTTCCCGATGTGCCGTCCCAGCCCTGCACGACCACGTCTCCCGCAACATTGTACGCCCCCTCACCAACGCGGTTACTGCCAAGGTCCACTTAACAACGGACACGTGGACAAGCACAGGCGGTTAGGGCCACTATATCTCCCTGACGGCACATTGGGTGAATTTAGTGGAGGCTGGGACCGCTCACGTCCTACCCACCCCCAGAATTGCGGGCCCCAGCTCGGTGCTGGTATCTGCAAGACGTGTCAGCAGCAGCACGTCGCCAACAGTCGGTGTCGTGCGGCGTGGCAGCACAGCGGTGGCCAAGCGTCAGCAGGCCGTGCTTAACTACTCAGCTTACGAGAGAAAAGGCACACGGCCCACGAACTGCTGCAGGGTCTGACAGAGCAGACCAACCGCTGGCTTTCGCCGCTGAGCCTCCAACCGGGCATGGTCGTGTTTGACAACGGCCGTAACCTGGTGGCGGCTCTGCAGCTCGGCAGCCTCACGCACGTGCTATGCCTGGCCCACGTCTTTAATTTGGTGGTTCAGCGGTTTCTGAAAAGATACCCACGCTTGTCAGACCTGCTCTGAAAGGTGCGCCGGTCAGCGCACATTTCCGCAAGTCCAACACAGACGCTGCCACCCTGCGGACCCTGCAACATCAGTTTAATCTGCCAGTGCACCGACTGCTGTGCGACGTGCCCAAACGGTGGAACTCTACGCTCCACATGTTGGCCAGGCTCTATGAGCAGCGTAGAGCTATAGTGCAATACCAACTCCAACATGGGCGGTGTAGTGGGAGTCAGCCTCCTCAATTCTTTACAGAAGAGTGGGCCTGCTTGGCAGACATCTGCCAGGTCCTTGGAAACTTTGAGGAGTCTACCCAGATGGTGAGCGGCAATGCTGCAATCATTAGCATCACCATTCCTCTGCTATGCCTCTTGAGAAGTTCCCTGCAAAGCATAAAGGCAAATGCTTTGCGCTCGGTAACGGAGGCGGGGGAAGACAGCATGTCGCTGGATAGTCAGAGCACCCTCATGTCTATATCTCAGCGCGTTGAGGAGGAGGAGGAGGAGGAGGGGGAGGAGCATGAGGAGGAGGGGGAAGAGACAGCTTGGCCCACTGCTGAGGGTACCCATGCTGCTTGCCTGTCATCCTTTCAGCGTGTATGGCCTGAGGAGGAGGATCCTGAAAGTGATCTTCCTAGTGAGGACAGCCATGTGTTGCGTACAGGTACCCTGGCACACATGGCTGACTTCATGTTAGGATGCCTTTCTCGTGACCCTCGCGTTACACGCATTCTGGCCACTACGGATTACTGGGTGTACACTGCTCGACCCACGGTATAAGGAGAACCTTTCCACTCTCATACCCGAAGAGGAAAGGGGTTCGAGAGTGATGCTATACCACAGGACCCTGGCGGACAAACTGATGGTAAAATTCCCATCCGACAGCGCTAGTGGCAGAAGGCGCAGTTCCGAGGGCCAGGTAGCAGGGGAGGCGCGGAGATCAGGCAGCATGTACAACGCAGGCAGGGGAACACTCTCCAAGGCCTTTGACAGTTTTATGGCTCCCCAGCAAGACTGTGTCACCACTCCCCAGTCAAGGCTGAGTCAGCGGGAGCACTGTAAAAGGATGGTGAGGGAGTACGTAGCGGATCGCACGACCGTCCTCCGTGACGCCTCTGCCCCCTACAACTACTGGGTGTCGAAGCAGGACACGTGGCCTGAACTCGCGCTGTATGCCCTGGAGGTGCTTGCTTGTCCTGCGGCTAGCGTCTTGTCAGAGAGGGTGTTTAGTGCGGCTGGGGCAATCATCACGGATAAGCGTACCCGCCTGTCAACCGACAGTGCCGGCAGGCTTGCAATCATAAAGATGAACAAAGCCTGGATTTCCCCAGACTTCTCTTCTCCACCAGCGGACAGCAGTGATACCTAAACAATACGTAGGCTGCACCCGCGGATGGAAGCATCCTTCTCTATCACTATAAAAAACGGGGACCTTTTAGCTTCATCAATCTGTGTATTATATTCCTCCTCCTCCTCCTGCTCCTCCTCCTGAAACCTCACGTAATCACGCCCAACGGGCAATTTTTCTTGGGCCCACAAGGCTCAGTCATATAACTCTTGTAAACAATGTTTATACGTTTCAATTCTTAATTCAATAAAGCGTTGAAACTTGCACCTGAATCAATTTTTATTTTAACTGGGCTGCCTACAGGCCTAGTTACAAATTAAGCCACATTAACCAAAGCGATTAATGGGTTTCACCTGCCCTCTTGGTTGGGCATGGGCAATTTTTCTGAGGTACATTAGTACTGTTGGTACACCAATTTTTTGGAGCCCTCGCCTACATTGTAATGCTAGTAATTTTTAGCCCACCTGCATTAAAGGTGACATTACCTCAGCTGTGCTGGGCACTGCAATGGGATATATTTATGTACCGCCGGTGGGTTCCAGGAAGCCACCCATGCTGTCGGTCCACACGGAGTTGTAACTGCATGTGTCCACTTCTAAAGAACCCCAGTCTGACTGGGGCATGCAGTGTGGGCTGAAGCCCACCTGCAATAAAGCTGACGTTACCTCAGCTGTGATGGGAAATGCAATGGGATATATTTATGTACCGCCGGTGGCTTCCTGGGACCCAGCCATGCTGTCGGTCCACACGGAGTTGTAACTGCATGTGTCCACTACTAAAGAACCCCAGTCTGACTGGGGCATGCAGTGTGGGCCGAAGCCCTCCTGCATTAAACCTGACGTTACCTCAGCTGTGCTGGGCACTGCAATGGGATATATTTATGTAACGCCGGTGGCTTCCTGGGACCCACCCATGCTGTCGGTCCACACGGAGTTGTAACTCCATGTGTTCACTTCTAAAGAACCCCAGTCTGACTGGGGCATGCAGTGTGGGCCGAGTCCCACCTGCATTAAACCTGACGTTACCTCAGCTATGCTGGGCACTGCAATGGGATACATTTATGTACCGCCGGTGGTTTCCTGGTACCCACCCATGCTGTTGGTCCACACGGAAATGTAACGGCATGTGTACACTTCTAAAGAACCCCAGTCTGACTGGGGCATGCAGTGTGGGCCAAAGCCCACCTGCATTAAACCTGTGTTACCTCAGCTGTGATGGGCAATGCAATGGGATTTATTTATGTACCGCCGGTGGGTTCCAGGGAGCCACCCATGCTGTGGGTCCACAGGGACTTCACATTAGGGATTTGTACCTGCCAGTGTCTATGTATTAAAACCCCGGTCAGACTGGGGCATGCAGTGTGGGCCGAAGACCACCTGCATTTAATCGGACGTTACCTCAGCTGTGATGGGCAATGCAATGGGATATATTTATGTACCGCCGGTGGCTTCCTGGGACCCACCCATGCTGTCGGTCCACACGGAGTTGTAACTGCATATGTCCACTTCTAAAGAACCCCAGTCTGACTGGGGCATGCAGTGTGGGCCGAAGCCCACCTGCATTAAAGCTGACGTTACCTCAGCTGTGCTGGGCACTGCAATGGGATACATTTATGTACATCTGGTGGGTTCCAATGAGCCACCCATGCTGTGTGTGCACACGGAATTCCCATTGCGGAGTTGTACCTGCCTGTGACTATTTATAAAAAACCCCGGTCTGACTGGGGCATGCAGACACCTTGACAGAATGAATAGTGTGTGGCACATGGGTTCCCCATTGCTATGCCCACGTGTGCAGCTCCTGATGGAGTTGGCACAGGATTATATTTCTCATTGCTTCTGTACAGCATTATGGGCTATCGCCCCGCCCCTTTTAAAGAGGGTTGCTACCTGGCCGTGCCAACCCTCTGCAGTGTGTGCCTGCGGTTCCTCCTCATGGCAGACGCACTTATAGACATGAGGGTGGTGTGGCTATGAGGCCAGCGTGTGGCATGAGGGCAGCTGAAGGCTGCGCAAGGACACTTTGGTGTGCGCTGTGGACACTGGGTCGTGCGGGGGGGTTGGGCAGCATGTTACCCAGGAGAAGTGGCAGCGGAGTGTCATGCAGGTAGTGATTGTGCTTTGTTGGAGGTAGTGTGGTGCTTAGCTAAGGTATGCCTTGCTAATGAGGGTTTTTCAGAAGTAAAAGTTGTTGGGAGGGGGGGCACTCTTGCCGCTATTGTGGCTTAATAGTGGGACCTGTGAACTTGAGATGCAGCCCAACATGTAGCCCCTCACCTGCCCTATCTGTTGCTGTGTCGTTCCCATCACTTTCTTGAATTGCCCAGATTTTCACAAATGAAAACCTTAGCGAGCATCGGTCCCATACAAAAATGCTCGAGTCGCCCATTGACTTCAATGGGGTTCGTTACTCGAAACGAACCCTCGAGCATCGCTAAAATTTCGTCTCAAGTAACCAGCACCCGAGCATTTTGGTGCTCGCTCATCTCTAGTTGGGACCCATTAGCTTTTCCTATTTATGACATAATCAATGCTCGTGCCAAATTTCATGTTTCTATGACACCGTAAAGTAAGAAAATCAGTAGCAAGTCAGTCAGTGAGGGCTTTCATCTACTTGTACCGTGCCCAGCCCATTGTGTGGACGCCGCCTCTCCTTTTTATGCATGTTTTTTTATATTTTTGTGTATGTAACTATTTGTAATAGTTTGTTATTTTTACATACGCTTTGTCCTGTTTCTTACACAGTGGGTGTGTTGTTGTATATGTAGGAGGTGCGAGGTGATGCCGCCGCATTTACAGTATCCTTCATTTTACATAGTAACATAGTATTTAAGGCTGAAGAAAGACATGTGACAATCCAGTTCAGCCTATTGCCCCCAATATTGATCCAGAGGAAGGCAAATAAACCTCCAATGAAACCAATGTTCCCCATTTCCAGCTCCAATTTTATGCCTGTGTTTTCACTTTGTTTTAGCTAGGGCTTATTCTGACGTCTTTATGTCAGGCGGGTTTTCATGCCCAGCCGATAAACGCGCTCTCTCTCTCTCTCTCTCTCTCTCTCTCTGCAGGGGGGAGAGGCGGGCTGGGGCGGGAGCTAGTGCACTGAGCTCCTGCCCCCTCTCTGCCCCTCACCACTATTTGCAATGGGAGGGGGCGGGCAGGGCAAAACTTAGCTCTGCCCCATCCCACCCCTTCCATTGCAAACAGTGGCGAGGGGTGGAGAGGGGGCAGGAGGTCAGCGCACTGCTCCCGGGCCCGGCCCGCTTCCTCCCCCTGCAGAGAGGGACAGCGTATATCGGCTGGGCTTGAAAGACCCACCGATATACGCACGTCGGAATAAGCTCTTACGGTGCATTTACAGAGGCGATTTTCCGGCACGGTTTGTGCGTTTTGAAATGCATCGGCAAAGTGCCCACTGTTTTTAACCCATTCCCGCTCCAGGGCATAAGTTTACGTCCTGGGAGCCGGGTAATTCCCGCAACAGGGCGTAAACTTACGTCCTGGGGATAGCGCGAGATTACATATGATCCCGCGCTATCCTGCAGTAGGAGCCGGCTGTCAGTGACAGCTGGCGTCCCGCTGCAACAGCTTAAATAGGAGAGAAATGCCTATTAACCCTGCAGCTTAACTCCTTCAATGCTGGTAGGAAATAAACACATAGAGTCCATACATACAGGAGGAACAGAGCAATGCTCGCATCTGCCCAGAACCGCAAGATGGCTGCAGACACGGGTAGCAGACAGTTAGCTATCCCTCCTAGCTTTGCGTCGTCGGCATATTTGATCAGCTTTTTCTCAATTCCCTTCTCCAGATAATTTTTAAAAATGTGGACCAACACTGGGCCCAGGACAGAGGCTTGTGGTACCCCACTTGACGCATTCTTCCATGTGGATGTGCAGCCATTTATGACCACTTTTTAAGTACAATCACTCAGCTAGTAGTAAAAAAAAAAAAAAAAATCATGGCATGCCCCATCTTTCGGCGTGCCCTCGCATTGCCACTGTTTTCATTGGGGCCAGAAGAGTATTGCATGGCGTGCCAGGTGCACGTGACTGTGATGTGATGCGAATCTTACCCATTGAAAACAATGGGAAACACTCCACGATCCTCAGCCACGGAGGATCACGACTTCCCGGAAGTGATGCAAGGCTGTTTTAACACAAAAATGCCTCGGATCTATGGGGACATGGCACGTTGGTGAGCCGAGTTTCACGGCCCAATATCACTCTCACTTGTGTGAAATTATCATTACTAAAGTCAGGATTTACTATATCCACCACATTCTCTTAATCAACCCAGTTGTCTTGTGGAGTCACATTTGTAGATCTCTAATATATATACATATATATGATGACACAGAAGACGGTTGTGAATCTTTTATTATTATTTCAAATCAAAAGAATCCATCCACAGATGTGATAAGAGAGGAGGTTACAATATGGCCGCCTCGCTGAGCTGCAGGATTCCGGGCTTCTACTTTTTCGGACAATCCTTGGGAAGGACGCATTTGTTCTTGTTATCATACACATAGCCTCGCTTACAGTAGCATTCTTTTGGTGGTGTACACATCGCAGTACAAAACTTGTTCTTTTTTTCATCGCAGTATTGGGGACACGGGATGCAGTCGAGTTCCCTTGTCATGTTCTTGGGGCACGGTGCTGTAAAATGATAATACTGTTAGTGTTGGAGGGGCTGAATGATATAACCAATGGAAATGTATACAGCAATAAGGATGTGAGAGCCGACAGAGAGGCCGGACCTTCTGGGGTCCATGTAGGGTGATATAGTGGCTCAGTGAGTAAGACATAGTGACATGGTTTATATAATAGCTCAATAAGTAAGAAATAGTGACTGAGTGGTTATAGAGAGCCGTGGAGGTTATATAGTGGTGCAGTCAATCAAATACAATGACTCGTGTAGTTATGTATTGGCTCTGGGCTTAAGCAGACAAATGTGACTTAGTCCCGATCTTCAGCTGTGATAATCACGGCCGCCCAACGGGACAAAACGAAACCATTGATTTCAATGTTTTAGTTTTCACTATCAGGATTCTCGCCCATTAATAGTACGCCTGAGAAAAGCTGGGACTTGCCCATTTTTTTTTCAAACACCTGCGTTATGATGAGGCGTTCATGCGCAGCTATGCTCCGTACCGGTGAGCGTAGTTGCACATACTTCTCTCTGAAACCACCCTCAGTGAAAACGCTTGAAATCCCATTTATTTCACATCTAAGTATTCAGTGTATCTGCGGGTTTAGTGCTTAGTTACACATACTTACAGATTTAAGTGAACTCTTAGGGCGCCCACCCACTGGCGTTTGCGTTTTCCGCGGGAAAAAACCGCAGCGTTTTCGCCGCGTTTACCGCGATTTTTCCATTAATTTCCATTGACTTTCATGGGTGCATTAGGAGAAAAATAAGGACACATATGCAACTGACAGTTCCTATGTTAAAAACGCAAACGCAACGCAAAAAAAACGCCAGTGGACAGGAACACATGTTATCTCTATGCCTGTGCAGGAAAAACGCAAAACGCAAAACGCAGGTAAAAAAACGCCAGTGGGTGGGCGCCCTAAGGCCGACTTTACACGGGTATCTTTGCTTGTCCAATACGCAGAGAATAGAACCCATTGACTTCAGTGAGTTCGTTCACATTTCCATATTATTCTCACGCATTTCAGTCGCGCAAAATAATAAAATAAAGCATGCTCTATTTTTCTGCACATTTGTACACCAAAGGTCCCCATAGAGGTCAATTGGAGATGTGTGAAACACTGGATAATTGTGCAGGAAAAAAAACCTTCTGAAACTCATTAGACTAATTAGCCATTTCAATCGGTGTGTCTCTGTTTGCCGCTCACGAATGAACATGCCTTGTGGGCGCAAAAAGTACAATACAATCCGCCGACGCGCGCAAAATTCATTGTTCACTCCATAATCAGGCAGTAGTCAGGTGCACACAAACACGTACACGCCTGTGTGAAGCCGGCCTTACTGTGAGCCATAGGCACAAAGATAGAATATGTCGCTTATTAATTAACGCGGCCGCACGTTGTGCGATAAATACGCTCATGTGAACGAATCCACTGAAATCAGCGGGTTATTTTCACAGCATATTCTGTGCGCAAAACATATGCGCCAAATAAGTGGTGTATATACACTCATGTGAATTAGCTTTAAGATATTGGGGTCCGGTGGTTATATAGAGACTAGATCCCCTTTATACAGAGCAGACTCTTATATAGACCCCAGACCAGACCACCCTGAGTACAGATGCCAGGCCCAGACCCCCATTATACAGACTTTACACTACACCCTGTATATAGAGACCCCAGCCCCTCTGTTTTACAGCCCCCAGACCAGACATACAGATACTCACCTCTCCACATTCCTGCAGTAATTTCCCCCTGGCCCAGATGACGCAGCAGGAATGGGAAGAGGTGAGTATGATGTAAATACACTGGGGGATGTTTGCCGGATTATCTGGGGGTCTTCTGATATTGCAGGAGAGTTGTCACCCAGCAGATTCTGAATGTCCCACAGTCTCTTCTGCCTGTGTGTCAGTCTACACTGTAGTACTGTTGTTCTATTCATGGATCTGGAGCCTCAGGATGAGCAGGGCTTTAGGTTCCTTATAAACACAAAGAATACTCCATATAATTTGGAATGAATTACATTTTTTAGAATCACATTGTTCCAAACCTCTTCATGTATTATGTGGGGGATCGTTCTTCACTGCTCCTCACCTGGTGGTTTAGGACAATCCTTAATGAGGACACAGGGACCGGATTCTCCAGACTGGAAGACGTACCCTTTATCACAGAAACATCCTGCCACAGTGTCAGCTGTACACTTGATTAATGCATCCTTATTTTGACAGTTTTTCGGACATGCGGTCCCACGGTCCTCCCAGTGTTGGTTCTTTGGGCATTTGGGCTCTGAAATACAGAATTTCTATTATCAAATTCTGTAAAATCATGAAGTTATGAAGAAGGGAGGAGATGGAGAAACAGATAACAGCGCGATAAAGCACACAGATCTGTATTGTGTTCATCATGTATCAGTCAGTAGAACCATAACAAAATAATCAATTACAACTAACCTTCCTGCTGATGGTTTCCAGGTATCAGAAGTTTTGGTTTTGTTCCTTTTTATATGGGAAATGCCGCAACCAATAGCATTTGGTCCCCAAACAGTAATATGACCCTGCTTAGCCCACCCAAGAATGAACAGAAAACATATACCAGGCCCCCTAAATAGAGATATAGATTCCAGATCAGCTATATACAGACCGCAGACCAGGCATCTTAAGGCCGCCTGCACATGGCCACAGCAGATTCCCGATGCTGGATCCTGCAGTAGAATCAGACCCTGTGCATGGCCAGTTACCCCTCATACCTGTCCCAATTCTTCTTATCTGTATTGCGGATGTTTCGTCCGGCCCGCCGCCGCACATGCACAGTACAGAAAATGCTGCACCGTCACTAAGCAATGTTGCGGATCCCGCGAACTTTCCGCAATAATGATTGTGGTAGGTCCGCAAGTCGGTCGCCTTCTATTGACTTCAATGGATGTCATCCATGCGGAATCCACACAGAATCACAGAATGCTGAGATTTTCCCTCTGTAGAGGAGATCATGTTTGGTCATATCATGCTATGGGCGGTATTTACTGCGGAATCCCGAGCTGGACGTGCAGGGGGCCTAAGTAAGATATATTCCTTAAACCCCGTTTATCATAAAGACACCAGGGTAGATCCCCTTCATACAAATCCCAGACTACCCTGAATACAGCTGCCAGGTCCGAAGCCCCTTTATACAGACTTTACACTACACCCTGTGTATACAGACCTCACCCCCCCCCCCCTTCCTTTTTACAGACCGCAGCCCAGAGATGCAGATACTCACCTCTCCCCATTCCTGCAGTTCTCCCCCCATCAGGATGGCGCTGCAGGAAGGGGAAGAGGTGAGTAAGATGTAAAGGCACTGGGGGAGATTTTCCGGATTATCTGGGGGCCTTCTGATATTGCAGGAGAGTTGTCACCTAGCTCATTCTAAATGTCATACAGTTTCTTCTGCCTGTGTGTCAGTCTACACTGTAGTACTGTTGTTCTATTCATGGATCTGGAGGCTCAGGATGAGCAGGGCTTTAGGTTCCTTATAAACACAGAGAATACTCCATGTATTTTGGAATGAGTTACACTTTATAGAATCACACTGTTCCTATCCTCTTCATGTATTATGTGGGGAATCGTTCTTCGCTGCTCCTCACCTGTTGGTTTAGGACAATCCTTAATGAGGGCACAGGGACCGGATTCTCCAGACTGGAAGACGTACTCTTTATCGCAGAAACATGCTGACTTACAAGGCTCTTTACTGAATTTTGGTGGATGTTCTACATTTTCACAGTTGATAAGACATGCGGGCAAGTTTTCTACCAAATCGCAGGAAAATAGAACATGCAGCATTGACAGAAAAATCGCACATTTTAAATAGAGCTGTTCTATGTGAGATTTGTGTGCCTCGCAATACCCCAAATTATCTCTACGACCGCCTTCACACGGGTTGTAAATGCTGCGGAATTTCCAATGGGTTCATTCTCATGAGCACGTTTTGCATATGCGTTCTGCACATGTGGAAAAAAAGTAGGGCCTGTGCTATTGTCCTCTATTTTGCACCGCAAAGGCCCCATAGAAGTCTATGGGAGATGCGCAAATAGGCGAGGGAAAGCGAGAAATACTGTGTAAAAGCGGGGAAAAGAACACATCTGAAGCTCATTACATCAATTAGCTCTTTAATCCACGGAAAGGGTGTGTCACCCGTGTATGAACAGGCCTTGTGTGCGCAAAAAGTACAGCAATATGTGCAGACACGTGCAAATCAGCCTCAAAAGCCTCACACATGTGCAAATACATTGTGCTGTGTGAGCATCTCTCTGCATCCGGTGCATCTGTTAACACTCCCATAGACGTTCACGGCTATTTTGTTCCATAATACAGACCGAAATAACACACGCTGCGATTTTTCATAAAGAAATCACGTTGGTTACACCAATAAATTCATTCATTTCATTCAATGGGTCACTATTCAGTCCGTAAAAATATGAACAGAAAATGCACTGGTGCAAATGGGCCTTTAGACTCTGCCCTCATACATCCAAGTCAAAGTGTTAAGGACCACTAGTCCGTGAGAGAGTGAGTGCTTCACATGCTCCGCCTCTGATCACATGACGGTGACATCATCACAGGTCCTAAAGCTTAAAACCCGCAGAACCTGACAGCAGCCGTGTGCTGACAGGACCTGTGATGATGATAAAAGATTGTTTATTCACCCATAACACAAAGAAGAAACAGCAACGTTTTGGCCTATGAGGCTCTATAGAACCAGAGTTAGGCCCACTAAACAGAATGTAATGTCACATTCATCTTCCTCAACCCAAAATTAGAGTAGTTTAGTTATTTCAAATAAAACAGCCTAATCACGTGAACAGATTTTCTTTGCTAGTCGCTTTTACTCCTCTTCTGGGGCGTCTCTTTTCACTGTCCACCAGTAGTCTGCCAGCAGGGAAGCTTCCATCTTCCCCGATACCTCTGTTCCATTTTCGATATATCCTGATGGAATCGCTCTCCATGTTCGACGCTCGCGGCGTCGCAGTTGTCAGGGAAGACGTCCGGGTGAGAATGTAGGAGATGGATTTTGAGGGACATGTTACAACTAGAGATGAGCGAGCGTACTCGGAAAAGCACTACTCGCTTGAGTAATGTGCTTTATCCGAGTATCGCTGTGCTCGTCCTTGAAGATTCGGGTGCCGGCACGGAGCGGGGAGCTGCAGGGGAGAGCGGGGAGGAACGGAGGGGAGATCTTCAGGGACGAGCACAGCGATACTCGGATAAAGCAAATTACTCGAGCGAGTAGTGCTTTTCCGAGTACGCTCGCTCATCTCTAGTTACAACCTAATCGAGGGAACTTCTCTAGAAGTTTATTCACAATCCCAATGCAGTTGTCAACTCTTGGATTTCCCAGGAAGCCGTGCACAACATCTATAAATGCCTTCCAGGCTGCTTTCTCACGACCTCAAAGAACTTACTCAAAGTTTTTATCTTTAAGAAGATGATGAATCTGCGGCCAGTGAAGACGCCTTCTTTGATTTTAGCATCACTGAGCTGTGGAAATAGTCTTCTGAGGTGCTGAAAAGCTTCTCCGCCCCGGTTCATCCCCTCTACAAAGTTCTTCATGAGTCCAAGTTTTAGGTGTGGAGGGGGCAAAAGAATTATGTCTCTTCCTACCAGAGGATCATGCTGGGCAGTTTTCTCTCTAGGGCAGAGATTTCCCCTTGGGGTCTTACTTTTATCTTGTAGTGAGAAGACCTTTCCGACTGTCCCACTGACAGGAAACAGCAGTGCTTGGTGTATCCCAACTGCATGCCCAACAAGTCCCCGCAGATCTGCCACTGATGGCCGGTGTACCTAATTGCTTTCAGAAGTTTACTATATAGACTTGTTTATTTAATGATTTCACTCCTCTAACCTTGTGGATCTGAATGAAGGTTCATATATTCAACTTAAATGGGCTACATCTCAGAGTCAAGAGTAACTCAAAGTTTTCAATGTCATTTTCATTTCTTCCATGATTAAGTGATTAAGAAATACCTATTTTGAAGACAGAAATATTTTCACCGTTGACCAGTGTTATCTGCCAAATTACATGTTCAGCGAAGCGATGCCATTTTCTTGGAAATCGCTTCACACTTTTTCAATTTTTCAAGCATAATATCGATCTGAGTTTCTCAAAACAATATCATGCTCGCCTGTGTAAATTGACCCAAAGAGATGGATGGAGGAAACTATCACATGACTGCACAGAGGGTTTGTTTGTAGTCTGTAACCATGGAAACACAAAGATCTGCATACCAGCTGTGCTCACAAGATGGTAGGAAATGTTTTTTTACTACACTATTGCATCTTTTTTATCACAGGCATTGGAGCAATACAAAATGGGTTGCAAAAATGTACACACCCTTTAATTTATCCATGGGGAGAGCAGAGCTTACTGGGATGTGATCAGCAGTAATAGTCATCAGAGAATATACAGTGTAGCGAGGGGACAGGCGGAGTGCATTCTGTATTGTACTCACCAGGTTTTGGCTCTGAGCGTGCACTGATCAGTACGAAGGCCGCACCTGCAAAGCACAAATCACAGGAATCAGAGGTCCGGTTTCTTCTCTGGACACGTGATAAATGTCATCTTGTTCTGTACAGAGGAGTATTTAGAGCTGCACAGACACTGGTAACATGTTACAGTAAAGCTTCCCCTTTGGCGGTCTCTTCTGTTGGCGACCCCCTCAGCATATGATGTACAATGATAACATTTAAGGTCTGACTATAAGCGCAATGTTTTATGATGCCCAAATAAAAGCGGCATAAATTGGGCAAATATTGTCAAAATGTTTTCTAAATAACAATCTTGTGCTGCCACCACCGTACACCGCAAGATAATATACTGTAAGCGCATAAGTAGCAGTGCCATACCATACCTAAGTAAATACCGCCATTTTGTGCGTAAATATTACTACAGTATTGTAACCAAACAGCTACATTCATACATACAGTCACCTGATAGGGCTCTATTCACATCACTGTTGGAGTCCCCATTCAGAGCCTCCAGTGCCTCCGGACAAAAACATCGTGCACGCAGAACTTTCTCATCCGCTAAAAATGGCAGATAGCTGCAGGAACCGAATGGACCCCATTATAGTCGATGGGGTCTGTTCGGTACAGTTTGGTTCTGTTATGAGACGGATCCGTCAATCCAGGGGATTCCGCTTTCCTGCTCCTATTTCAGAATTCCCAGCACTGATGTGAATTCAGCCTAACAGCTCCATGCGTGCCATAACTAATGACAGTGATGCACAATTAAAGGGGTTCTATCATTACTACAGAACATTTTCTAGCCACGTGGTCACATGGTTCTGGTACCTGTTTCCGGATGGATGACCAGGCATTGTATAGTGGAGCCGCCGGCTGAAAACCTCCTTTAGGTTGACATTTTTTTCAATAAAAAATAGCAGCCGAGGTAAAAAAAAATAAAGTGGTTTGTGACGGGGCTTGATTTTACCTTTGTTTTGCACGCTGAAAGTGTATATTCTAAGACGCCGATCACAAATGCTCCTTATATTGGGGCATTGGCCTGTGACGCCAGAAACAGGTGCCAGAGGCAGAGGCAAAACCAAGAGCAGGGCAGAAGGGGACACTGGAGCGGCGCAGGAACGGGTACCGGCGCCCGGAGGCCACCAGGAGTCCGAGGGAGCGGCTGGAGGATTGCCCGCTGAAGATCCAGTGGGCAGAAGCAAGAAAGCAGGTCCCGGAGCAGATCAGCAGGGGGGCAGAGAGCACGGCCGCCGGGAAAGCAGGTGATCTGCGACAGGAGACTATAAGTATCTTCTATGTATCTAGTGTGTCTTAGTGTGTGTTTGTGAACCTAAGTGTGTGTTTTCTGTGTATAGAGTGTGTGTGTGTGTGTGTGAACCTAAGTGTGTGTCCCAGGGTGTGTGTGCCTGTGGGTCTAAGTGTGGGGTATTAGACTGTACTAGAGTGTGAGTGTGTAAGTGTCTGTGTGTAAGGTGTAAGGGAAGCAGGATTGGGTGATTGAGTGAGGGAAAAGAAAAAGAAAAAAAAAAGTGTGTGAGCGGTTGCGCATAGGCGGCAGTGTGTGAGCTGTTGTGCATAGGCGGCAGGGTGTGAGCGGTTGCGCATAGGCGGCAGCCTGTGAGCGGTTGCGCATAGGCGGCAGCGAGTGAGCGGTTGTGCGTAGGCTGCAGGATGAGCTCCATGCCTCGCAATGTCATCCAGTGTGCTACTTGTGCAATGTATACATTCCTTGATCAGCCAATCGAGGGTGCATACTGTTGCACAAGATGCAAAATGTGCCCAAATCCTGGATCTAAATGGGCAACTTGCAACACTGAGAGCCAGTGACATCATGGAAAGGAGTTTGGTGCTCACTGAGCAGGCACTCGCTGGGGTAGAGGCGGGGGAGGATGGTAGTACGGTAGAGCAGGGGGAACAGGCAGGTAGCTGGGTGACAGATAGAAGGAGGCATAGAGGGAAGAGAACTAGGAAGGCTAGTCCTGAACTGGCACAACCCAACAAGTCTGCAACGTTAACAGATGAGGGCGGTGCCATTATAGAGCCAGCACCGCTGCAGCACAACATGCCCTCTGAACGCCAGGGAGATGACTGCTCCAGTAAGAAGGGGGTGGGGAGTGTAGGGCAGGCTAGAGAGGTCCTAGTGGTGGGGGGACTCAATTATAAGGGGGACAGATAGGGCAATCTGCCATAAAGACCGGGATCATCGAAGGGTGTGTTGTCTTCCTGGCACTCAAGTTCGACACATCACGGATTGGATTGACAGATTACTGGGAGGGGCTGGTGAGGATCCAGCGGTCATGGTGCACGTTGGCACCAATGAACAAATTAGAGGTCAATGGAGGGCCCTCAAAAATGATTTTAGGTATTTAGGGTCCAAGCTTAGGGCAAGGACCTCCAGGGTAGTTTTTTCGGAAAAACTACTTGCACCTAAAGCCACCCTAAAAAAGGCAGCAGGATCTTAGGGAGGTAAACAAGTGGCTCTGGTGTTGGTGTAAGAAGGAGGGATTTGGGTTCCTGGAGAACTGGGCTGACTTTGCTGTCAGCTACAGGCTCTACCGTAGGGACGGGCTGCATCTTAATGGGGAGGGTGCAGCTGTGCTGGGGGAGAAGATGGCTAGAAGGCTGGAGGAGTGTTTAAACTAGGGACTGGGGGGAGGGAAAAAGAGAAATAGGGGGGTGTTCAGTGTAGCTAGCGACCTGGGTCTAAGCAATGGGAATGGGGGTCGAGCAGGAGGTGGGGTTAGTACAGTTAGAACTGTCAGATCAGCCAATAGTACCATTAGCAACAAAACAAATTTAAAGAACAAAAAAAAAACTGTATAAATTGTATGACCACGAATGCAAGAAGTCTGATCGGTAAAGTAGGTGAGCTTGAAGCGAGAGTGGCCGATGAAAACTATGATATAGTCGGAATAACGGAAACATGGCTTGATGATAAGTGCGATTGGGCGACGAATTTACAGGGTTACAATCTCTTCAAAAGAGACAGTGGGAACCAGAAAGGGGGAGGGGGATGTCTGTACGTTAAATCGTACTTAAAGCCGAGAATACGGGAAGATATAGGTGCAGGAGATGATCGGGTGGAATCTCTGTGGTAGAAATACAGGGAGAAAAAAATAACTAAATCCTGATAGGGGTTTTCTATAGACCACCAAAAGCAACAGAAGAAACTGAAACCTTACTATTAAGGCATATAGAAGAGGTGTCAAACCGCAATGAAGTAATTATCATGGGGGACTTTAATTATCCAGATATAATATGGGAAAATGAAACCTGCAAATCTCATAGGGGTGATAAGTTCTTGAGATCAATTAAAGGTAACTACCTTACCCAACTTGTGCAGGAACCAACAAGAGGGAGGGCCATTCTGGACCTAGTACTAACAAACCGGAACGTATAAAGGGGGTACAGGTTGAGGGGCACTTGGGGAACAGTGACCACAATATAATCAACTTCCAGCTGTCATTCAATAGGAAGCCTTATCAGGGAGCAACAAAGAAACTAAACTTTAGTAAAGCAAAATTTGATCAGCTTAAAACTACTATCGGTAACATTAAATGGGACAACATCCTCAAAAATGCCAGTACGGAGGACAAATGGGAAAAGTTCAAAAGGATCCTAATCGCCTCATGTGAGCAGTTCATTCCCTTTAAAAATAAAAGAATCTCAACTAAAAGGAAACCAATGTAGCTCGATAAGATGGTAAGAGGGGCAATAAACGAAAAAAAGAAAGCGTTCAAACTACTAAAGCAAGAGGGCAGCGAAGAAGCACTAAAATCGTACAGGGAAAAAAACAAAATATGCAAGATAAGATCAAAATTGCTAAGGAGGAGGCAGAAAGACTGATCGCCAAAGAGAGCAAAAACAACCCGAAACTATTTTTCAACTATATAAAGAGCAAAAGGATTTGCACTGAGAGCACTAGCCCTTTAACAAATAATGCAGGAGAAATCATTGCAGATGATGGAGGGAAGGCAAATCTATTAAATAGTTTCTTTTCAAGCGTATTCACTAACGAAAAGGAAATGCCACACGAGATGCAGGGGAATAAAGTGAACTCCTCACAAAATATCTCATACCTAACGCAGGAGGAAGTGTGGAACCAGTTAAAAAAGATTAAAATCGATAAATCGCCAAGCCCAGATGGAATACACCCAAGGGTACTAAAGGAACTAAGTGATGTGATAGCTAGGCCGCTATATCTAATATTTGTGGTTACTATCAAGACCGGGGTTGTACCATTGGATTGGTGCATTGCCAACATGGTTCCAATTTACAAAAAGGGGACCAAAAGTGAGCCTGGTAACTACAGGCCGGTAAGTCTCACTTCAGTAACGGGAAAAATATTCGAGGGGTTTCTGAGAGACGCCATCGATGAGTACCTCAAGGAGAACAAGGGAATAACTCCTCACCAGCATGTGTTTATAAAGGGTCGATCATGTCAGACCAATCTGATCAGCTTCTACGATGAAGTAAGTTCTAGGCTGCACCTGGGAGAGTCTATGGATCTCGTATATCTGGACTTCTCTAAAGCATTTGACACCGTGCCACATAACAGGCTGATATATAAAATGAGACAGCTCGGATTGGGTGAAAACGTGTGCATCTGGGTAAAGAACTAGCTCAGAGATAGAAAGCAGAGAGTGGTAATAAATGATTTGCACTCTGATTGGGCCACTGACGCTAGCGGGGTGCCACAGGGCTCAGTATTAGGCCCCATTCTGTTCAATATATTTATCAACAACCTGATAGAGGGGCTGCACAGCAAAATATCAATATTTGCAGATGACACAAAATTATACAATATAACCAATGCAACGGAGGACAATGTGCGGCTACAAACGGACCTGGATAAGATGGGGGCTTGGGGAGAAAAATGGCAAATGAAGTTCAATGTTGATAAATGTAAGGTTATGCACATGGGCAGCAAGAATGGATGTTACCAATATACACTAGATGGGGTACCGCTAGGGAAAAGTGATATGGGAAAAGACCTGGGGGTACTAGTGGATTGCAGACTAAACTGGAGTAACCAATGCCAGTCAGTTGCTGCAAAAGCTAATAAATTCTTGGGGTGTATTAAAAGAGGTATAGGGGCGAAGGACGAGAACATTATCCTTCCATTATATAAGGCACTTGTCAGGCCCCACATGGAATACTGCGCACAGTTCTGGTCACCGGTTCTAAAAAAAAGAAGGCTAAGGGGCGACCAAATAACTATGTATAAATACATTAGAGGACAATACAAGGATCCCTCCCATGATCTGTTTATACCCAGGACTGCGACGGTAACGAGAGGGCATCCGCTACGTCTAGAGGAAAGCAGGTTTCATCACCAACACAGAAGGGGGTTCTTTACTGTAAGGCTGCCTGCAGACGAGCGGAAATCCCGCCGCGGGATTTCCCGCGGGATTTCCGCCGCTGAAAGTCTGCATAGGAGTGCATTACAATACGCACTCCTATGCAGACGGCCGCGGTTTGGCCGCGCGAAATCTCGCGCGGCAAACAAACCGCGGCATGTTCTAATTTTCTGCGGGGCACGCACTCACCTGGCCGCCGGCTCCGGTCTGCGCATGCGCCGGCTGCGCGGCAGCCGGCACATCAAAGAGCCGGGGCCGCCAGGCGCGGGTGAGTACGCGCTCGTCCCTGCAGGCTCTCGGGTCGGATCGCGCTGCGAGATTTCTCGCTACCGGATCCGACCCGCTCGTCTGCAGGCGGCCTAAGAGAAGTGAGACTGTGGAACTCTCTGCCGGAGGAAGTGGTGATGGCAAAATCCATAGAGGAGTTTAAAAGGGGACTTGATGTCTTTCTGGAGCGGAAGGATATTACAGATATAAATCTTAGGTCAATTGTTAATCCGGGTATATAGGCAGGTAGGAACTATTAGGGGTTGATCCAGAGATTAGTCTGATTGCCATTAGGGGAGGGAAGGAATTTTTCCCCCAAAAGCGATAATTGACTCATGCCTCTTGGGGTTTTTTTGCCTTTCTCTGGATCAACAACACAGGAGGATAAGCAGGCTGGACCTAATGGACATTGTCTTCATTCAGCCTTACATACTATGTTACTATATGCACAGGTGGTTCAGTATAACCTGCTATAGTCAGGGATTTACAGGACTCAGGATCCCCATAGAAATCCATAATTGTCCCCCTTAAAACAGTATGTGTGTGTGTGCGTATCTACAAGCCCGTAATGCTATACAAGTTGTCCTAAAGAATGTATCTTTGTAGGTAAATGGGGGAAACATAAAACATTCAAAGATCACTACAAAAACTGCAGATCAAGGACTTTCTGTAGATTAAACCAGAAATCTTATGAAAAGTGGGAATCCGCTCTAAACACGAGGAAATACTCACTCAGCGACACCAGCAGCAGCACAGATACCGGTCTCATGGTCAGTTCTGGGGTTTCACCTTCGTCCTGAAAAAGACAAAATCCAAGTAGAAAATTCAGCATTTGCAAGACCTCTGCTTGCTGTCAGTGATGAAGATCTGTCCTGATCCTGACACATGGGCAGTGTTGTTACAATGTATCAGAACTCTCTGGTATGACAAGTGACATATAAAACACTGTGCAGTGATTATATCTGTATGGATCTGAAGAGTTATAGGTTAGTAGCAGGTATCTACCTGTGTGATGTCTCAGCTGTGGTCTTCTGCAAGTGCAGGGATGTGCGCGGTTATATAGGGCTCTGTGGGTGCGGGCAGCTGAAATATTTTGTGTCAATTAATATCTCTGGTACAAAATAATTATGGGCTCTGCTTAATGAAGGAAAATGGCTGCAATAAACCTGTATTTAGTTCCTGGTTGCGTCACGTCAGACGTTATTTCTTCTGTTACGTGAAGACGGCGCTATTAATAGCAGAAGAAAACTCGTAACAATAATTAATGGTTCCTGATCTCCCTCAGGGCGGAGGCGATACAATGTGACCCACGATGGAAGTTCCAAGCAGACTTAAGCTCCAGGAGTCAATAACATAATAATACATTTACAGAGCTCCTTCACACATATTAGCAAAAAAATATGTCGCAGCCCGTAAATCCCTCGCTCGGCATAAATCCTAGGAATGACTTTAAATGCCTAAATAGAGGCACCTGTAAGCTTCTCCCTGTGTTGGACGTTGCTAAACTGTCTCCCCTCCCTTTTTTCGCAGCTCCCATAGGAGTCCATGGAAGCCGCCAGCGTATATCGGGCAAAAGATAGAACCAGAACCATCTTTTCCAGCCGGTTGTAAAAACGCTCACCGATTTCGGTCTCGTATGTTCTATTTTTTTCAGCACAACATTTTTATGGACCACAAATTCTCCCATGTGAACGAATGCATTTGGGAACCAAAGCCTCAGATGGTAGCGTATATTGGCCGGACGTGAAAACGTTACTCCGTAGCCGCGTAAAAATGCTCATGTGAATAAAGCTACAGACTGTATAATCTGCATCCATGTCACTTTCTTGGAACATCCCGGAAGCTCCCGGTATAAAGCAGAGACCTCCTGCACTCCCCGAAGAGTTGTTGTCACGGTGCGTCACCGCAGCCATCCCCACTCACCTGCTGTTGCAGTTGTGCCAGAAAACGGTCATATTTTGAGTAGTAAATCCATCCGCAGTCTCTACATGTGGCGCTGCAGCACAGTGACACCGCTGAATGATACATCTTATGCATCTATAGACTTTCTAGTTTAACTTCACACCAACTATTAGGGGCGCATATTGTCTGTGCTCCTTTTTCAAAAGTTCCTGTGACATAAAAAGTATCCAAAAGTATCAAACACATGATAAATGTGGGAGTTGTACTACAGCTGGAGAGGCACACTGTAGGGGCGCTACTATGTGACCATTACGGATTTGAAGGTCCTCTTGGCAGCTTGTATTCCCCCCTGCGCCGTTACTATAGGGCACTGCGTTCCAGACTGTGACTCTCCAGTTATTACATAACCACAGCTCACAACATTCCTGCTCCGGGCTGTCAGGGCGGGTCTCATTATATGCAGACTTCTTTTTATATATTAGGAAGATACAGATCGCTTTCATATTATATATGGAGATGATTGCAGGTTTCACAGGTTGGAGGAATTACAAGAAACATCATCCAAAATAATGGTATTAGTGTATCTTGACGCCACCAGGAAGCTGGGGTTTGACAGGAGTTGGATGCAGCAACGCCCTTGTCACACCCATAGCTCCCTCTTGGCTGTTTTGTCTAAGGTTCTAGCAGCAGCAAGTGTAGTACTTTTTGCCTGCCGTGGACTATTAGGCATAATTCTCTTGTTAGGCTTATATGTAGTGATGAGAGAGTATACTCACTAAGGCACTTTACTCGAGGGAGTAGTGCCTTAGCCGAGTATCTCCCCGCTCGCCTCTAAAGATTCGGGGGCCGGCGGGGGGCGGGGAGCGGTAAGGGACGGAGGGGAGATCTCTCTCTCCCTCTCTCCCCCCCGCTCCCCTCTGCTCCACGCCACAACTCACCTGTCACCCGCGGCGCCCCCCCCCGAATCTTTAGAGACAAGCGGGGAGATACTCGGCTAAGGCACTACTCACTCGAGTAAAGTGCCTTAGCGAGTATACTCGCTCATCTCTACTTATATGATTACTAATAAATGCTTCCATGTTACACGGAAACATTGCCAGTTACTAATGTACGGCTGCGTTCACGGCAGGCAAAAAGCACAACCGAGCATGCAGCCATGTGTTTGCCAGTAGCAGCCGGCCCCTTCCATCTGCCCTAGCCAAGCGGTCAGTCAGGAAAGAAGCCACAGGGCCAGCAGATACAGTGGCTGTAGCGGGGAGGGGCCGCATTCCACTGTTGTGGCGCCGCTGTATGACCATACACGGTATGTCCTTCTGCCGCTGCTGCCGCTGGGGAGAAGAGGACAGCGCCGATGAGCAGGACCACACAAGGGGAGAGAAGCGACCCGGACAGCAGTGATCAGCGGCGTTCGACAGCAGCATCAGCAGGGAAGGTGAGAGAAGGGAGACGGCCGGGGAACAGAGAACAGCAGCAGCGGGGAAGACAGCAGCAGGACGCCGGGGATATTAATACTTACTGCAGCAGTGGGGAGGAGAGCAGCAGGCGCCTGGGTATATTCATACTGAGCTTGCAAGACCTGCGGGGCACCCATCTCGGCAGCCAATCAGGTTCAGGGGGGCATCACGGTCCTGTCACTGCTCTCTCCAGCTCTACTAGATGATGGCGTAAAGATACACTAATACCCAAAATAATAACACTGGCCAACATTTTTTTTTTGCATTTATATGAACTTGTTTTAGTACAATTTGAGTATGCTAATTTCAAATCTGTAGTTAGTTTTTTTCTGTAAGCTCTAGTTTTTTTGCGATTTAGCATTTAAATATTTCACTTTAAGGCCTTTTCGACACAATTAAGTACATGGTACATAGGGAAATAAAAACCTTAGTTTATATGATGCAAATGTATTTATTATTTACAAAATGTGTAGGGTAATGAACAACATCCCTTCGTCCTTGATATCGTTCTTCCATTGTGCACAAGTCCTGATGGAAGAGGTCTCCATGCTCATCACTAACATCCCGAAAGGTTTTCTGGGAACTGATCGAGATGACTGTTAAGGAAATGCAGCTTAACACTCATGTTGCATCCAAGGTCACGAAAGGCCGCTAACATTTTTTCAACAAGTTCCTCATAATTCTCAGCTTTTCAGTTACCAAGAAACTTTTTAGTAACTTCTATAAAAGTCATCCCTGCTGCCTGTTCCTTCCTATTCATCTTCTTGACAAATTTCTCATCACATAAAAGAACACGAATTTAAGGACCGTTGAACACTCCTGCTTTAATTTTCTCAAAAAATAAAGCTGGAAGTGCAGAAACAATATACTGGAAACAATCGCCATATGTATCCAATGCTCTCACAAACTGCTTCATCAGGCCAAGCTTAATGTGTAGTGGGGGGAAATTATTCTGTCTCGACTGACCATAGGTTCGTTCACAATGTTTGCTTTTCCTACTTCTAAAGTTTCCCGGTATCGCCACTTCTTCTGTATCCAGTGTTTGTCTCAAGCTCTGCTATCCCACATACATATGTAGCACTGGTACTTGGTAAAACCTTTTTGTTGCCCAAGAAGAAAGTTACCCATTTTCAGATCCACACAAATGATCCAGCTGTGCTCATGATATTTCAGTAGATCAGTTACTCTCCTGTCATCATTGTACTCTTCTCGCAAATTTACAGAGTGCCCAACTGGAACTGAACCGTAGATGATACCACTGTGCAAGAGAATACACTGTAAGCTACGCTTGGAGCTATCCAGAAACAATCGCCATTCTGTTGGACTGTACGGAAGTAAGAAACTGCTGCTGAGCGATGTAGCAAATGTTTCTTCTGGAGTCTTGAGGCTAACAGCTCTGACGATTGCTTGGAGAGGCCCAAATCACGCACTAAGTCACTCAGTTCTTGTTTATTAAGTTTTTGAGGACATGAAGACTGTGCCGTGTCAGATGAGGATTCTTCTCTTTCTAGAACCATTTCATCCCCCATATCATGGTCTTCATCATCCTCACTATCTTCACCTCCTTCACTTGCCAAGCCTTTGAAAAGTGGAAGCGGGAGATCTTCACCATGTTGTACTGGTCTTATTGCCAAAGGTATATTAGGGTACGTGATTGCATGATGATTTTTCTTCCTTACACCTCTTAAGCTGGCAAGACAAAACTAGCCAGTAATGTGGTCCTTGGGTTCTCACCAAACCATGGGAACCCCAAAAGGTAGACCCTGTTGTTTTCGTTTCGTCCAGTCACAAAGCATTTCTTCACAATTATGGCACACAATATCCAGAGCCCATTTCCTGTCCTGGTCACCAAGAGGAATTATGAAGTAAGTTTTGTAAGCAAGCCTCACAAAAGACGTTATATTCCTTCTCTGATGAGGAAGTGTGTAGCATCCACATATGTAGCAGAAGGCATCAGGTTTATTCACACATCTGTCTCTACTTGATGAAGCCATATTACAAACTGTGAGATTGACGTGTTCTTATTCCCTTCTGAGGTTTGGCCTTCACTATATTTAACCTCCACTACTTGACTGTAAAAAAATCACAATGTAGCACGTAGTCAGTGGAACCCGAAAGACGAAAATAAAAAATGGCAAAGCATAGATTTTCCGACTAAAATCAAAAATATCAAATTGCAAGAAAACTATTGTATCCACACAAAAACGGATCACATATTTGATATCAGCATTGGAAGTGCACAAAGAAACGGTTAAAAAATTTCATGTTATCTTGTATCATTTTGTATCAAGTGCAAATATCAATTTTACCATACAGTCCCTCTATTAGGTTATTAGTAAATATATTGATTGGAATGTATGGTAATGGGGGTCTCCATGGGTCGAGATTCTCTCTAACGCTAGCTACTCTGATAATAGCTTGTTTGGAGGAATAATATATTTACTCTCATTCTAACCCATATAAAACTCAAATATTGTGATATGCACTCTTCATAGACGATATCATTATTAGATGGGATCGCACAGCATGGCATATATTATCTGGATGACAATCAATATAACTTGAAGCTTACCAGCCGGTCAGATGACGTCACTGTATCCTTTTTTCATCTCACTCTCTATGGGAATAAAAACATTTTAAGGTGGAAACTTCCTTTTTTAGCAAAAGTAATGCAGGTAATACAGGCCAAAAGTTGTCACCCATCTCAGACCATGAAAGCGATACCCGTAGGAGAATTAATCAGAGCCAAGCGCACATGTTCCCTTAAAAAGGATTAAACAGTTGCTAAAGTTGATATACGAAAGCAACTAAAAGATCGGGGATACAGAGATTGTAATCAAGTCCCGAGCTTCATCAGTGGTGAAATTGTCCATTTACTCCTTTGGGAGCTGCGTGTTGCTTAAAAAAGCACTGTTGCTTCGGGAGGAGAGAGAGGTGAAAGAAAGCCCTGGGCAAACCCCCTACTCTGTGGGCCTTCCCTTCATCCCAGCGGGATGGGAAGGATATCCCCAGCAGTGGCAAGACCAGAGTTTGTCTGCAACGGAAAATAAGTTTGTCCGCAAGGGAGAAGTAGGAATTCCTCCAGGGCTTTCCTTCATCTCTCTCTCTCACCTTGCTATGGGGGAATTCCCCTGTAGTGGAGAGAGCGAGGGCAGGAATAAAAGGGTTCTCCCAGGGAAGAAGAGAGAGGGTAGAGCTAGATAGAAGGTGGGGACAGAGAAGCGGGGCTACAGGGTGGTATCCTCTAGCCCCACCCTCTCTCCCTTCCACTCTCAGGGAAGCCCTCTAACCTAGCCCCTTCCTTTTTTAACCATACATGGTCTCCCACTTGAAGCGCGGTTACATGGGCATTTCTCACAATTGATAGGTAAGGGCCTTTTAACCGATTCTTTTGAATCAAGACTTCTTGTAAAAGGACAGCTATATGGGCAAAATTGGGAATGAAGTGCCGGTAATAGCCTACAAACCCCAGAAAGCTTTGCACTTCTCTTACAGTTTTGGGAGTGGGCCAATTTTTTACCACATTAGTCTTATCCTCCCTCAGATAATCTGGTTATCAGTTATCTTTTGGATCATGGTCTTCACTTGTTGATAAGAAGAGGGGTGTATAGGGAGGTACCTTTCTTTAATTTGGGCATGGCCATTAGTCGGTATGGAGTGAAAAATACCTTTTACCAGCCCAAATTCCATGCTATGTTTGCTAAAGGTATCCTACTTCTCTATAGCAACATCTCTGATGCCCTGCACTTGACTTTCGGAGGTCTGAGTATTTCTAATATGCAGGTCAGTGACCCAGGACGGTGGAGTGAATGAATATGAACTGGTTTGTTGTGCCCCCTGCTGTGCGCTATTTTCTATGAAATCTAGCCCATCCTCAGGAGCTAATAATGTGATTTGTGCCACAGCGGTATATTTTTTCAATTGAATCGGAACATTTCCTATGTTTATCAGACGGATCGGGACTCTCCCGTCAGTAACTGTGACTAGGCTGCTGGCAGCCATCAAGAAAGGATGTCCATGAACATATATGGGCTCATACTCCCATCCTTGCAGATCAGGATGAGTCTGGCCAAACAGCAAAAATTCCAATTCAGGAGGGACTATTACAGTTCTAATATCTTTAATGCAGGCTCTACCTACACAGCCTTTCAGGTTGGCAAACCACTGGCGTACTAATAACTCTTTAATAGCAGTTTTCAGTACGGCTCATTGAGTCTGGGATGCTGTTAGTACAGAGTGCTATAAGGCCTCCAGCATCTATGTGTAGCAATTCTGGAGGATATTTATCCCAAGGGTGATAATGGGAGCATTCTTGTCAGGGAAATCTACAACTAGGATGCCCTGTCTATGTAGCTAAGTGGGCTTCCAATATCCATCAATGGGTCACGCTGCGGATCAACTCCACCATTTGCCACTGTATCTCTTGCATTGGCTCCTCAGCATGTATGCTTGCCTGCGCGGCCTGTTGGCACATTTCATGTTTACAGGGGTGGGGTAACTTGTTCTCCTCCATTATACCTATGTATCTATACCATGTATCTATTTTTCAAATTCCTAGACCGGATTAATTTAAGTACTTTCAAATCGGTCACTTATTACAAAATTGCCCCTCCCCCACTAGAGTCAATGTCCCCTCAAAATTAGAGGCCTGGTTGAATTCCACTCAAGAATCCAGCAAGGGAATTTCGGTGTGTTATCAAATCTTAATATCCTACACACAGGATCTGTTAGCCCCTAGAAAAAGAAATGGGAAATAGATTTACAAACCCCAATAACAGATGAACAATGGTTAAATAGTTTTTCCTCTATTTCATCAATATCCAGGGTGGAGGAAGTCCCAACGGATTGTGTACAGTGTCACGGGAGAGGGCCCCTTTAAAATATAACCTTTATTAAATACAATTTAAAAACTTAAAATATGTTTTTAGGACCAGAAGAAAAAGACAAACAGACATGTAGCAAGTGAGGCTGGTGCAAGAAAATTGCATCACCCACGTGCATATACACTAGCGGTAGGCTATGTTCTATCTTGAACACCCACAATAAAGGTGCTGACAATAGCCTACAGAACTCTCCCCTTCACCTATGTAATAATGACTACGGTGCCAGTGTGAACTTGTTTCCTGCAGTGTAAAAGAGGTGATCAATCTATATGTCTCCACCTCTCCAAAAGTGCAAAATCGTGAGTAACCACCCTGACGGGTAAAAAACGCCAATATGGGAGGGTATTACTCAGCAATCGTATATAGAGACTGCACGACTCATCATAGGTGTGAGGTGTTGCAATTAGAGATGAGCGAACGTACTCGTCCGAGCTTGATATTCGTGCGAATATTAGGGTGTTCGGGATGCTCGTTACTCGTAACGAGTACCACACGGTGTTCCGGTTACTTTCAGTTTCCTCTCTGAGACGTTAGCGCGCTTTTCTGGCCAATTGAAAGACAGGGAAGGCATTACAACTTCCCCCTGTGACGTTCAAGCCCTATACCACCCCCCTGCTGTGAGTGGCTGGGAAGATCAGATGTCACCCGAGTATAAAAATCGCCCCCCCCCCCCCCCCCGCGCGCGGCTCGCCACACAATGCCTTGTGAGTTAGCTGAGGGACAGTGGTATCGTGCTGGAGCTGCTGTAGGGAGAGCGTTAGGAGTTAGTGTAGGCTTCAAGAACCCCAACGGTCCTTCTTAGGGCCACATCTACGTGTGTGCAGGCTGCTGTTAGCAGTGGAGAAAAATTTTTTTTTTCTCAAAATCGGCAGTGCAGAGCATTGCACCCGGCATTAGGGACAGAAGTGGTGCTTAGGCAGGGAGAGTTTTAGGAGTGAGTGTAGCCTTCAAGAACCTCAACGGTCCTTTCTAGGGCCACATTTAACCGTCTGCAGTACTGTGCTGGCTGCTGTTAGCTGTGTTCCTTTTTTTTTTTTTCTCAAAATCGGCGGTGCAGAGCATTGCACCCTGCATTGATACTACAGGCACAGAATTGTGTAGGCAGGGCCACAACACAGTTATCAGTCATTGAATAGGCACAGTGGGCCTTTCCTTTTAAACAAAAGGGAAAAAAGTATATTTGCCCTGCCTCTGACAGCCGTCAGGGCTCTGGGTACGTGTGTGCTGCGTGGAGAACGTAAAAAAATCAGACGCAACCAGCTACGGTTGAGTGCAGCCTTGCGCCAATTTCTTTCCTGCCTGGGAAATACCTGCTCTGCCACAGTTAGTAACTCTGCAACAGTAAAGTTCTGTGACAGTTTTGCAGGGCCGCAACACAGTTATTAAAATTATTATTCAGTGAATAGACGCAGTGGGCCTATCCTTTTAAACAAAAGGGAAAAAAAGTATATTTGCCCTGCCTCTATCAGTCCTAAGGGCTCTGTGTACGTGTGTGCTGCGTGGAGAACGTTAAAAAATCAGACGCAACCAGCTACGGTTGAGTGCAGCCTTGCGCCAATTTCTTTCCTGCCTGGGAAATCAAATCACTGGTAATACAGCATGCTGAGGGGTAGGGGTAGGCCTAGAGGACGTGGACGCGGCCGAGGACGCGGAGGGCCAAGTGAGGGTGTGGGCACAGGCCGAGCTCCTGATCCAGGTGTGTCGCAGCCGACTGCTGCGCGATTAGGAGAGAGGCACGTTTCTGGCGTCCCCACATTCATCGCCCAATTAATGGGTCCACGCGGGAGACGGTTATTAGAAAATGAGCAGTGTGAGCAGGTCCTGTCCTGGATGGCAGAAAGTGCTTCGAGCAACCTATCGTCCAGCCACAGTTCTGCGCCGTCCACTGCTGCAAATCCGAATCCTCTGTCTGCTGCTCCTCCTTCCTCCCAGCCTCCTCACTCCACTACAATGACACATGCTCAGGAGCGGGAAGACTCCCAGGAACTGTTCTCGGGCCCCTGCTCAGATTGGGCAGCAGTGGTTCCTCTCCCACCAGAGGAGTTTATCGTCACTGATGCCCAACCATTGCAAAGTTCCCAGGGTCCGGGGGATGAGGCTGGGGACTTCCACCAACTGTCTCAAGAACTTTCTGTGGGTGAGAAGGACGATGACGATGAGACACAGTTGTCTTGCAGTGAGGTAGTAGTAAGGGCAGTAAGTCCGAGGGAGGAGCGCACAGAGGATTCGGAGGAAGAGCAGCTGGACGATGAGGTGACTGACCCCACCTGATGTGCAACGCCTACACACGACGGGTCTTCAGAGGGGGAGGCACGGGCAGCAGCAGGGCAGGTTGCAAGAGGCAGTGCGGTGGCCAGGGGTAGAGGCAGGGCCAGACCGAATAATCCACCAACTGTTTCCCAAAGCACACCCTCGCGCCATGCCACCCTGCAGAGGCCGAGGTGCTCTAAGGTCTGGCAGTTTTTCACAGAGACGCCTGACGACCGACGAACAGTGGTGTGCAACCTTTGTCGCGCCAAGATCAGCCGGGGAGCCACCACCAACAGCCTCACCACCACCAGCATGCGCAGACATATGATGGCCAAGCACCCCACAAGGTGGGACGAAGGCCGTTCACCGCCTCCGGTTTGCACCGCTGCCTCTCCCCCTGTGCCCCAACCTGCCACTGAGATACAACCCCCCTCTCAGGACACAGGCACAACCGTCTCATGGCCTGCACCCACACCCTCACCTCCACTGTCCTCGGCCCCATCCACCAATGTCTCGCACCGCACAGTCCAGCCGTCGCTAGCGCAAGTGTTGGAGCGCAAGCGCAAGTACGCCACCACGCACCCGCACGCTCAATCGTTAACCGTCCACATCGCCAAATTTATCAGCCTTGAGATGCTGCCGTATAGGGTTGTGGAAACGGAGGCTTTCAAAGCTATGATGGAGGCGGCGGCCCTGCGCTACTCTGCTCCCAGTCGCCACTACTTTTCCCGATGTGCCGTCCGAGCCCTGCACGACCACGTCTCCCGCAACATTGTACGCGCCCTCACCAATGCGGTTAGTGGCAAGGTCCACTTGACTACGGACACGTGGACAAGCACAGGCGGGCAGGGCCACTACATCTCCTTGACGGCACATTGGGTGAATTTAGTGGAGGCTGGGACAGAGTCAGAGCCTGGGACCGCTCACGTCCTACCCACCCCCAGAATTGCGGGCCCCAGCTCGGTGGTGGTATGTTCGGTGGTGTATGCTTCCTCCACTAAAGCACCCTCCTCCTCCTCCTCCTCCTCCTCCTCAACCTCTGTCTCGCAATCTAGATGTGTCAGCAGCAGCAGGACGTCGCCAGCAGTCGGTGTCGCGCGGCGTGGCAGCACAGCGGTGGGCAAGCGTCAGCAGGCCGTGCTGAAACTACTCAGCTTAGGAGATAGGAGGCACACGGCCCACGAACTGCGGCAGGGTCTGACAGAGCAGACCGACCGTTGGCTTGCGCCGCTGAGCCTCCAACCGGGCATGGTCGTGTGTGACAACGGCCGTAACCTGGTGGCGGCTCTGCAGCTCGGCAGCCACACGCACGTGCCATGCCTGGCCCACGTCTTTAATTTGGTGGTTCAGCGCTTTCTGAAAAGCTACCCACGCTTGTCAGACCTGCTCGTAAAGGTGCGCCGGCTCTGCGCACATTTCCGCAAGTCCCACACGGACGCTGCCACCCTGCGCACCCTGCAACATCGCTTTAATCTGCCAGTGCACCGACTGCTGTGCGACGTGCCCACATGGTGGAACTCTACGCTCCACATGTTGGCCAGGCTCTATGAGCAGCGTAGAGCTATAGTGGAATACCAACTCCAACATGGGCGGCGCAGTGGGAGTCAGCCTCCTCAATTCTTTTCAGAAGAGTGGGCCTGGTTGGCAGACATCTGCCTGGTCCTTCGAAACTTTGAGCAGTCTACCCAGGTGGTGAGCGGCGATGCTGCAATCATTAGCGTCACCATTCCTCTGCTATGCATCTTGAGAAGTTCCCTGCAAACCATAAAGGCAGCCGCTTTGCGCTCGGAAACAGAGCCGGGGGAAGACAGTATGTCGCTGGATAGTCAGAGCACCCTCCTGTCTATATCTCAGCGCATTGAGGAGGAGGAGGAGCATGAGGAGGATGAGGAGGAGGGGGAAGAGACAGCTTGGGCCACTGCTGACGGTACCCATGCTGCTTGCCTGTCATCCTTTCAGCGTGTATGGCCTGAGGAGGAGGAGGAGGAGGAGGAGGAGGAGGATCCTGAAAGTGATCTTCCTAGTGCGGACAGCCATGTGTTGCGTACAGGTACCCTGGCACACATGGCTGACTTCATGTTAGGATGCCTTTCTCGTGACCCTCGCGTTGCACGCATTCTGGCCACTACGGATTACTGGGTGTACACACTGCTCGACCCACGCTATAAGGAGAACCTTCCCACTCTCATTCCCGAAGAGGAAAGGGGTTCGAGAGTGTTGCTATACCACAGGACCCTGGCGGACAAGCTGATGGTAAAATTCCCATCCGACAGCGCTATTGGCAGAAGGCGCAGTTCCGAGGGCCAGGTAGCAGGGGAGGTGCGGAGATCGAGCAGCATGTACAGCCCAGACAGTGCAACAGTCTTTAAGGGCCTGGACAGCTTTATGGCTCCCCACCAAGACTGCATCACCCCTCCCCAGT
This sequence comes from Eleutherodactylus coqui, assembly GCF_035609145.1. Lineage (NCBI taxonomy): Eukaryota > Metazoa > Chordata > Amphibia > Anura > Eleutherodactylidae > Eleutherodactylus > Eleutherodactylus coqui. The sequence goes on along the minus strand of NC_089842.1, from coordinate 25,710,926 downwards.
CAAGGCTGAGTCGGCGGGAGCACTGTAAAAGGATGGTGAGGGAGTACGTAGCCGATCGCACGACCGTCCTCCGTGACGCCTCTGCCCCCTACAACTACTGGGTGTCGAAGCTGGACACGTGGCCTGAACTCGCGCTGTATGCCCTGGAGGTGCTTGCTTGTCCTGCGGCTAGCGTCTTGTCGGAAAGGGTGTTTAGTGCGGCTGGGGGAATCATCACAGATAAGCGTACCTGCCTGTCAACCGACAGTGCCGACAGGCTAACACTCATCAAGATGAACAAAGCCTGGATTTCCCCAGACTTCTCTTCTCCACCAGCGGACAGCAGCGATACGTAAGCAATACGTAGGCTGCACCCGCGGATGGAAGCTACGTTCTCTCTCACCATCCAAAACGGGGACATTTCTGCTTCATCAATCTGTGTCTAATATTCCTCCTCCTCCTCCTTCTCCTCCTCCTGAAACCTCACGTAATCACGCTGAACGGGCAATTTTTCTTAGGGCCACAAGGCTCACTCATCTAATTTTTCTAAACAATTTTTATATGTTTCAATGCTCTTAAAAGCGTTGAAACTTTAACTTGAACCAATTTTTCGTTAAACTGGGCTGCCTCCAGGCCTAGTTACCACTTAAGCCACATTAACCAAAGTGATTAATGGGTTTCACCTGCCCTCTTGGTTGGCCATGGCCAATTTTTTGGATGTACATTAGTACTGTTGACACACCAATTTTTGTGGGCCCTCGCCTACAGTGTAATCAAATGAATTTTTAGCCCACCTGCATTACAGCTGACGTTACATCCGCTGTGTTGGACAATGCCATGGGATATTTCTATGTACCGCCGGTGGCTTCCTGGCACCCACCCATGCTGTGGGTCCACAGGGAATTATAAATGCATCTGTTTCCACTTGTAAAGAACCCCAGTCTGACTGGGGCATGCAGTGTGGGCCGAAGCCCACCTGCATTAAGCACGACATTACTACCTCAGCCGTGTTGGGCAATGCAATGGGATATTTTTGTGTATCGCCGGTGGGTTCCAGGGAGCCACCCATGCTGTCGGTCGACAGGGACTTCACAATAGGGAGTTGTACCTGCCTGTGTCTATGAATTAAAAAGCCCGGTCTGACTGGGGCATGCAGAGACACCTTCACAGAATGAATAGTGTGTGGCACATAGGTTCCCCATTGCTATGCCCACGTGTGCAGCTCCTGATGGCGGTGGCACAGGATTCTATTTATCATTGCTTCTGTACAGCATTGTGGGCTATCGCCCCGCCCCTTTTAAAGAGGATCGCTGCCTAGCCGTGCCAACCCTCTGCAGTGTGTGCCTGCGGTTCCTCCTCATGGCAGACGCACTTCTAAATAGACATGAGGGTGGTGTGGCATGAGGGCAGCTGAAGGCTGCACAGGGACACTTTGGTGTGCGCTGTGGGGGGGGAGGGGGGGGGGGCGGTTGGGCAGCATGTAACCCAGGAGAAGTGGCAGTGGAGTGTCATGCAGGCAGTGATTGTGCTTTGTTGGAGGTAGTGTGGTGCTTAGCAAAGGTATGCCATGCTAATGAGGGCTTTTCAGAAGTAAAAGTTTTTGGGAGGGGGGGGGCCACTCTTGCCGCTATTGTGGCTTAATAGTGGGACCTGTGAACTTGAGATGCAGCCCAACATGTAGCCCCTCGTCTGCCCTATCCGTTGCTGTGTCGTTCCCATCACTTTCTTGAATTGCCCAGATTTTCACACAAGGAAACCTTAGCGAGCATCGGCGAAATACAAAAATGCTCGGGTCGCCCATTGACTTCAATGGGGTTCGTTACTCGAAACGAACCCTCGAGCATCGCGAAAAGTTCGTCCCGAGTAACGAGCACCCGAGCATTTTGGTGCTCGCTCATCTCTAGTTGCAATGCTTAAATAAGGGCATTGGAGGTCTGGTAGATAACCCCCTTTATTTAGGAATATTCAGGACTGGGTATACTGACAAAAGTGTGGGGTCAGCATATAACACGACCTAAAGCGGTTTAACCCCTAGTCTGAGAAGCCAACTCCAAATGGAGATAAGGAAAAGGTTTGAGTGGTGAGTCGAGAATGCCTGCTCAGCACTAGGGATGGCCTTAAATACTTCCCCCTCCTCTTCTCTCCCCTTCCTTCCTCCACCCATTACCCCACCTACTCTCCTCCCCTTCCTGCATGCCCATATTCTCTAATAACTGGCTACCCTAAGCATGATTACGGGCTTCTGGCTCCTTCCCCCTTATTCTGATAGACAGCAGTCTACTATGCTCACGATTTCTTCCTTCTACGCAATATATCTGCTGTCCAGTCTCCTCATGCATTCTGTAGCTTAGATTGAGATACTCCTCTATGCGTTCCACAATGGAGTGACTGGAGTACAACCTCCCCCACCCCATGACCAGACCATATTGGTTTCCCGCAAGCTTCTTGGCTTAGAATGATAGAGTTGGAAGTGCCAACTGTTTAAGCTTGTCCAGATCTTTCAGAATCCTCTCTTCCCTAGAGTTAGCCATCCCTCCTAGCTTTGTGTCGTCGGCAAACATGACCAGTATTTCCTCAATTCCTTCCTCCAGATCATTTATAAAAATGTTGACCAACACTGGGCCCAGGACAGAGCCTTGTGGTACCCCACTATCTTCCACTTGGATGTGCAGCCATTTATGACCACTCTCTGAGTACGATCCCTCAGCCATTTGTGAATCCACCTAGGGCCGGCTCACACGAGCGTGTGATAAAAGACTGCGCTTATAATGCAGTGTTTTACCGCCCTGTGAGCTGGCCTATCGCTACAATTTTTTAATTTCCTATTTGGTCATTTTTCCAATAAGTATAGTATGAGATACTTTGTCAAATGCTTTACTGAAGTCAAGATTTACTATATCCACCGCATTTCCCTGATCACGCCAGCCGACTTGTGGAGTCACATCTGTAGATTTCTATTATATATATTTCTTTGATGATACACAAGAAAACAGAAGATGGTTGTGAATCTTTTATTATCGTTTGAAAGAAACAGACTCCACCCACAGATAGTGACGAGAGAGGAGGGAGAGTACAAATATGGCCGCCTCGCTGAGCTGCAAGGTCCTGGGCTTCTATTGTTTGGGACAATCCTTGGGAAGAATGCATTTTTCCTCCTTCTTATCCTCATACACATAGCCGTCCGTACAGAAGCATCCCTCTTTTACCATTCTACACAAAAAGGAACATACTTCTCCTTCGTTGTAGCAGTTTTTGGAACACGGTTTGCAGATGTCAAATTTCCTTGTCATGTTCGTGGGGCACGGTGCTATAACATGATAATACTGTTAGTGTTGGAGGGGCTGAATAAGTAAACTAATAGAAATATATACAGCAAACAGGATGTGAGAGCCGACAGAGGGCTGAACATTCTAGGAACCATTGGGGTGACATAGTGGCTCAGTAAGTAAGACAGTGACTCATTTTTTAGATAATGGCTCAATAAGTAAGAAATGGTGTCTGGCTATAGAGAGGCTTGCTGGTTATATACCAATAGTGCAGTGAATCAAATACAATGACTCATGTAGTTATGCTGTGACTCAGTGAGTAAGGTCTCATTCACACAGGCATATGCATATTTCGGTTTGTGATCACGCATGGGCCAAAATACACTGAAGTGCTACATTTTCCTGCCCCTCGGCAGTCTTTTTACTTGAGATCCTATTGATTTTATGCATTGCTACACAGCATATATGCAGATTTACATACACACGTTGATTTCGATGGGCTCTTAGGGCGGCTTTACACGGGCGTATTTGTATGCACAATATGCAGAGAATAGAATATAATAATTTTAGGAAGTTCATTCACATTTCTGTATCTTGCATTGCAGTCATGCGAAAAAAATAGGAGGTACTATTTTTCTGCGTATTTGTGTACAAAAGGTCCCCAAAGAAGTTAATGGAGGGTGAAACACTTTGTAATTGTGCAAGAGAAAGAACATAACTGAAACTCATTAGACTAATTGGCCGTTTCAATCAGTGCACCTTTGTTTGCTGAATGAACATGCCTTCCGAGTTGATAAAATACGCCGATGCAGGCGCAAACAAAGCATTGTCTATTCCGTAAATACGCAGAGGCTTGGATGTATGTAAGCAGAGTCTAAGGGCCCACGCACACAGCGCATTTTATGACCATACGTTTTACAGACCGCAGCACTCTTCTGGTCTATTGTCTCAGATGATTGATCCTGCAGATCCTTGATGCCCGTCACTTTAAGAGTCTTGAGCCAAAAGACTCATGTACATAGTCCGAAATCAATCAGGTGAGTGACAGCAAGCCAAAAATGACTTATCTGAATGAATACCTTAGAATCCATTGTTGCCCGGTCACAATTTTTGGCAATTATTCTATGCAGTTAAAAACCTGCATAAAGATGGTTGTGTGAATAAGGCCTAATAGTAATCATAGAATATACAGCATATAAGAAAGTGTAGCGAGGGGACAGGCGGAGTGTATTCTGTATTGTACTCACCAGGTCTTGGATTGGAATGTACGCTGATCAGTATGAAGGCCGCACCTGCAAAGCACAAATCACAGGAATCAGAGGCCCGGATCCTCCGTGGACACGTGATAAATGTCGTCTTGTTCTGTACAGATAAGTACTTAGAGCTGCACAGACACTGGTAACGTGTTATGGTATAGTTTCACCTTGGGCGGTCTCTTCTGTTGGCGACCTCCACCATGTGGTGTACAATCATAGCAATCAGGGTCTGACTATGAGCGCCATTTAATATGATGCCCAGATAAAGTGGCATAAATTGGGCAAATAATGGCAAAAGGTTTTCTAAATAACAATCCTGTGCTGCCACCACCGTACACCGCAGGATAATATACTGTAAGCGCCAAAGTAGCAGTGCCATACCATACCGAAATATTGTGCTCAAATAATCCCACAATATGGTGACCAAACAGCTACATTCATACAATCACCTGATAGGGTTCTATTCACATCTGTATCGAAGTCCCCATTCTGAGCCTCCAGTGCAGATTCGGCATGAGATGCCGGACATAAAAGTTGTGGACGTAGAACCGGTAAAAATGCCGGATGGCTACAGGAACCGAATGGACCCCATTATAGTCAATGGGATCTGTTCGGTACAGTTTGGTTCTGTTATGAGATGGATCCGTTCATCCAGGGGATTCCGTTTTCCTGTTCCTATTACAGAATCCCCAGCACTGATGTGAATTCAGCCTATCAGCTCCATACGTGCCATAACTAATGACAGTGATGTACAATTAAAGGGGTTCTATCATTACTACAGAAAGATTTCCAGACAAGGTTGAAAAGGGCAAACTATGTAACTTGCCGAAACGCGTTGCATATTTGAATAAAGTAGAACTATATGGACCGCAGAGTCTATTACTAATCCTTGGGATCCAGGACTGCGGGGACTTTTTCAACTTTTTGTCTGCTACTTTGTATAACAGCCCGAGGGAGGGCTGCATCCCAGAGACGACTCAGGAACCCAGGGTGGTATTCCAGGCGACCATGGACATCGGGGTGCCAGTGGGTTCTCAGGTTTGAGAGTCCCAACTGAGCACCAGGTGAGTTAGTTTTAATTAGAGATGAGCGAACGCGTTCGTCCGAGCTTGATATTCGTGCGAATATTAGGGTGTTCGGGATGTTCGTTATTCGTAACGAACACCATGCGGTGTTCTGGTTACTTTCACTTCCTTCCCTGAGACGTTAGCGCGCTTTTCTGGCCAATTGAAAGACAGGGAAGGCATTACAACTTCCCCCTGCAACGTTTAAGCCCTATACCACCCCCCTGCTGTGAGTGGCTGGCGAGATCAGGTGTTCGCCTAATATAAAAGTCGGCCCCTCCCGCGGTTCGGCTCAGATGCCTGGTGAGTTAGATGAGGGACAGTGCTGTTTATACCGGAGCTGCTGTAGGGAAAGAATTGGTAGTTAGTGTAGGCTTCAAGACCCCCCAAAGGTCCTTATTAGGGCCACTGATAGCTGTGTGTTGGCTGCTGTTAGCAGTGGGATTTTTTTTTTTCTCAAAATCGCCTCTGCAGACCGTTGCACCTGGCATTAGGGACAGAAGTGCTGCATAGGCAGGGAGAGTGTTAGGAGTGAGTGTAGCCTTCAAGAACCTCAACGGTCCTTTCTAGGGCCATATTTATCCGTGTGCAGTACTGTCCAGGCTGCTGTTAGCTGTGCTGCATTTTTTTTGGGCTTCTCAAAATCGCCTCTGCAGAGCATTCCACCCTCCATTGATACTACAGGGAAAGAATTGTATAGGCAGGGCCACAACACAGTTATTATTCATAGAATATACGCAGTGCTGCCTGTTGGTGGAAAAACAAGTGAAAACAAATCTATTTGTCCAGCCTCTGTCCGTCCTTACGGGCGGTGGACACGTGTGAGCTGCGTGAAAAACATTGCTAAATCATACGCACCCAGCTACGCTTTACTGCTGGCTTCGCCATTTGCTTTCCTTAATTGGGAAAAAAATACCTGCTCTGCCAGAGTTATAATAACTCTGCTACCCTCACGTTCTGTGACACATAAGCAGGGACACAGCACAGTTATTAAACTTCTCATGTTCATTGAATATACGCAGTGCTGCCTGTTGGTGGGAAAAAACTGAAAACAAATCTATTTGTCCAGCCTCTGTCCGTCCTTACGCCTGTGGAGACGTGTGAGCTGCGTGAAAAACATTGCTAAATCATACGCACCCAGCTACGCTTTACTGCTGGCTTCGCCATTTGCTTTCCTTAATTGGAAAAAAAATACCTGCTCTGCCAGAGTTATAATAACTCTGCTACCCTCACGTTCTGTGACACATAAGCAGGGACACAGCACAGTTATTAAACTTCTCATGTTCATTGAATATACGCAGTGCTGCCTTTTGGTGGGAAAAAACTGAAAACAAATCTATTTGTCCAGCCTCTGTCCGTCCTTACGCCTGTGGAGACGTGTGAGCTGCGTGAAAAACATTGCTAAATCATACGCACCCAGCTACGCTTTACTGCTGGCTTCGCCATTTGCTTTCCTTAATTGGGAAAAAAATACCTGCTCTCCAAGAGTTATAATAACTCTGCTACCCTCACGTTCTGTGACACATAAGCAGGGACACAGCACAGTTATTAAACTTAGATAATTCATTCACTAGAGGCAGTGGGGCCTTTCGTTTTCCAAAAAGGGCAAAAATTATATTTGGCCTGCAGTCTTGCGCCAATTTATTTCCTGCCTGTGAAATCAAATCACTGGTAATACAGCATGCTGAGGGGTAGGGGTAGGCCTAGAGGACGTGGACGCGGCCGAGGACGCGGAGGGCCAAGTCAGGGTGTGGGCACAGGCCAAGCTCCTGATCCAGGTGTGTCGCAGCCGACTACTGCGCGATTAGGAGAGAGGCACGTTTCTGGCGTCCCCACATTCATCGCCCAATTAATGGGTCCACGCGGGAGACGGTTATTAGAAAATGAGCAGTGTGAGCAGGTCCTGTCCTGGATGGCAGAAAGTGCTTCGAGCAACCTATCGTCTACCCGCAGTTCTGCGCCGTCCACTGCTGCCAATCCGAATCCTCTGTCTGCTGCTCCTCCTTCCTCCCAGCCTCCTCACTCCACTACAATAGCACTCCCAGGAACTGTTCTCGGGCCCCTGCTTAGATTGGGCAGCAGCGGTTCCTCTCCCACCAGAGGAGTTTATCGTCACTGATGCCCAACCTTTTCGAAAGTTCCCGGGGTCCGGGGGAAGAGGCTGGGGACTTCCGCCAACTGTCTCAACAACTTTCTGTGGGTCAGGAGGACGATGACGATCAGACACAGTTGTCTTGCAGTGAGGTAGTAGTAAGGGCAGTAAGTCCCAGGGAGCAGCGCACAGAGGATTCGGAGGAAGAGCAGCAGGACGATGAGGTGACTGACCCCACCTGGTGTGCAACGCTTACTCAGGAGGACAGGTCTTCAGAGGGGGAGTCAAGGGCATCAGCAGGGCAGGTTGCAAGAGGCAGTGCGGTGTCCAGGGCCAGGGGTAGAGGCAGGGCCAGACCGAATAATCCACCAAGTGTTTCCCAAAGCGCCCCCTCGCGCCATGCCACCCTGCGGAGGCCGAGGTGCTCTAAGGTCTGGCAGTTTTTCACAGAGACGCCTGACGACCGACGAACAGTGGTGTGCAACCTTTGTCGCGCAAAGCTCAGCCGGGGAGCCAACACCAACAGCCTCACCACCACCACCATGCGCAGACATATGATGGCCAAGCACCCCGCAAGGTGGGACAAAGGCCGTTCACCGCCTCCGGTTTGCACCCCTGCCTCTCCCCCTGTGCCCCAACCTGCCACTGAGATGCAACCCCCCTCTCAGGACACAGGCACTACCGCCTCATGGCCTGCACCCACACCCTCATCTCCGCTGTCCTCGGCCCCATCCAGCAGTGTAGTTCAGCGCACCGTTCAGCCGTCGCTTGCGCAAGTGTTCGAGCGCAAGCGCAAGTACGCCGCCACGCACCCGCACGCTCAAACGTTAACCGTCCGCATCGCAAAATTCATCAGCCTTGAGATGCTGCCGTATAGGGTTGTGGAAACGGAGTCCTTCAAAAGTATCATGGAGGCGGCGGCCCCGCGCTACTCAGTTCCCAGTCGCCACTACTTTTCCCGATGTGCCGTCCCAGCCCTGCACGACCACGTCTCCCGCAACATTGTGCGCGCCCTCACCAACGCGGTTACTGCCACGGTCCACTTAACTACGGACACGTGGACAAGCACAGGCGGGCAGGGCCACTACATCTCCCTGACGGCACATTGGGTGAATTTAGTGGAGGCTGGGACAGAGTCAGAGCCTGGGACCGCTCACGTCCTACCCACCCCCAGAATTGCGGGCCCCAGCTCGGTGCTGGTATCTGCGGAGGTGTATGCTTCCTCCACTAAAGCACCCTCCTCCTCCTCCTCCTCCTCTGTCTCACAATCAAGATGTGTTAGCAGCAGCATGTCGCCAGCAGTCGGTGTAGCGCGGTGTGGCAGCACAGCGGTGGGCAAGCGTCAGCAGGCCGTGCTGAAACTACTCAGCTTAGGCGATAAGAGGCACACGGCCCACGAACTGCTGCAGGGTCTGACACAGCAGACCGACCGCTGGCTTGCGCCGCTGAGCCTCCAACCGGGCATGGTCGTGTGTGACAACGGCCGTAACCTGGTGGCGGCTCTGCAGCTCGGCAGCCTCACGCACGTGCCATGCCTGGCCCACGTCTTTAATTTGGTGGTTCAGCGCTTTCTGAAAAGCTACCCACGCTTGTCAGACCTGCTCGTAAAGGCGCGCCGGCTCTGCGCACATTTCCGCAAGTCCCACACGGACGCTGCCACCCTGCGCACCCTGCAACATCACTTTAAGCTGCCAGTGCACCGACTGCTGTGCGACGTGCCCACACGGTGGAACTCTACGCTCCACATGTTGGCCAGGCTCTATGAACAGCGTAGAGCTATAGTCGAATACCAACTCCAACATGGGCGGCGCAGTGGGAGTCAGCCTCCTCAATTCCTTTCAGAAGAGTGGGCCTGGTTGGCAGACATCTGCCATGTCCTTGGTAATTTTGAGGAGTCTACCCATGTGGTGAGCGGCGATGCTACAATCATTAGCGTCACCATTCCTCTGCTATGCATCTTGAGAAATTCCCTGCAAACCATAAAGGCAGCTGCTTTGCGCTCGGAAACGGGGGCGGGGGAAGACAGTATGCCGCTGGATAGTCAGGGCACCCTCCTGTCTATTTCTCAGCGCGTACAGGAGGAGGAGGAGGAGCATGAGGAGGATGAGGAGGAGGGGGAAGAGACAGCTTGGGCCGCTGCTAACGGTACACCGGCTGATTGCCTGTCATCCTTTCAGCGTGTATGGCCTGAGGAGGAGGAGGAGGAGGAGGAGGAGGATCCTGAAAGTGATCTTCCTAGTGAAGACAGCCATGTGTTGCGTACAGGTACCCTGGCACACATGGCTGACTTCATGTTAGGATGCCTTTCTCGTGACCCTCGCGTTGCACGCATTCTGGCCACTACGGATTACTGGGTGTACACACTGCTCGATCCACGGTATAAGGAGAACCTGCCCACTCTGATTCCCGAAGAGGAAAGGGGTTCGAGAGTGTTGCTATACCACAGGACCCTTGCGGACAAGCTGATGGTAAAATTCCCAGCCGACAGCGCTAGTGGCAGAAGGCGCAGTTCCGAGGGCCATGTTGCAGGGGATGTGCGTAGATCGAGCAGCATGTACATCCCAGGCAGTGCAACAGTCTTTAAGGGCCTGGCCAGCTTTATGGCTCCCCACCAAGACTGTGTCACCGCTCCCCAGTCACGGCTGAGTCGGCGGGAGCACTGCAAAAGGATGGTGAGGGAGTACGTAGCGGATCGCACGACCATCCTTGGTGACGCCTCTGCCCCCTACAACTACTGGGTGTCGAAGCTGGACACGTGGCCTGAACTAGCCCTGTATGCCCTTGAGGTGCTTGCTTGTCCTGCGGCTAGCGTGTTGTCGGAGAGGGTGTTTAGTGCGGCTGGGGGAATCATCACAGATAAGCGTAGCCGCTTGTCAACCAACAGTGCCGACAGGCTAACACTCATCAAGATGAACAAAGGCTGGATTTCCCCAGACTTCTGTTCTCCACCAGCGGACAGCAGCGATACGTAAGCAATACGTAGGCTGCACCCGCGGATGGAAGCTACGTTCTCTCTCACCATCCAAAACGGGGACATTTCTGCTTCATCAATCTGTGTCTAATATTCCTCCTCCTCCTCCTCCTGCTCCTCCTCCTGAAACCTCACGTAATCACGCTGAACGGGCAATTTTTCTTAGGGCCACAAGGCTCACTCAAATAATTTTTCAGAACAATTTTTATAAGTTTCAATGCGCTTAAAAGCATTGGAACTTTAACTTGAACCAATTTTTCGTTACACTGGGCTGCCTCCAGGCCTAGTTACCACTTAAGCCACATTAACCAAAGCGATTAATGGGTTTCACCTGCCCTCTTGGCTGGCCATGGCCAATTTTTGGGATGTACATTAGTACTGTTGATACAGCAATTTTTGTGGGCCCTCGCCTACAGTGTAATCAAATTAATTTTTAGCCCACCTGCATTACAGCTGACGTTACCTCAGCTGTGTTGGGCAATGCAATGGGATATTTCTATGTACCGCCGGTGGCTTCCTGGCACCCACCCAGGCAGTGGGTCCACAGGGAGTTAAACCTACATGTGTCCACTTGTAAAGAACCCCAGTCTGACTGGGGCATGCAGTGTGGGCCGAAACCCACCTGCATTAAGCCTTTCCAGTCCACTGTGTGACCTGTGAAGACATTAGGGTTTAAGGCTGTACAGCTCCGTTGTTGGTAGACGTCCGTCGGGGTTCTCTTACTGTATATTGCCAGCCTCTCTGCTGTCGGAGCCTATCCTACGTGTCAGCTCATGCAGTACTGGCTTTAGCCAGCATATAGCGCCGTTGTATAACGGCAGAAAAAGAGTAAGCCCCCTAGGAAAACCATATACAAATTGGATTGGAAAGGGTTAAGCACAACATTACTACCTCAGCTGTGTTGGGCAATGCAATGGGATATTTCTATGTACCGCCGGTGGCTTCCTGGCACCCACCCATGCTGTAGGTGCACACGGAGTTTTTACTACATCTGTACACTTATAAAGAACCCCAGTCAGACTGGGGCATGCAGTGTGGGCCGAAGCCCACCTGCATTAAGCACGACATTACTACCTCAGCTGTGTTGGGCAATGCAATGGGATATTTCTGTGTACCGCCGGTGGGTTCCAGGGAGCCACCCATGCTGTGGGTCGACAGGGACTTCACAATAGGGAGTTGTACCTGCCTGTGTCTATGAATTAAAAAGCCCGGTCTGACTGGGGCATGCAGACACCTTGACAGAATGAATAGTGTGTGGCACATAGGTTCCCCATTGCTATGCCCACGTGTGCAGCTCCTGATGGCGGTGGCACAGGATTCTATTTCTCATTGCTTCTGTACAGCATTGTGGGCTATCGCCCCGCCCCTTTTAAAGAGGGTCGCTGCCTAGCCGTGCCAACCTCTGCAGTGTGTGCCTGCGGTCCCTCGTCATGGCAGACGCAATTCTAAATAGACATGAGCGTGGTGTGGCATGAGGGCAGCTGAAGGCTGCGCAGGGACACTTTGGTGTGCGCTGTGGGGGGGAGGGGGGGCGGTTGGGCAGCATGTAACCCAGGAGAAGTGTCAGCGGAGTGTCATGCAGGCAGTGATTGTGCTTTGTTGGAGGTAGTGTGGTGCTTAGCAAAGGTATGCCATGCTAATGAGGGCTTTTCAGAAGTAAAAGTTGTTGGGAGGGGGGGGGCCCACTCTTGCCGGTATTGTGGCTTAATAGTGGGACCTGGGAACTTGAGATGCAGCCCAACATGTAGCCCCTCGCCTGCCCTATCCGTCACTGTGTCATTCCCATCACTTTCCTGAATTGCCCAGATTTTCACACATGAAAACCTTAGCGAGCATCGGCGAAATACAAAAATGTTCTGGTCGCCCATTGACTTCAATGGGGTTCGTTGTTCGAAACGAACCCTCGAGCATCACGGGAAGTTCGTTACGAATAACGAACACCCGAACATTTTGGTGTTCGCTCATCTCTAGTTTTAATATTCCCCTATATTTAAATCCTTGAGAAAGAATGAGGCGCTGATACCAAGCTTTATCTGAAGCTCTCCAAGGGTGATACAGTCATTCATGAAGATAATATATTTTCATACTCACCCCTCCACTCCCCCGAATTGTGGTGTTTTTCTTTAGCAAAACTATAGGGCTTTTTTTTTTTTTAACAGCAGTGCAGTGTGTAGGACAGGATCCATCTGCCTCGGTGATGGGACTCACGGAGCCTAATCACAACCGCTGCAGCCCTGATATCACCCCGCCAGAATAAACCCACTCGGTATATATTATATTGATGACACAGAGAGAAAACAGCTCAGAGGTCACATGACATCCAGAAAAGTCACATAGATTATCCAGAAATGTTCTGAAAAGAGGGAATCCGCTCTAAACATGAAGGAATACTCACTCAGCGACAGCAGCAGCAGCACAGAGACCGGTCTCATGGTCAGTTCGGGGGTTTCACCTTCGTCCTAAATGAAAAAATACAGCATTTGCAAGATCTTTGCTTACTGCCAGTGATGGAGATCTGTCCTCATCCTGACACATGTGCAGTGTTGTTACAGTGTATCAGAACTCTCTAGTATGACAAGTGACGGATACAAACTACTGTGCAGTAATCTGTCTGCGTTAGAGGAGCTGTAGGTGAGTAGCAGGTACCTACCTGTGTGATGTCTCAGCTGTGGTCTTCTGCTGGTGCAGGGATGTGCAGGGTTATATAGGGCTCTGTGGGTGCGGGCAGCTGAAATATCTTTTTATCAATTAATATCTCTGGTACAAAATAATTACGGGCTCTGGTTCATAAAGGTAATTGGCTCTAATAAAGCTCTATTTAGGTCCTGGTTACGTCATGTCAGGCGCTATTTCTTCCATATAGTAAAGATAACGCTATTAATAGAAGAAGAAAACTCATTGCAGTAATTAAAGGGGTTGTCCCGCGAAACAAAGTGGGGTTATACACTTCTGTATGGCCATATTAATGCACTTTGTAATGTACATCGTGCATTAATTATGAGCCATACAGAAGTTATCAGAAGTTATTCACTTACCTGTTCCGTTGCTAGCGTCCCCGTCTCCATGGTGCTGTCTAATTTTCAGCGTCTAATTGCCGGATTAGACGCGCTTGCGCAGTCCGGTCTTCTTCTTTTCTGAATGGGGCCACTCGTGCCGGAGAGCGGCTACTTGTAGCTCCACCCCGTCACGTGCCGATTCCAGCCAATCAGGAGGCTGGAATCGGCAATGGACCGCACAGAAGACCTGCGGTCCACCGAGGGAGAAGATCTCGGCGGCCATCTTCACCAGGTAAGTAAGAAGTCACCGGAGCGCGGGGATTCAGGTAAGCACTGTGCGGTTTTCTTTTTTAACCCCTGCATCGGGTTTGTCTCGCGCCGAAAGGGGGGGCTATTGAAAAAAAAAAAAAAAACGTTTCGGCGCGGAACAACCCCTTTAATGGTTGCTGATTATCCTCAGGGCAGAGATGATACAATGTGACACATGGTTTCAAAGTAGATTAAGGCTCCAGGGGTAAATAGCACTCTTACATTTACAGACTGTATTATCAGCATCCATGTCACCTCTCCTGGAATATCCTGGACCCTCCCGATATAAAGCAGAGACCTCCTGCACTCCCCACAGAAGGAGTTGGTGTCACGGTGCGTCGCAGCAGCCATCTCCACTCAACTAATATGGTAACTGTGCCATATAACTCATATATTGTGGAGTAAATCCACCTGCAGTCTCTATATCACAGTGACACCGAGGAGTGATACATCTGATGTATCTATAGACTATCAGTTGGCTTAGTCTACACTAACAATTGCACCAAACTTTTGGCACAATTTTTGGCATATACTGTTGCATATTGGCCACGCTGCTTTTCCAAAAACAAATGTCCATGCCCTTTGGTTGTATTTGGCATAAAAAGTATCCAAAAGTATCAAACATAGAATAAATGTGGGAGTTGTACTACAGCTGGAGAGGCACAAGGTGGGGGCGCTACTATATGGCCATTATAGATTTGAAGATCCCCTTGGCAGCTTGTATCCCCCTCTGCTGTTACTATAGGGCACTGCGCTCCAGGCTGGGACTCTCCAGTTATTGCAGAACCACAGCCCGCAACATTCCTGCGCCGGGCTGTCAGGGCGGGACTCTTTATATGCAGATTTCTTTTCATATATTAGGAAGCTTCTCGTTGCTTTCCTATTATATAAGGAGATGATTTCAGGTTTCACAGGTTGGAGGAATTACAAGAAACCTAACACAAAATAATACTCTGAGCCGACATTGTCCGAATGTAAGGGGTAACTCCAAAAAGGGCTTATAAACCGTACAATAATCGCCCTGTGCCTTACATGCAACAACACTGCCACCTTGTCTAACCGCTTAGAGCAGGACCATCTCTATTTTCCTGCGTATTTGTGCACGAAGTGTCCCATAGAAGTCTGTCGGAGGTGCATAGATACGCACTCAATATGCACGCAATTCCGCAGAAAAAAGAACACATCTGGACCTTATTAGTAAGGGGCTTATCACACATGCATGTCAACTGGGCCATTAATTAACCCCATTAATGATACAAGTAATATGGTGAAGAGAGTTCAGCTAGCACAATGTTTCCCAGTCCTTAGGGTGCATTCACACGAGCGTAGGCGTATTTACATTCGCACATCCGCAGCGTATAATCGTCGGAAAGAACGTTTTTCGGCGTTCATGACCAGAGCTAGAAAGCGTATTATCGTTTGTTCCTACTTTGCAAACTATCTTTTCGGCCATCGAATATGCGCTGGCGCGTATTTCGGTCGCGTATGTTCCGTTTTTTTTCGGGTTGCTGTTTTTACGTGCCATAAAATCGCCCGTGCGAATGAATACATTCGAAACCAACGCCTCAGATGGTCACGTATATACGATTGGGCGCAAAAACACGCCGTTTATACGCTTGTGTGAACGCACCCTGAAGGTCATGTTTTCGGGATATCCTATAGTAGGAACACCTAAGGCACTGATTATAATTACATCACCTGTGCAATACTGAGGAAATCCTGAAAACATGACCTGGTTGGGTGCCATGGCTTGGTGCCATGGCTTCTCCTGTGCAGTTTCCAGGAGCACTTACTTACTGGAGCGGAAAGAGAAAACAAAGAGTTAACAGGGGAAAGTTTAGAAGGAACACAGTTCATATATAGAGAGCTCATCGGGGCATATTTACTAAAACCAGCATGTAACACACTGGTCTAAGTAAAGCCTGCGCCCACCTACTGTGATAAATCCAATACATTTGATTCACCTGGCAACACCTCTGTGCACCACATGAAAAACTTCAGCTAGGACCTGGCGTAGGTTTTTGGTATAATATACACAGGTTTTGGCATAGATTATAGTAAAAGAGGCTGGCCAGACAGGCTCATGTCCACTAAAGCCAGGCTCTGCTTGCTTTTTGAAAAAGTGTTTAGGGTCCAGTGTGCAAGCCCTAAACATCAATTGTCCTGCCAAATTTCATGTTTCTATGACACCGGGAAGTGAGAGAATTAGATTACTGTGGGGGGGGGGGGGGGGTCTCAACGGAGACCAGTGCGGATGTTGCCTGAGTCCAAATTCAAAGGAAAGTTTATAACGAGTACTCGAGGAGAACCATAAGAATCCACGATACACACAGCATGTGAATCAGAATGAGTTCTGGTTTATTTGGAGAAACACACAGCTTATATAGGCCGTTGCCCGCGCAGGGTGCAACTTTGAAGAATTACTTAATCAGGTGACTGAAACAGAATATTAGCACGTTGGGAAACCAATGTATCTTAGAAAGGAAACACATCTGCTGTGGTTCGGGTGCATCCGACCGCAAACTGTCAGTAAGCCCGCCACAAACGGTCAGTAGGCCCGCCACAAACTGTCAGTACGGAAACTTATCACTACTTAGTTCGTTATCTGGTGCAAGGTTCGGACTAAAATGAGGAACTTCTCATGTTAGGTTACTCGGAAACAAAATTAACCCCTATCAATCCCCCATTTGGACATCAGAGCTACCATTATCTCCTGGTTCTGTCACCCGTTGGATTTGGCTCCAGCCGGATCCCCAGGTAGGAATGGTGCACTCTATGTCCAACTAGGGTATCAAGACATTTAAATGGATGCAGAAAATCGTCTTTCAGTACATTTAGCTACGCATGAAATTATTACCTTTATTGCAATATATATACATAAGATTATCATTACCACTTGTAATATACTTTGTAGGATTCCCATGAACCAACCTCCTAACCCCGAGAACCAATTGGCAGGGTTAAGAAAGCTAAACCATCCCTGATTTTCATCTTGTTTTATGCTGGCAACTATTTTCAATATACCTTTTTACATATGATTCTATATCCAAGTTCTATTAGCAACTTCCGAATGTTTTTCATATTTTTTCATTTCCATAATATATTACATATACAACCAGATAATCTAATGTCACATTTATTACACTGTTCCCTATATTTTCATTTGCTATCAACATAAAACCAACCTTGTCAAATCTGGGCTTGAAAAACTAAAAAAATTCAAAAGAACCGTTAGATGTTGAATACAAATGTCTCTTCCTGTAAAATTGTTTCTTCTTCTCTTGATCTTCTTTAGATCCAAACCTATAGGATCTCCGATGCAGGGAAGCAGGGGGATTATTGTGCCCTCACTGCTTTCCCTGGTTAGCCAAAGAACAGACCCTAAGTAGGAATCTGTCCCCGCCCATTACATTGGTATCAAATAATCTTCTCCATTCTCCATATCCAGAAGTATCCGCAGCTGACTATAGAGCCCCTTTATTCCAATGTTGCAGATGCCCTCTCTACACCACTTTGTTGCATCAGCTGGCGGTCAGCATTCTACAGAACATCTGAGGTTCACTCCGATGACAGTGTAGCAGCAGTCAGGCACACTTGTCAGTTCTTCAGACTCAGTTGGATAGTCTCAGCGTATGGACAGATGCAGCATGCACTTAGAGAAGATGAAATTTCAAATCACAATTGCAAAAGTCCAAATGCCCTGGTGGAAATGACTCAGTTCATAAATTTTCTCAGTCCCAAATAAACTGGATGCAGAATAAATCAGTCTATGGCAAATCAAACAAAACAAAATCACAATCTGGGGCCTTGTGTGCTTTTCTTCACCCCTTCATAAAAATAGATGAAACAAAAATCTGTAGGTCAAATTTATCAATAAAACAATCTCTGCCCAGAGTGACTGGAGTAATGTTCTGTTGTAGCAAATGAATATTTCAGATATCCCTAATCATTCTACATTTCAGCACAAATACCTTCTACATACAGTAGACATAAAGCTCAAGAATTTTACTATGTAAACAAACAATATAATATCAAACATTGCAAATCAATCAGGTTTACAATACAATAATCTTAGATTGATCAATATCATCATCAGTACAATTACTTATTTTTCACATGTTATCAAACACCGCGAACCACGTTAAGCAAATTTTATAACACAATATTCCTAGATTTGTCATGATCCTCTTCATTAGTAGTTACATATTTACCACATCCCATTCCTAGATTTATAATAACACGTTTCCGTAATTAAGATTGTCATGCAATATACATTCATATAATTTTTCCACAAAACAGAACCCAAATAGATATTCTATTAGTCCAACTCATGTAAATAAATTTGTACATAGTAATGTCCCAGCACACAGTCACAATTATGTGTATCTCACACTCACACTTATTAGGGTCCCAATCAACTCCCGCCTTGGCCACTACTGTATGAACCTTTTTCTTATTTACTCTATCATTCCCGTTGCTCCCCGGTGACTGCCCCTGCGTGTGTGCTTTAACCTTTATTATGGCCACCTGTTCTGGCAACATGATGGCCTGCATTAATCTACTTAGTAGAAAAAAGAGGTTCCCAGCAGCACAGCATATATCCTCACATAGAGCCAGGCAAAACAGTGTGCAAAAGCCAGTCAGGAAGCCTAAACCAGAGAGGCTCCAAGGGTGCAGTCAGGAATAAGGAAATAGTGACTGGCAGCATTCAGCAATGTAGAAAAATACAAGATTTATTTCCCCATTACAAAAATTACGGCAACGTTTCGGTCGTAATAGACCTTCCTCAAGCCAATACATATCATACAAAGTGCACCATATATATAGGAAATGTGAACACCATTAACCAATGACATACAAACATGAGACACTCCTGTGCATGTTTGTATGTCATTGGTTAATGGTATTCACATTTCCTATATATATGGTGCACTTTGTATGATATGTATTGGCTTGAGGAAGGTCTATTACGACCGAAACGTTGCCGTAATTTTTGCATTAATCTACTTACTGATACACCATTCTTAATGGGCTTGCCTTGTGCCGTGAGAAAGCTCCTGGACCGCCAGATGGGTCCATAATCGTGTGCAGTACCAAAGGCGTACCTGGAATCAGTGTAGATGTTAGCAGTGGTACCTTTGTACAGGCCTCAGTTAGAGCACGGAGCTCAGCCTCCTGCGCTGACATGTATGGCGGCAGTGGTTTTTGTACAAGCATTTCATTCAGTGTGACTACTTCAAAACCTGTTACAAACCTTCCTTCGTCATTCAGGTATCTAGATCCATCCACAAACATTTCAAGGTGGGGGTTTAGGAGGCGTTTGTCAGTGACATGTGCGAACCCAGCTGTCTCCTGCTCCATGAGCGCTGCACAATCATGCTGGTGCTCTGCGCAAAGGCCTCCTCCTCATCATCAGTCAGAGAATTTGCAAAAAGCTGGTCCCCTGACCTTACTCCCCCATTTGAATCAGTGTCACCTAATGGTAATAAGGTGGCCGGATTCAAAGTGGTGCAACGTTGAAATGAGACATTGGATGAAGAGTGTACTGCAAGTTCCATTTTGGTCTGTCTAGCAAGGGGCAGATATCTACGGCTTACCTGTGTCAGGATACCATGTATGTCATGTGGGGTGTAGATCACCATGGTGTGATCTAAGACAACGTCAGAACTTTTGTCCAGTAGCGCCTGAACTGCTTGAACCGCTTGGACGCATGATGGAGACCCTCTAGCCACCGCGTCAAGATGGGCACTGTAGTATGCTACAGGTCGCTTTTTGTCACCATGCATTTGTGTCAGTACGGCGGTGGCGTGTCCCGCCATCTCACTGACGTACATTTGGAAAGGTTTGTCATAGTCTGGCAGCCCGAGTGCGGGTGCACTGGTTATCTATACTTTCAGCTGATGGAAGGCTGACTCGGCCTGCGGGGTCAGGGCAAAATGGCCGTGAACCCAAACAGTCGTACAGAGGCTGCATGGTCATGGAGGCAGAGCGTATCCATGGCCGACCGTATGAAACCAGTCCCAAAAAGGTACGCAACTGGGCATGGGAGGTGGGAAGTTGCATGTCACTTACCATCTTCGTGCGCTCCGGCATCAGGTGTTTAGTTCCTGGACCTAGGCAGTGGCCCAGGAACACTATGTGAGTTTTGCAGAACTGAATTTTGTCTTTACTGGCTTTGCAGCCATTCTACTCTGATGGAGGAAACACAAAAGGCTTAGTGATGCATTGAGGTAACTATTTGTGTCAGGAGTACATAAAAGTAAATCATCAACATATTACAAGAGGACGGTGCCCTCGGGAATTGGCCAGGCATTTAATACCAGCTTCATGCATCTGGTGAACTGGTTTTGGGCTATTCTGAGCCCCTTGTGGCAGCACTATCCAACAGTACTGCTTTCCTCTGGAAGTAAATGCAAACAAATACTGACAGTCTGTCGGGGTCCGTCTGACTGGTAGCCCAAAGGCTCGAAGGAACGACACTAAGAGCTTGTTCCTCTGCGTACGTAAGAGTGAAGACAGGGAGAGGTGTCATTAGGTCTGCTGCCATCCGACAGAAGGTCGGGTGACTTTCAGACCCGGGGTGTATACGAGCTTCACCGGACGGGTGAAGTTTGATACATCCCAAGGGTCCCATCACGTCGGTTCCCAATATGCTTTCAGGACTTTCCAGCACAAGGAAGAGCATGAGGCATCGCGACCCTTTAGCGTCTTTTCTTTACTGGAAAAAGAAAGGAGTGTTTGCTGGAGAACGTATCTCACGCAAATCCCCCATTGGAACCAAGTCTCCCACTTGTTCCCCAATCAGCATTTTCCTTGTAGGAAACTAAAGGGATACTGTTTGACCCAGGGGTGCGTATCCTGGCTTCAGATTTACCATCATAGGGGGTATATTCAATTTCCCTATGTCTGTCTTGGAGGTGGCTTACTATTTGTCAGGACATGCGGAAAGCTGAGTTTCTGCAGTAGCTATCAAGACAAATACATGAGCCAGATCTACCAAGAGAGCAGTTAGTTTACAAACCTCTTCTGAACTGTCACCTGAGGTCTCAACCCGTACCGATCTATCTGGTGAGAATTTGATGGATGCAGATAAGGCTTGTAAGATATCAGTACAAATAACAGTGATATAAATTACAACAAGGCAGAATAATCCACAAACATCTATCCACATTGGAATATGATATTCTTTAAGCAAATTCATTATTAATCTGATCCTGCCTGCAATGTCTCATCAAATTTGAGAAAAGAAAAAAACTTTTCCTAACTGCCCAAGCTTCTCACCCCCCCCCCCCCCCCTTTCAGAGAAGAGAAGGATGAAACATTACGTACTTTTACATCATCTAGCTCCACTCCTTCGATGCTGGTCATTTGTATGTCTCTCCTACAGAACATTCTCTCAGAGACAGTACAGTACTAACAGCATTTAGCAGTGATACAGACGTCCAACCAATCACAGAACTGACATTTACCCAGAAAGCAAATATATATATATCTTAAAATCCCTATATGTTTTCTATTTTTAAGACCGTATCATTCACGTAATTCATTACAAGTTTCTTATCTCATCAACGTCTGTCTTCCTTTCTATGACACTGAATTTTATCTCTTAATGAAACAGAACAATAACTAAGATATTAATAAGCAGCCAGAATATTCAGACTTTAAACAGCATTAATCATTAGTAATTACAAGAGGTATATTTCTCTGAGGATACGAATAGTTAAACACATAGAAAAGAAAACATGCTAAGCGCTTCTAACAGCGCAACATTTTCCACATTTTTAACCCTTGTATTCTTAAAAGCCCCCATAGATGTGAGTGGGGTATAACTTTCTTACACTTTCTTGTAGAAGACTAAGATGTACAACAAAGATTAGATTACATAACATCAGACATACAAGACAAACAATATTGGTTATTTGTCACATAATTGTCCACAGATTCTGCATGAACTTGCTTTATGTCACAGAGGAACACAAACTATAAAAGGATTCCCTTTCTCTGATATCTTTCATGTGTTTTTCCCGTCCCTTTTTAAGTCCTATCTGTCTATATATTTTATACGCTTGTCTGCAATCGTCTCGCCCTTCCCTCTCTTTAATTATCTCTATAGGGGTCAGATAAGCTTTAGACTGTTCGGACCCCATTTTGATTTGTCACACAGACCTTATTATTATTATTTTTATTTTATTTTTTTGGTATATTTCTCAACCACGAAGGTAATTTATTTCCCACTATTCATCACTAAGTATACAGGACCTTATTTCACACAGTTACACTAAGGACACTTAGTCCCTGGTCCTGGAATAGTTTTACGGAACTACTACAGCAATCACTTAGACTACTTAGGGATTCAGGGGAGACCAGACCTCTCCTCTAAGGGAACTTCTGGTGATATTATAACAGATTCAGTAAAAGCAAATTATGGCTAAAAGGACACAGACTATCAACGTACAGATTTCAACAATTACTACAGGCAACATGGCATGAAAATATCCCAGTAGTGAGTTCTTCCGTCTAGCACGGTTACAAAGAACACCGTAAAATTACAGGCAGAAGCATCCTATATAACATGCAGCGACTCACCTCCTGTCAACACGGGACTGAATGAAGTCAGGGGAGCCCAGAGCTGGAGTGGTAAGTCAAGGGCTTACCTTACACCGGTGTTTTGTAGATCTGGGGTCCCGTGGCCTCTGGTCCGGTTGGTCGGCAGGTAGGGTCGTCAGGTATCGGCTGCAGGTAAGGAGTTAGCTTCTGCCCCTCATTGGGCAGCCAAGTAAACTGTGGGGGGGTCTCAACAGCAACCAGTGCGGATGTTGCCTGAGTCCAAATTCAAAGGAAAGTTTATAACGAGTACTCGAGGAGAACCATAAGAATCCACGATACACACAGCATGTGAATCAGAATGAGTTCTGGTTTATTTGGAGAAACACACAGCTTATATAGGCCGTTGCCCGCGCAGGGTGCAACTTTGAAGAATTACTTAATCAGGTGACTGAAACAGAATATTAGCACATTGGGAAACCAACGTATCTTAGAAAGGAAACACATCTGCTGTGGTTCGGGTGCATCCGACCACAAACTGTCAGTAAGCCCGCCACAAACGGTCAGTAGGCCCGCCACAAACTGTCAGTACGGAAACTTATCACTACTTAGTTCGTTATCTGGTGCAAGGTCCGGACTAAAATGAGGAACTTCTCATGTTAGGTTACACGGAAACAAAATTAACCCCTATCATTACATATGTAAAATTTGGACGCTAATTCTTTTGCGCATAGAATTGAATAATTGAGTTGGGACCCAATTACTTTTCCTATTTTGGAGATAATCTATGCTTCTGCCAAAATCCATGTTTCTACAACATCGAGAAGTTGGAGAACTTTTGGCAAGTCAGTCAGTGAGTCAGTCAGTGAAGGCTTTCGTCTTTTTATATATGTGTATATATATATATATATATATATATATATATATATATATATATATATATATATATATATATATATATATATATATATTTTAGTTTTTTATTTTTTTTCTATATCTTTTATTATATTACAAATGAATTAAGCATGCATATAGTTTTACATTTTTTTCTCATATAACTAATGCACTGATTATATTTTTTCTTTTTAGCCATAGTCCCCATCTCCTTTTGTATATGTAATGCACTTTAAGTAGCAACATACATGCTATATTAGCATATCTAGACAACCTTTCACACATTTCATTAATACTCTAAAATTGTTTGCATGTGTTGCGTTTGAGCATATACACTAAAGGGAGAAATAATAAGAGCTAGAAGAGCATGCTCTGAAACTAAAGATTTTCGGTCTATAACCATAGGGATGTATTGGATACCCGCAGGTAATTAAATACCTGCAGATGTCATTTTTCCCTGATGCGCAGATCACATGTGCGGGAAATCACCCGCAACATGCTCCATTTTTGTGTGGGTCTCCACTGCACAACGCTCTCACGACTTCTATTGAAGCCTATGGGAACCGTCCGGTCCCGCGACACATCCACAGCTGTGTTTCTGTTGTGCCGCGAGACTGCGGGAAAGCAGGCATTCAATAAAACAACAAGGTGTGCATGCTGCATGCGCGCAGCACGCTGTCGTCGTGCCAAGCACATCCGCTGGGCTGAAGAAAGAAGATCTGGCCACAAGGGAGGGGAGATCCACAGCGTCCGGACAGGTGAGTATATCTGATTTTGTGACCCATGTCTGCGGGAAAGGAGGGACCCGCTGCGGGATTCTGCATGGAGAATCCGTGTGGGCCCGAATTTCCCCATGGACATGAGGCCTAAAAGGGGCAGATCGAACAGGGAGGAATTTGCGAGAGGTGGGAGTCTGTTTCTGCACTGCACCTAGTGGGGCCGGATGAGCAGCAGCTGGGGCCCAGATGAGGACCCAACTCAACATTTAATTGAGCTAGGGAGAAGGAAAAGGATCTTTGCCTGCATATGAAATGGGTATTCCTTCTCTTGAAATTTCTTCTTGGTTACCAGCCCAAACCCAACACAAGATACCTAAACTTACAGGGGCGGAGGGATAGAGTCTCAAATCAAAGACCAAGCCATCGAAAAATACTTAGACTCTTTGCCATCATTTTTTTATTTTAGTTCCCCTTGTTCTCTCATGCTGGCTATTGTAGCCGCAGGTTTTTTACACATGTGATTTTTGTGCACGTAGGTCCCAAAGTGAATGAGTCTTAAAACGGAGAACAGATTGATATTGTCAACAGCTTATAACAGGAATTTTCAAACTATGAAACAGTTCTTTTTCTCGTATCTAGCCATCCTAAAACAGGACAAGATTTTAAAACAAATATTAGAAAAGGACATACAATGTATTCCAAAACGGAAATAGAAACTTAGCAAACAAGTCGTCTCCGAGTCATTTCACATCAGTTAATAGTTCTCACATTTTCATTCAAGAACCATTTACTAGCGCATTTCTACTTTAAGAGTGATTATCACTTGGATTCCTCCACACTTTTAGCTATTACAAACATTTGGAACATGTTAACCAGAGATGAGCGAACGCGCTCATTTAGGACAATTACTCGATCGAGCATCGCTTTTTTTGAGTAACTGCCTAATCGGGTGAAATGATTCAGAGGGTACCCGGGGGGCAGGGAGTAGCAGTGGGGAACAAGGGGGAGCTCTCTCTCTCTTCCCCCCTCCCACTCCTCCCCGCAACCCCCCGCTCACCCCCGGCGCCCCCCGAATCTTTTCACCCGATTAGGCAGTTACTCGAAAAAAGCGATGCTCGATCGAGTAATTGTCCTAAACGAGCATGTTCACTCATCTCTAATGTTAACTGTCAAAAACGGACTAATTGCTTTCCCCATGCATAATTCAAGTATTGATGTTTTATCTATTGCAATTGAAGACCTTGATCTCTCCAACTGGACTGGAAAGAATAGGGAATCTCTCAGGTCCATTAGCTTTGGACAGACAGGGATTCATTACATTTCCAGATCTTGTATCCATTTTTAAAATTCCTAGACCGGATTAATTTAAGTACTTTCAAATTTGTCACTTGTTACAAAATCCTCCCCCCCCCCCCTTCCCCCACTAGATTCAATGTCCCCTCAAAATTAGAGGCCTGGTTGAATTCCGCTCAAGAATCCAACAAGGGAATTTCAGTGTGTTACCAAATCTTAATATCCTACACACAGGATCGGTTAGCCCCTAGAACAAGAAATGGGAAATAGATTTACAAACCCCAATAACAGATGAACAATGGTTAAATAGTTTTTCCTCCTTTTCATCAATATCCAGATGTGCAAAGAAGTCACGGGGCGGAGGAAGTCCCAATGGGTTGTGTACAGTGTCACGGGAGAGGACCCCTTTAAAATCTAACCTTTATTAGATACAATTTAAAAACTTTAAATATGTTTTTTTTAGGACCAGAAGAAAAAGACAAACAGACATGTACCAAGTGAGGCTGATGCAAGAAAACTGCATCACCCACGTGCATATACACTAGCGGTAGGCTATGTACTATCCTGAACACCTACAATAATGGTGCTGACAATAGCCTACAGAACTCTCCCCTTCACCTATGTAATAATGACTACGGTGCCAGTGTGAACTTGTTTCTGGTAGCGTAAAAGAGGTGATCAATATATATGTCTCCAACCTCTCTAAAAGTGCAAAATTGCGAGTAACCACCCTGACGGGTAAAAAACGCCAATATGGGAGGATATTACTCAGCAATGGTATATAGAGACTGCATGACTCATCATAGGTGTGAGGTGTTGCAATGCTTAAATAAGCGCATTGGGGGTCTGGTAGATAACCCCCTTTGTTTAGGAATATTCAGGACTGGGTATACCAACAAAAGTGGGGGGTCAGCATATAACACGACCTAAAGCGGTTTAACCCGTAGTCTGAGAAGCCAACTCTAAATGGAGATAAGGAAAAGGTTTGAGTAGCGAGTCGAGAATGCCTGCTCAGCACTAGGGATGGCCTTAAATACCTCCCCTTCCTTCCTCCACCCATTACCCCACCTACTCTCCTCCCCTCCCTGCATGCCCATATTCTCTAATAACTGGCTACACTAAGCATGATTACGGGCTTCTGGCTCCTTACCCCTTAAGGGCGCCCACCCACTGGCGATTTTTTTTCCTTTGCGTTTTGCGTTTTTTCTCAAGAGCAATTAGAATTGCCTGTGTTCCTGTCCACTTGCGTTTTTTTTTTTCAGTCCGTTGCAATTTTTAACATAGCAACTGTCAGTTGTATATGTGTCCTTATTTTTCTCTTAATGCACCCATGAATGTCAATGGAAATTAACGGAAAAGGCGCGAAAAAGCCGTGAAAAACGAGCAGAAAAAACGCCAAAAACGCGCGAAAATCGCAAACGCCAGTGGGTGGGCGCCCTTATTCTGATAGAGAGCAGTCCAGTATGCTCACGATTTCTTCCTTCTACGCAATACATTTGCTGTCCAGTCTCCTCGTGCATTCTGTAGCTTAGATTGAGATACTCCTCTATGCGTTCCACAATGGAGTGACTGGAGTACAACCTCCCCTACCCCATGACCAGACCATATTGGTTTCCCGCAAGCTTCTTGGCTTAGAATGATAGAGTTGGAAGTGCCAACTGTTTAAGCTTGTCCGGATCTTTCAGAACCCTCTCTTCCCTAAAGTTAGCTATCCCTCCTAGCTTTGTGTCGTCGGCAAACATGACCAGTATTTCCTCAATTCCTTCCTCCAGATCATTTATAAAAATGTTGACCAACACTGGGCCCAGGACAGAGCCTTGTGGTACCCCACTATCTTCCACTTGGATGTGCAGCCATTTATGACCACTCTCTGAGTATGATCACTCAGCCAGTTGTGAATCCACCTAGGGCCGGCTCACACAAGCGTGTGATAAAAGACTGCGCTTATAATGCAGTGTTTTACCGCCCTGTGAGCTGGCCTATCGCTACAATTTTTTAAATTTCCTATTTGGTCATTTTTCCAATAAGTATGGTATGAGATACTTTGTCAAATGTTTTACTAAAGTCAAGATTTACTATCTCCACCGCATTTCCCTGATCAACCCAGCCGATTTGTGGAGTCCCATCTGTAGATCTCTATCATATATATTTCTCTGATGATACACAAGAAAACAGAAGATGGTTGTGAATCTTTTATTATCGTTTGAAAGAAACAGACTCCACCCACAGATAGTGACAAGAGAGGAGGGAGAGTACAAATATGGCCGCCTCGCTGAGCTGCAGGGTCCTGGGCTTCTATTGTTTGGGACAATCCTTGGGAAGAATGCATTTTTTCTCCTCCTCATCCTCATACACATAGTCGTCCGCACAGAAGCATCCCTCTTCTACCAGTTCACACGATAAGATACATGCCTTTTCTTCTTTGTCGTTGCAGTTTTTGGAACACGGTTTGCAGATGTCAAATTTCCTTGTCATGTTCGTGGGGCACGGTGCTATAACATGATAATACTGTTAGTGTTGGAGGGGCTGAATAAGTAAACTAATAGAAATATATACAGCAATCAGGATGTGAGAGCCGACAGAGGGCTGAACATTCTAGGAACCATTGGGGTGACATAGTGGCTCAGTGAGTAAGACAGTGACTCATTTTTTAGATAATGGCTCAATAAGTAAGAAATAGTGTCTGGCTATAGAGAGGCTTGCTGGTTATATACCAGTAGTGCAGTGAATCAAATACAATGACTCATGTAGTTATGTAGTGACTCAGTGAGTAAGGGCTCATTCACACAGGCATATGCATATTTCGGTTTGTGATCACGCATGGGCCAAAATACACTGAAGTGCTACATTTTCCTGCCCCTCGGCAGTCTTTTTACTTAAGATCCTATTGATTTTATGCATTGCTACACAGCATATATGTAGATTTACATACACACGTTGATTTCGATGGGCTCTTAGGGCGGCTTTACACGGGCGTATTTGTGTACACAATATGCAGAGAATAGAATATAATATTTTTAGGAAGTTCATTCACATTTCTGTATTTTGCATTGCAGTCATGCAAAAAAAAGAGGAGGTACTATTTTTCTGCGTATTTGTGTACAAAAGGTCCCCAAAGAAGTTAATGGAGGGTGAAACACTTTGTAATTGTGCAAGAGAAAGAACATAAAATGAAACTCATTAGACTAATTGGCCATGTCAATCAGTGTACCTTTGTTTGCTGAATGAACATGCCTTCCGGTTTGATAAAATACGCCGATGCAGGCGCAAACAAAGCATTGTCTATTCCGTAAATACGCAGAGGCTTGGATGTATGTAAGCAGAGTCTAGGGGCCCGTGCACACAGCGCATTTTATGACTATACTTTTTACAGACCGCAGCACTCTTCTGGTCTATTGTCTCAGATGATTGATCCTGCAGATCCTTGATGCCCGTCACTTTAAGAGTCTTGAGCCCAAAGACTTATGTATAGAGATGAGCGAACGTACTCGGAAAAGCACTACTCGCTCGAGTAATTTGCTTTATCCGAGTATCGCTGTGCTCGTCCCTGAAGATTCGGGTGCCGCTGCGGCTGACAGGTGAGTCGCAGCGGGGAGCAGGGGAGAGCAGGCGGGAGAGAGGGAGAGAAAGATCTTACCTCCGTTCCTCCCCGCTCTCCCCTGCAGCTCCCCGCTCCGTGCCGGCACCCGAATCTTCAGGGACGAGCGCAGCGATACTCGGATAAAGCAAATTACTCGAGCGAGTAGTGCTTTTCCGAGTTCGCTCGCTCATCTCTACTCATGTACATAGTCCGAAATCAATCAGGTGAGTGACAGCAAGCCAAAAATGACTTATCTGAATGAATACATTTGAATCCATTGTTGCCCGGTCACAATTTTTGGCAATTATTCTATGCAGTTAAAAACCTGCATAAAGATGGTTGTGTGAATAAGGCCTAATAGCTATCATAGAATATACAGCATATAAGAAAGTGCAGCGAGGGGACAGGTGGAGTGTATTCTGTATTGTACTCACCAGGTCGTGGCTGTGAGCGTACGCTGATCAGTATGAAGGCCGCACCTGCAAAGCACAAATCACAGGAATCAGAGGCCCGGATCCTCCGTGGACACGTGATAAATGTCGTCTTGTTCTGTACAGATAAGTACTTAGAGCTGCACAGATACTGGTAACGTGTTATGGTATAGTTTCACCTTGGGCGGTCTCTTCTGTTGGCGACCTCCACCATGTGGTGTACAATCCTAGCAATCAGGGTCTGACTATGAGCGCCATTTAATATGATGCCCAGATAAAGTGCCGTACATTGGGCAAATAATGGCAAAAGGTTTTCTAAATAACAATCTTGTGCTGCCACCACCGTACACCGCTAGATAATATACTGTAAGCGCCATACTATACCGAAATATTGTGCTCAAATAATCCCACAATATGGTGACCAAACAGCTACATTCATACAATCACCTGATGGGGCTCTATTCATATCTGTATCGAAGTCTCCATTCTGAGCCTCCAGCGCAGATTCAGCATGAGATGCCGGACAAAAAAGGTTGTGGACGTAGAACTGGTAAAAATGCCGGACGGCTGCAGGAACCGAATGGACCCCATTATAGTCAATGGGATCTGTTCGGTACAGTTTGGTTCTGTTATGAGACGGATCCATTCATCCAGGGGATTCCGTTTTCCTGTTCCTATTACAGAATCCCCAGCACTGATGTGAATTCAGCCTATCAGCTCCATGCGTGCCATAACTAATGACAGTGATGTACAATTAAAGGGGTTCTATCATTACTACAGAAAGATTTCCAGCCAAGGTTGAAAAGGGCAAACTATGTAATTTGCCGAAACGCGTTGCATATTTGAATAAAGTAGAACTATATGGACCGCAGAGTCTATTACTAATCCTTGGGATCCAGGAGTGCGGGGACTTTTTCAACTTTTTGTCTGCTACTTTGTATAACAGCCCGAGGGAGGGCTGCATCCCAGAGACGACTCTCCGATTATCCAGGTCAGGAACCCAGGGTGGTATTCAAGGCGACCATGGACATCAGGTGCCAGTGGGTTCTCAGGTTTGAGAGTCCCAACTGAGCACCAGGTGAGTTAGTTTTAATATTCACCTATATTTAAATCCTTGAGAAAGAATGAGGCGCTGATACCAAGCTTTATCTGAAGCTCTGCAAGGGTGATACAGTTGTTCATGAAGATAATATATTTTCATACTCACCCCTCCGCTCCCCCGAATTGTGGTGTTTTTCTTTAGCAAAACTATAGGGATTTTTTTTTTTAACAGAAGCGCAGTGTGTAGGACAGGATCCATCAGCCTCGGTGATGGGACCCACGGAGCCTAATCACAACCGCTGCAGCCCTGATATCTACCCCACCGAAATAAACCCACTCGGTATATATTATATTGATGACACAGAGAGAAAACAGCTCAGAGGTCACATGACATCCAGAAATGTCACATAGATTATCCAGAAATGTTCTGAAAAGAGGGAATCCGCTCTAAACATGAAGAAATACTCACTCAGCGACAGCAGCAGCAGCACAGAGACCGGTCTCATGGTCAGTTCTGGGGTTTCACCTTCGTCCTAAATGAAAAAAAATACAGTATTTGCAAGATCTTTGCTTACTGCCAGTGATGGAGATCTGCCCTGACCCTGACACATGTGCAGTGTTGTTACAATGTATCAGAATTGTCTAGTATGACAAGCGATGGGTAGAAGATACTGTGCAGGGATTATCTCTGTCTGGATTAGAAAAGCCAGAGGTGAGTAGTAGCGGGTACCTACCTGTGTGATGTCTCAGCTGTGGTCTTCTGCCGGTGCAGGGATGTGCGGGGTTATATAGGGCTCTGTGGGTGCGGGCAGCTGAAATATTTTTTTTATCAATTAATATCTCTGGTACAAAATAATTACGGGCTCTGGTTCATAAAGGTAATTGGCTATAATAAACCTGTATTTAGGTCCTGGTTACGTCATGTCAGACGCTATTTCTTCCATATAGTAAAGATAACGCTATTAATAGAAGGAGAAAACTCATTGCAGTAATTAAAGGGCTTGTCCCGAGGCAGCAAGTGGGTCTATACACTTCTGTATGGCCATATTAATGCACTTTGTAATGTACATTGTGCATTAATTATGAGCCATACAGAAGTTATAAAAAGTTTTTCACTTACCTGCTCTGTTGCTGGCGTCCTCGTCTCCATGGTTGCCGTCTAATTTTCGCCGTCTAATGGCCAAATTAGACGCACTTGCGCAGTCCGGGTCTTCTGCTCTTCTCAATGGGGCTCGGTGTAGCTCCGTGTAGCTCCGCCCCGTCACATGCCGATTCCAGCCAATCAGGAGGCTGGAATCGGCAATGGACCGCACAGAAGAGCTGCGGTCCACGGAGGTAGAAGATCCCGGCGGCCATCTTCACCGGGTAAGTAAGAAGTCACCGGAGCGCGGGGATTAAGGTAAGCGCTGTCCGGTGTTCTTTTTTAACCCCTGCATCGGGTTTGTCTCGCGCCGAACGGGGGGGGTTTAAAAAAAAAAAAAACCCGTTTCGGCGCGGGACAACCCCTTTAATGGTTGCTGATTACTCAGGGCGGAGACGATGCAATGTGACACATGGTTTCAAAGTAGATTTAGGCTCCAGGGCTAAATAACACTCTTACATTTACAGACTGTATTATCAGCATCCATGTCACCTCTCCTGGAATATCCTGGACTCTCCCGATATAAAGCAGAGACCTCCTGCACTCCCCGCAGGAGGAGTTGGTGTCACGGTGCGTCGTGGCAGCCATCCCCACGCAACTGATACGGTAACTGTGCCATATAACTCATATATTGTGAAGTAAATCCACCTGCAGTCTCTGCAGCACAGTGACACCGAGGAGTGATACATCTGATGTATCTATTGACTCTCTAATTTAACTTTTTACTGACTATTAGTTGGCTTAGTCTACACTAACAATTGCACCAAACTTTTGGCACAATTTTTGGCATATACTGTTGCATATTGGCCATGCTGCTTTTCCAAAAACAAATGTCCATGCCCTTTGGTTGTATTTGGCATAAAACATATCCAAAAGTATCAAACACATGATAAATGCGGGCGTCGTACTACAGCTGGACAGGCACAAGGTGGGGGCGCTACTATATGGCTATTACTGATTTAAAGTTCCCTTGGCAGTCTGTATCCCCGTGCGCTGTCTCTATACGGCACTGCGCTCCAGACTGGAACTCTCCAGTTATTGTGAAACTACCGCTCACAACATTCCTGCTCGGGCTGTCAGGGCGGGTTTCATTATATGCAGATTTCTTTTCATATATTAGGAAGCTTCATGTTGCTTTCCTATTATATAAGGAGTAGAGATGAGCGAGCATACTCGTCCGAGCTTGATGCTCGTTCGAGTATTAGGGTGCTCGAGATGCTCGTTACTCGAGACGAGCACCATGCGGTACTCGTCTCGATTAAACGAGCACTGACCATTGAATTCAATGGAGTCGGCAATAAAGCTGGCTCCATTGAAAGCAATGGGCTGCCGGCGAGCGCGGGATGAATTGTCGGGAAGGGCCTAAATATATAAGCCCTTCCCTGCAATTCATCCAGAAATGTGTAAAAAAAAAAAATATATATATACTCACCTTGTCCTGGCAGAACGATGTTAGCTAGAGATGAGCGAGCACCAAAATGCTCGGGTGCTCGTTACTCGAGTCCAACTTTCAGTGATGCTCGAGAGTTCGTTTTGAGTAACGAACCCCATTGAAGTCAATGGGCGACTCGATCATTTTTGTATATCGCCGAAGCTCGCTAAGGTTTTCATTTGTGAAAACCTGGGAAATTCAAGAAAGTGATGGGATCGACACAGAAACGGATAGGGGAGGCGAGGGGCTACATGTTGGGCTGCATCTCAAGTTCCCAGGTCCCGCTATTAAGCCACAATAGTGGCAAGAGTGAGACCCCCCCCCCCGCACTGTCAGCATAAAGATCGTTCTCCTCTGCCACAGCTGTAACAGCTGTGGCAGAGAAGAACGATGTTAGCCCATTGAATTCAATGGAGCCGGCAATACAGCTGGCTCCATTGAAAGCAATGGGCTGCCGGCGATTGCGGGATGAATTGTCGAGAAGGGCTTAAATATATAAGCCCTTCCCTGCAATTCATCCAGAAATGTGTAAAAATAAAAAAAATATATATACTCACCTGGTCCCGGCAGACGGAGTTCAGCGCGGCCAGCGGCAGTCCTCCTGAACTGCTCTGAACAGCTGTGAGTAGTATTCAGCAGTCGGGGATTTAAAATCCCCGCCTGCTGAATGAGCTGCCTCTAATTGGTCACAGCCTGACCAATCAGAGGAAGATTCCACTCACACACCCATTCATGAATTTATGAATGGGTGAGTGACTGCTGCCTCTCATCTGATTGGTCCTGCTGAGCCAATCAGAGGCAGAAGTCACACACCCATTCATAAATTCATGTGCACACTGAAAAGCATGTGCAACTTATTGTACGTTTCATTACGGACGTGACAATTACAAATATGTGGGGTTTTAATTTTTTTTAACCTTTTTTATGCTAATATGAGAAAAAGCATAAAAGGTTTTTTTTTACTTTTTTTTTTTTAAATTCATTTTTTTAATCTTTTTTTTACACAACTTGTGTCCCCCTGTGGATCTTTGACCACAGTACTGCCCATCGCTGTGATAAGGCATGGCAGGGCTAGTGCCCTGCCATGCCTTATCGCTTATACAGCGATAATAGGCATTGGCAATACAGGACACCAGTGTCTGGCATCCTGTTGCCATGGTGACAGGCCAGGCTCTCGCAATAACATCGCATGAGACGGCTGAAGACACAGAGGGGGCGCGCTCCCTCTGTGAACTCTTTCCCTGCTGCTATCTACTTGGATCGCGGCAGGGAAGGGGTTAACAGCGGGGGGCGCATCTCCGATGCCCCCCGCTGCGGGATAGTGTGAGATCATATGTGATCTTGCGCTATCCCCAGGACGTAAGTTTACGCCCTGTTGCAGGAAGTACCCCGCTGATAGGACGTAAGCTTACGCCCTGGAGCGGGAAGGGGAAAAATGTTTTTTAGGACCAGTAGCAAAAGACAAACAGACATGTACCAAGTGAGGCTGGTGCAAGAAAACTGCATCACTCACATGCATATACACTAGCAGTAGGCTATGTTCTACCTTGAACACCCACAATAATGGTGCTGACAATAGTCTACAGAACTCTCCCCTTCACCTATGTAATAATGACTACTGTGCCAGTGTGAACTTGTTTCCTGCAGTGTAAAAGAGGTGATCAATATATATGTTTCCACCTCTCTAAAAGTGCAAAATCGTAAGTAACCACCCTGACGGGTAAAAAACGCCAATATGGGAGGATATTACTCAGCAATGGTATATAGAGACTGCACGACTCATCATAGGTGTGAGGTGTTGCAAAGCTTAAATAGGGGCATTGGAGGTCTGGTAGATAACCCCCTTTGTTTAGGAATATTCAGGACTGGGTATACCGACAAAAGTGTGGGGTCAGCATATAACATGACCTAAAGCGGTTTAACCCCTAGTCTGAGAAGCCAACTCTAAATGGAGATAAGGAAAAGGTTAGAGTGGCGAGTCGAGAATGCCTGCTCAGCACTAGGGATGGCCTTAAATACGTTCCCCTCCTCTTCTCTCCCCTTCCTTCCTCCACCCATTACCCCACCTACTCTCCTCCCCTCCCTGCATGCCCATATTCTCTAATAACTGGCTACACTAAGCATGATTACGGGCTTCTGGCTCCGTCCCCCTTATTCTGATAGAGAGCAGTCCAGTATGCTCACGATTTCCTCCTTCTACGCAATATATCTGCTGTCCCGTCTCCTTATGCATTCTGTAGCTTAGATTGAGATACTCCTCTATGCGTTCCGCAATGGAGTGACTGAACTTCTCCTACTACGATCTCCCCTACCCCATGACCAGACCATGTTGGTTTCCCGCAAGCTTCTTGGCTTAGAATGATAGAGTTGGAAGTGCCATCTGTTTAAGCTTGTCCGGATCTTTCAGAACCCTCTCTTCCCTAGAGTTAGCTATCCCTCCTAGCTTTGTGTCGTCGGCAAACATGACCAGTCTTTCCTCAATTCCTTCCTCCAGATCATTTATAAAAATGTTGACCAACACTGGGCCCAGGACAGAGCCTTGTGGTACCCCACTATCTTCCACTTGGATGTGCAGCCATTTATGACCACTCTCAGTATGATCTCTCAGCTAGTTGTGAATCCACCTAGGGCCGGCTCACACAAGCATGTGATAAAAGACTGCGCTTATAATGCAGTGTTTTACCGCCCTGTGAGCTGGCCTATCGCTACAATTTTTTAAATTTCATATTTGGTCATTTTTCCAATAAATATGGTATGAGATACTTTGTCAAATGCTTTACTAAAGTCAAGATTTACTATCTCCACCGCATTTCTCTGATCAACCCAGCCGATTTGTGGAGTCCCATCTGTAGATCTCTATCATATATATTTCTCTGATGATACACAAGAAAACAGAAGATGGTTGTGAATCTTTTATTATCGTTTGAAAGAAACAGACTCCACCCACAGATAGTGACGAGAGAGGAGGGAGAGTACAAATATGGCCGCCTCGCTGAGCTGCAGGGTCCTGGGCTTCTATTGTTTGGGACAATCCTTGGGAAGAATGCATTTTTTCTCCTCCTCATCCTCATACACATAGTCGTCCGCACAGAAGCATCCCTCTTCTACCAGTTCACACGATAAGATACATGCCTTTTCTCCTTTGTCGTTGCAGTTTTTGGAACACGGTTTGCAGATGTCAAATTTCCTTGTCATGTTCGTGGGGCACGGTGCTATAACATGATAATACTGTTAGTGTTGGAGGGGCTGAATAAATTAACTAATATAAATATATACAGCAATCAGAATGTGAGAGCCGACAGGGAGGGCAAAACATTCTGGGAACCATTAGGGTGACATAGTGGCTCAGTGAGTAAGACCTAGTGACTCATTTTTTAGATAATGGCTCAATAAATAAAAAATAGTGACTGGTTATAGAGAGGCTTGCTGGTTATATATCAGTAGTGTAGTGAATCAAATACAATGACTCATGTAGTTATGCTGTGACTCAGTGAGTAAGGCCTCATTCACACAGGCATATGCATATTTCGGTTTGTGATCACGCATGGGCCAAAATACACTGAAGTGCTACATTTTCCTGCCCCTCGGCAGTCTTTTTACTTAAAGGGGTTGTCCCGCGGCAGCAAGTGGGTCTATACACTTCTGTATGGCCATATTAATGCACTTTGTAATATACATTGTGCATTAATTATGAGCCATACAGAAGTTATAAAAAGTTTTATACTTACCTGCTCCGTTGCTGGCGTCCTCGTCTCCATGGTGCCG
Organism: Eleutherodactylus coqui; assembly: GCF_035609145.1. Lineage (NCBI taxonomy): Eukaryota > Metazoa > Chordata > Amphibia > Anura > Eleutherodactylidae > Eleutherodactylus > Eleutherodactylus coqui. The sequence goes on along the minus strand of NC_089842.1, from coordinate 25,674,153 downwards.
ACTAATTTTCGCCCTCCGATGGCCAAATTAGCCGCGCTTGCGCAGTCCGGGTCTTCTCCTGTCTTCTATGGAGCCGCTCGTGCAGAATGCAGGCTCCGTGTAGCTCCGCCCCGTCACGTGCCGATTCCAGCCAATCAGGAGGCTGGAATCGGCAATGGACCGCACAGAAGAGCTGCGGTCCACGGAGACAGAGGATCCCGGCGGCCATCTTCAGCGGTAAGTATTGAAGTCACCGGAGCGCGGGGATTAAGGTAAGCGCTCCGGTAAGCTTTCTTTACCTTCCTGCATCGGGGTTGTCTCGCGCCGACCGGGGGGGGGGGGGGGGTTGAAAAAAAAAAAACCCGTTTCGGCGCGGGACAACCCCTTTAAGTTCCTATTGATTTTATGCATTGCTACACAGCATATATGCAGATTTACATACACACGTTGATTTCGATGGGTTCTTAGGGCGGCTTTACACGGGCGTATTTGTGTGCACAATATGCAGAGAATAGAATATAATAATTTTAGGAAGTTCATTCACATTTCTGTATTTTGCATTGCAGTCATGCGAAAAAAAGAGGAGGTACTATTTTTCTGCGTATTTGTGTACAAAAGGTCCCCAAAGAAGTTAATGGAGGGTGAAACACTTTGTGATTGTGCAAGAGAAAGAACACAACTGAAACTCATTAGACTAATTGGCCGTTTCAATCAGTGCACCTTTGTTTGCTGCGCACAAATGAAGATGCCTTCCGAGTTGATAAAGTACAATAAAATGCAGGCGCAAACAAAGCATTGTCTATTCCGTAAATACGCAGAGGCTTGGATGTATGTAAGCAGAGTCTAGGGGCCCACGCACACAGCGCATTTTTTGACCATACTTTTTACAGACTGCAGCACTCTTCTGGTCTATTGTCTCAGATGATTGATCCTGCAGATCCTTGATGCCCGTCACTTTAAGAGTCTTGAGCCAAAAGACTTATGTACATAGTCCGAAATCAATCAGGTGAGTGATAGAATGCCAAAAATGACTTATCTGAATGAATACATTAAAATCCATTGTTGCCCGGTCACAATTTTTTGGCAATTATTCTATGCAGTTAAAAACCTGCATAAAGATGGTTGTGTGAATAAGGTCTAATAGCTATCATAGAATATACAGCATATAAGAAAGTGTAGCGAGGGGACAGGCGGAGTGTATTCTGTATTGTACTCACCAGGTTTTGGCTCTGAGCGTGCGCTGATCAGTACGACGGCCGCACCTGCAAAGCACAAATCACAGGAATCAGAGGCCCGGATCCTCCGTGGACACGTGATAAATGTCGTCTTGTTCTGTACAGATAAGTACTTAGAGCTGCACAGACACTGGTAACATGTTATGGTATGGTTTCACCTTGGGCGGTCTCTTCTGTTGGCGACCTCCACCATGTGGTGTACAATCATAGCAATCAGGGTCTGACTATGAGCGCCATTTAATATGATGCCCAGATAAAGTGGCATAAATTGGGCAAATAATGGCAAAAGGTTTTCTAAATAACAATCCTGTGCTGCCACCACCGTACACCGCAGGATAATATACTGTAAGCGCCAAAGTAGCAGTGCCATACCATACCGAAATATTGTGCTCAAATAATCCCACAATATGGTGACCAAACAGCTACATTCATACAATCACCTGATGGGGTTCTATTCACATCTGTATCGAAGTCCCCATTCTGAGCCTCCAGTGCAGATTCGGCATGAGATGCCGGACATAAAAGTTGTGGACGTAGAACCGGTAAAAATGCCGGATGGCTACAGGAACCGAATGGACCCCATTATAGTCAATGGGATCTGTTCGGTACAGTTTGGTTCTGTTATGAGATGGATCCGTTCATCCAGGGGATTCCGTTTTCCTGATCCTATTACAGAATCCCCAGCACTGATGTGAATTCAGCCTAACAGCTCCATACGTGCCATAACTAATGACAGTGATGTACAATTAAAGGGGTTCTATCATTACTACAGAAAGATTTTCAGACAAGGTTGAAAAGGGCAAACTATGTAACTTGCCGAAACGCGTTGCATATTTGAATAAAGTAGAACTATATGGACCGCAGAGTCTATTACTAATCCTTGGGATCCAGGAGTGCGGGGACTTTTTCAACTTTTTGTCTGCTACTTTGTATAACAGCCCGAGGGAGGGCTGCATCCCAGAGACGACTCTCCGGTTATCCGGATCAGGAACCCAGGGTGGTATTCCAGGCGACCATGGACATCGGGGTGCCAGTGGGTTCTCAGGTTTGAGAGTCCCACTGAGCACCAGGTGAGTTAGTTTTAATATTCCCCTATATTTAAATCCTTGAGAAAGAATGAGGCGCTGATACCAAGCTTTATCTGAAGCTCTGCAAGGGTGATACAGTCGTTCATGAAGATAATATATTTCATACTCACCCCTCCGCTCCCCCGAATTGTGGTGTTTTTCTTTAGCAAAACTATAGGGCTTTTTTTTTTTTTTTAACAGAAGCGCAGTGTGTAGGACAGGATCCATCAGCCTTAGTGAAGGGACCCAGGGGAGCCTAATCACAACCGCTGCAGCCCTGATATCACCCCGCCAGAATAAACCCACTTGGTATATATTATATTGATGACACAGAGAGAAAACAGCTCAGAGGTCACATGACATCCAGAAAAGTCACATAGATTATCCAGAAATGTTCTGAAAAGAGGGAATCCGCTCTAAACATGAAGGAATACTCACTCAGCGACACCAGCAGCAGCACAGAGACCGGTCTCATGGTCAGTTCGGGGGTTTCACCTTCGTCCTAAATGAAAAAATACAGCATTTGCAAGATCTTTGCTTACTGCCAGTGATGGAGATCTGCCCTGACCCTGACACATGTGCAGTGTTGTTACAATGTATCAGAACTCTCTAGTATGACAAGTGACGGATACAAACTACTGTGCAGTAATCTGTCTGCGTTAGAGGAGCTGTAGGTGAGTAGCAGGTACCTACCTGTGTGATGTACCGGCTGTGGTCTTCTGCCGTTGCAGAGATGTGCGGGGTTATATAGGGCTCTGTGGGTGCGGGCAGCTGAAATATCTTTTTTATCAATTAATATCTCTGGTACAAAATAATTACGGGCTCTGGTTCATAAAGGTAATTGGCTATAATAAACCTGTATTTAGGTCCTGGTTACATCATGTCAGACGCTATTTCTTCCATAAGGTGAAGATAACGCTATTAATAAAAGGAGAAAACTCATTACAGTAATTAATGGTTCCTGATTACTCAGGGCGGAGACGATACAATGTGACACATGGTTTCAAAGTAGATTAAGGCTCCAGGGGTCAATAACACTCTTACATTTACAGACTGTATTATTGGCATCCATGTCACCTCTCCTGGAATATGCTGGACCCTTCCGATATAAAGCAGAGACTTCCTGCACTCCGCGCAGAGTTGGGTTCACGGTGTGTCGTAGCAGCCATCCTCACCAACTAATATGGTAACTGTGCCATATAACTCATATATTGTGCAGTAAATCCACCTGCAGTCTCTATATCTCAGTGACACCGAGGAGTGATACATCTGATGTATCTATAGACTATTAGTTGGCTTAGTCTACACTAACAATTGCACCAAACTTTTGGCACAATTTTTGGCATATACTGTTGCATATTGGCCACGCTGCTTTTCCAAAAACAAATGTCCATGCCCTTTGGTTGTATTTGGCATAAAAAGTATCCAAAAGTATCAAACATACAATAAATGTAGGGGTTGTACTACAGCTGGAGAGGCACAAGGTGGGGGTGCTACTATATGGCCATTACTGATTTGAAGGTCACCTTGGCAGTCTGTATCCCCCTGTGCTGTTACTATAGGGTACTGCTCTCCAGCCTGGAACTCTCCAGTTATTGCAGAACCACAGCCCACAACATTCCTGCTCGGGCTGTCAGGGGGGGTGTCATTATATGCAGATTTCTTTTCATATATTAGGAAGCTTCTCGTTGCTTTCCTATTATATAAGGAGATGATTTCAGGTTTCACAGGTTGGAGGAATTACAAGAAACATAACACAAAATAATCTGAGCCGACATTGTCCGAATGTAAGGGGTAACTCCAAATAGGGCTTATAAACCGTACAATAATCGCCCTGTGCCTTAAATGCAACAACACTGCCACCTTGTCTAACCGCTTAGAGCAGGACCATCTCTATTTTCCTGCGTATTTGTGCACGAAGTGTCCCATAGAAGTCTGTCGGAGGTGCATAGATACGCACTCAATATGCACGCAATTCCGCAGAAAAAAGAACACATCTGGACCTTATTAGTAAGGGGCTTATCACACATGCATTCAACTGGGCCATTAATTAACCCCATTAATGATACAAGTAATATGGTGAAGAGAGTTCAGCTAGCACAATGTTTTCTAGTCCTTAGGGTGCATTCACACGAGCGTAGGCGTATTTACATTCGCACATCCGCAGCGTATAATCGCCGGAAAGAACGTTTTTTGGCAATCATGACCAGAGCTAGGAAGCGTATTATCGTTTGTTCCTACTTTGCAAACTATCTTTTCGGCCATCGAATATGCGCTGGCGCGTATTTAGGTCGCGTATGTTCCGTTTTTTTTTCAGGTTGCTGTTTTTACGTGCCGTAAAATCGCCCGTGCGAACGAATACATTCGAAACCAACTCCTCAGATGGTCACGTATATACAATTGGGCGCAAAAACACGCCGTTTATGCGCTCGTGTGAACGCACCCTGAAGGTCATGTTTTTGGGATATCCTATAGTAGGAACACCTAAGGCACTGATTATAATTACATCACCTGTGCAATACTGAGGAAATCCTGAAAACATGACCTGGTTGGGTACCATGGCTTGGTGCCATGGCTTCTCCAGTGCAGTTTCCAGGAGCACTTACTTACTGGAGCGGAAAGAGAAAACAAAGAGTTAACAGGGGAAAGTTTAGAAGGAACACAGTTCATATATAGAGAGCTCATCGGGGCATATTTACTAAGACCAGCATGTAACACACTGGTCTAAGTAAAGCCTGCGCCCACCTACTGTGATAAATCCAATACACTTGATTCACCTGGCAGCACCTCTGTGCACCACATGAAAACTTCAGCTAGGACCTGGCGTAGGTTTTTGGTATAATATACGCAGGTTCTGGCATATATTATAGTAAAAGAGGCTGGCCAGACAGGGTCATGTCCACTAAAGCCAGGCTCTGCTTGCTTTTTGAAAAAGTCTTTAGGGTCCAGTGTGCAAGCCCTAAACATCAATGGTCCTGCCAAATTTCATGTTTCTATGACACCGGGAAGTGAGAGAATTAGATTACTATGGGGGGGTCTCAACGGAGACCAGTGCGGATGTTGCCTGAGTCCAAATTCAAAGGAAAGTTTATAACGAGTACTCGAGGAGAACCATAAGAATCCACGATACACACAGCATGTGAATCAGAATGAGTTCTGGTTTATTTGGAGAAACACACAGCTTATATAGGCCGTTGCCCGCGCAGGGTGCAACTTTGAAGAATTACTTAATCAGGTGACTGAAACAGAATATTAGCACATTGGGAAACCAACGTATCTTAGAAAGGAAACACATCTGCTGTGGTTCGGGTGCATCCGACCACAAACTGTCAGTAAGCCCGCCACAAACGGTCAGTAGGCCCGCCACAAACTGTCAGTACGGAAACTTATCACTACTTAGTTCGTTATCTGGTGCAAGGTCCGGACTGAAATGAGGAACTTCTCATGTTAGGTTACTCGGAAACAAAATTAACCCCTATCAATCCCCCATTTGGACATCAGAGCCACCATTATCTCCTGGTTCTGTCACCCGTTGGATTCGGCTCCAGCCGGATCCCCAGGTAGGAATGGTGCACTCTATGTCCATCTAGGGTATCAAGACATTTAAATGGATGCAGAAAATCGGCTTTCAGTACATTTAGCTACGCATGAAATTATTACCTTTATTGCAATATATATACATAAGATTATCATTACCACTTGTAATATACTTTGTAGAATTCCCATGAACCAACCTCCTAACCCCGAGAACCAATTGGCAGGGTTAAGAAAGCTAAACCATCCCTGATTTTCATCTTGTTTTATGCTGGCAACTATTTTCAATATACCTTTTTACATATGATTCTATATCCAAGTTCTATTAGCAACTTCCGAATGTTTTCCATATTTTTCATTTCCATAATATATTACATATACAACCAGATAATCTAATGTCACATTTATTACACTGTTCCCTATATTTTCATTTGCTATCAACATAAAACCAACCTTGTCAAATCTGGGCTTGAAAAACAAAAAAAAATTCAAAAGAACCGTTAGATGTTGAATACAAATGTCTCTTCCTGTAAAATTGTTTCGTCTTCTCTTGATCTTCTTTAGATCCAAACCTATAGGATCTCCGATGCAGGGAAGCAGGGGGATTATTATGCCCTCACTGCTTTCCCTGGTTAGCCAAAGAACAGACCCTAAGTAGGAATCTGTCCCCGCCCATTACATTGGTATCAAATAATCTTCTCCATTCTCCATATCCAGAAGTATCCGCAGCTGACTATAGAGCCCCTTTATTCCAATGTTGCAGATGCCCTCTCTACACCACTTTGTTGCATCAGCTGGCGGTCAGCATTCTACAGAACATCTGAGGTTCACTCCGATGACAGTGTAGCAGCAGTCAGGCACACTTGTCAGTTCTTCAGGCTCAGTTGGATAGTCTCAGCGTATGGACAGACGCAGCATGCACTTAGAGAAGATGAAATTTCAAATCACAATTGCAAAAGTCCAAATGTCCTGGTGGAAATGACTCAGTTCATAAATTTTCTCAGTCCCAAATAAACTGGATGCAGAATAAATCAGTCTATGGCAAATCAAACAAAACAAAATCACAATCTGGGGCCTTGTGTGCTTTTCTTCACCCCTTCATAAAAAATAGATAAAATAAAAATCTGTAGGTCAAATTTATCAATAAAACAATCTCTGCCCAGAGTGACCGCAGTACTTTTCTGTTGTAGCAAATGAATATTTCAGATATCCCTAATCATTCTACATTTCAGCACAAATACCTTCTACATACAGTAGACATAAAGCTCAAGAATTTTACTATGTAAACAAACAATATAATATCAAACATTGCAAATCAATCAGGTTTACAATACAATAATCTTAGATTGATCAATATCATCATCAGCACAGTTACTTATTTTTCACATGTTATCAAACAGCGCGAACCAAGTTAAGCAAATTTTATAACACAATATTCCTAGATTTGTCATGATCCTCTTCATTAGTAGTTATGTATTTACCACATCCCATTCCTAGATTTGTAATAACACGTTTCCGTAATTAAGATTGTCATGCAATATACATTCATATAATTTTTCCACAAAACAAAACCCAAATAGATATTCTATTAGTCCAACTCATGTAAATAAATTTGTACATAGTAATGTCCCAGCACACAGTCACAATTATGTGTATCTCACACTCACACTTATTAGGGTCCCAATCAACTCCCGCCTTGGCCACTACTGTATGAACCTTTTTCTTATTTACTCTATCATTTCCCTTGCTCCCCGGTGACTGCCACTGCGTGTGTGCTTTAACCTTTATTATGGCCACCTGTTCTGGCAACATGATGGCCTGCATTAATCTACTTACTGATACACCATTCTTAATGGGCTTGCCTTGTGCCGTGAGAAAGCTCCTGGACCGCCAGATGGGTCCATAATCGTGTGCAGTACCAAAGGCGTACCTGGAATCAGTGTAGATGTTAGCAGTGGTACCTTTGTACAGGCCTCAGTTAGAGCACGGAGCTCAGCCTCCTGCGCTGACATGTATGGCGGCAGTGGTTTTTGTACAAGCATTTCATTCAGTGTGACTACTTCAAAACCTGTTACAAACCTTCCTTCGTCATTCAGGTATCTAGATCCATCCACAAACATTTCAAGGTGGGGGTTTAGGAGGGGTTTGTCAGTGACATGTGCGAACCCAGCTGTCTCCTGCTCCATGAGCGCTGCACAATCATGCTGGTGCTCTGCGCAAAGGCCTCCTCCTCATCATCAGTCAGAGAATTTGCAAAAAGCTGGTCCCCTGACCTTACTCCCCCATTTGAATCAGTGTCACCTAATGGTAATAAGGTGGCCGGATTCAAAGTGGTGCAACGTTGAAATGAGACATTGGATGAAGAGTGTACTGCAAGTTCCATTTTGGTCTGTCTAGCAAGGGGCAGATGTCTACGGCTTACCTGTGTCAGGATACCATGTATGTCATGTGGGGTGTAGATCACCATGGTGTGATCTAAGACAACGTCAGAACTTTTGTCCAGTAGCGCCTGAACTGCTAGAACCGCTCGTACGCATGATGGAGACCCTCTAGCCACCGCGTCAAGATGGGCACTGTAGTATGCTACAGGTCGCTTTTTGTCACCATGCATTTGTGTCAGTACGGCGGTGGCGTGTCCCGCCATCTCACTGACGTACATTTGGAAAGGTTTGTCATAGTCTGGCAGCCCCAGTGCGGGTGCACTGGTTATCTATACTTTCAGCTGATGGAAGGCTGACTCGGCCTGCGGGGTCAGGGCAAAATGGCCGTGAACCCAAACAGTCGTACAGAGGTTGCATGGTCATGGAGGCAGAGCGTATCCATGGCCGACCGTATGAAACCAGTCCCAAAAAGGTACGCAACTGGGCATGGGAGGTGGGAAGTTGCATGTCACTTACCATCTTCGTACGCTCCAGCATCAGGTGTTTAGTTCCTGGACCTAGGCAGTGGCCCAGGAACACTACGTGAGTTTTGCAGAACTGAAGTTTGCCTTTACTGGCTTTGCAGCCATTCTACTCTGATGGAGGAAACACAAAAGGCTTAGTGATGCATTGAGGTAACTATTTGTGTCAGGAGTACATAAAAGTAAATCATCAACATATTACAAGAGGGCGGTGCCCTCGGGAATTGGCCAGGCATTTAATACCAGCTTCATGCATCTGGTGAACTGGTTTTGGGCTATTCTGAGCCCCTTGTGGCAGCACTATCTAACAGTACTGCTTTCCTCTGGAAGTAAATGCAAACAAATACTGACAGTCTGTCGGGGTCCGTCTGACTGGTAGCCCAAAGGTTCGAAGGAACGACACTAAGAGCTTGTTCCTCTGCGTACGTAAGAGTGAAGACAGGGAGAGGTGTCATTAGGTCTGCTGCCATCCGACAGAAGGTCGGGTGACTTTCAGACCCGGGGTGTATACGAGCTTTACCGGACGGGTGAAGTTTGATACATCCCAAGGGTCCCATCACGTCGGTTCCCAATATGCTTTCAGGACTTTCCAGCACAAGGAAGAGCATGAGGCATCGCGACCCTTTAGCGTCTTTTCTTTACTGGAAAAAGAAAGGAGTGTTTGCTGGAGAATGTATCTCACGCAAATCCCCCATTGGAACCAAGTCTCCCACTTGTTCCCCAATCAGCATTTTCCTTGTAGGAAACTAAAGGGATACTGTTTGACCCAGGGGTGCGTATCCTGGCTTCAGATTTACCATCATAGGGGGTATATTCAATTTCCCTATTTCTGTCTTGGAGGTGGCTTACTATTTGTCAGGACCTGCGGAAAGCTGAGTTTCTGCAGTAGCTATCAAGACAAATACATGAGCCGGATCTACCAAGAGAGCAGTTAGTTTACAAACCTCTTCTGAACTGTCACCTGAGGTCTCAACCCGTACCGATCCATCTGGTGAGAATTTGATGGATGCAGATAAGGCTTGTAAGATATCAGTACAAATAACAGTGATATAAATTACAACAAGGCAGAATAATCCACAAACATCTATCCACATTGGAATATGATATTCTTTAAGCAAATTCATTATTAATCTGATCCTGCCTGCAATGTCTCATCAAATTTGAGAAAAGAAAAAAACTTTTCCTAACTGCCCAAGCTTCTCACCCCTTCCCCCTTTCAGAGAAGAGAAGGATGAAACATTACGTACTTTTACATCATCTAGCTCCACTCCTTCGATGCTGGTCATTTGTCTCTCCTACAGAACATTCTCTCAGAGACAGTACAGTACTAACAGCATTTAGCAGTGATACGGACGTCCAACCAATCACAGAACTGACATTTACCCAGAAAGCAAATATATATATATATATATATATATATATATATATATATATATATATATCTTAAAATCCCTATATGTTTTCTATTTTTAAGACCGTATTATTCACGTAATTCATTACAAGTTTCTTATCTCATCAACGTCTGTCTTCCTTTCTATGACACTGAATTTTATCTCTCTATGAAACAGAACAATAACTAAGATATTAATAAGCAGCCAGAATATTCAGACTTTAAACAGCATTAATCATTAGTAATTACAAGAGGTATATTTCTCTAAGGATACGAATAGTTAAACACATAGAAAAGAAAACATGCTAAGCGCTTCTAACAGCGCAACATTTTCCACATTTTTAACCCTTGTATTCTTAAAAGCCCCCATAGATGTGAGTGGGGTATAACTTTCTTACACTTTCTTGTAGAAGACTAAGACGTACAACAAAGATTAGATTACATAACATCAGACATACAAGACAAACAATATTGGTTATTTGTCACATAATTGTCCACAGATTCTGCATGAACTTGCTTTATGTCACAGAGGAACACAAACTATAAAATGATTCCCTTTCTCTGATATCTTTCATGTGTTTTTCTCGTCCCTTTTTAAGTCCTATCTGTCTATATATTTTATACACTTGTCTGCAATCGTCTCGCCCTTCCCTCTCTTTAATTATCTCTATAGGGGTCAGATAAGCTTTAGACTGTTCGGACCCCATTTTGATTTGTCACACAGACCTTATTATTATTATTTTTATTTTATTTTTTTGGTATATTTCTCAACCACGAAGGTAATTTATTTCCCACTATTCATCACTAAGTATACAGGACCTTATTTCACACAGTTACACTAAGGACACTTAGTCCCTGGTCCTGGAATAGTTTTACGGAACCACTACAGCAATCACTTAGACTACTTAGGGATTCAGGGGAGACCAGACCTCTCCTCTAAGGGAACTTCTGGTGATATTATAACAGATTCAGTGAAAGCAAATTATGGCTAAAATGACACAGACTATCAACGTACAGATTTCAACAATTACTACAGGCAACATGGCATGAAAATATCCCAGTAGTGAGTTCTTCCGTCTAGCACGGTTACTAAGAACACCGTAAAATTACAGGCAGAAGCATCCTATATAACATGCAGCGACTCACCTCCTGTCAACACGGGACTGAATGAAGTCAGGGGAGCCCAGAGCTGGAGTGGTACGTCAAGGGCTTACCTTACACCGGTGTTTTGTAGATCTGGGGTCCCGTGGCCTCTGGTCCGGTTGGTCGGCAGGTAGGGTTGTCAGGTATCGGCTGCAGGTAAGGAGTTAGCTTCTGCCCCACATTGGGCAGCCAAGTAAACTGTGGGGGGGGGGGTCTCAACGGAGACCAGTGCGGATGTTGCCTGAGTCCAAATTCAAAGGAAAGTTTATAACGAGTACTCGAGGAGAACCATAAGAATCCACGATACACACAGCATGTGAATCAGAATGAGTTCTGGTTTATTTGGAGAAACACACAGCTTATATAGGCTGTTGCCCGCGCAGGGTGCAACTTTGAAGAATTACTTAATCAGGTGACTGAAACAGAATATTAGCACATTGGGAAACCAACGTATCTTAGAAAGGAAACACATCTGCTGTGGTTCGGGTGCATCCGACCACAAACTGTCAGTAAGCCCGCCACAAACGGTCAGTAGGCCCGCCACAAACTGTCAGTACGGAAACCTATCACTACTTAGCTCGTTATCTGGTGCAAGGTCCGGACTAAAATGAGGAACTTCTCATGTTAGGTTACTCGGAAACAAAATTAACCCCTATCATTACGTATGTAAAATTTGGACGCTAATTCTTTTGCGCATAGAATTGAATAATTGATTTGGGACCCAATTACTTTTCCTATTTTGGAGATAATCTATGCTTCTGCCAAAATCCATGTTTCTACAACATCGAGAAGTTGGAGAACTTTTGGCAAGTCAGTCAGTGAGTCAGTCAGTGAGGGCTTTCGTCTTTTTATATATGTGTATATATATATATTTTTTTTTTATTTTTTTATTTTTTTTCTATATCTTTTATTATATTACAAATGAATTAAGCATGCATATAGTTTTACATTTTTTTCTCATATAACTAATGCACTGATTATATTTTTTCTTTTTAGCCATAGTCCCCATCTCCTTTTGTATATGTAATGCACTTTAAGTAGCAACATACATGCTATATTAGCATATCTAGACAACCTTTCACACATTTCATTAATACTCTAAAATTGTTTGCATGTGTTGCGTTTGAGCATATACACTAAAGGGAGAAATAATAAGAGCTAGAAGAGCATGCTCTGAAACTAAAGATTTTCGGTCTATAACCATAGGGATGTATTGGATACCCGCAGGTAATTAAATACCTGCAGATGTCATTTTTCCCTGATGCGCAGATCACATGTGCGGGAAATCACCCGCAACATGCTCCATTTTTGTGTGGGTCTCCACTGCACAACGCTCTCACGACTTCTATTGAAGCCTATGGGAACCGTCCGGTCCCGCGACACATCCACAGCTGTGTTTCTGTTGTGCCGCGAGACTGCGGGAAAGCAGGCATTCAATAAAACAACAAGGTGTGCATGCTGCATGCGCGCAGCACGCTGTCGTCGTGCCAAGCACATCCGCTGGGCTGAAGAAAGAAGATCTGGCCACAAGGGAGGGGAGATCCACAGCGTCCGGACAGGTGAGTATATCTGATTTTGTGACCCATGTCTGCGGGAAAGGAGGGACCCGCTGCGGGATTCTGCATGGAGAATCCGTGTGGGCCCGAATTTCCCCGTGGACATGAGGCCTAAAAGGGGCAGATCGAACAGGGAGGAATTTGCGAGAGGTGGGAGTCTGTTTCTGCACTGCACCTAGTGGGGCCGGTGGAGCAGCAGCTGGGGCCCAGATGAGGACCCAACTCAACATTTAATTGAGCTAGGGAGAAGGAAAAGGATCTTTGCCTGCATATGAAATGGGTATTCCTTCTCTTGAAATTTCTTCTTGGTTACCAGCCCAAACCCAACACAAGATACCTAAACTTACAGGGGCAGAGGGATAGAGTCTCAAATCAAAGACCAAGCCATCGAAAAATACTTAGACTCTTTGCCATCATTTTTTGATTTTAGTTCCCCTTGTTCTCTCATGCTGGCTATTGTAGCTGCAGGTTTTTTACACATGTGATTTTTGTGCACGTAGGTCCCAAAGTGAATGAGTCTTAAAACGGAGAACAGATTGATATTGTCAACAGCTTATAACAGGAATTTTCAAACTATGAAACAGTTCTTTTTCTCGTATCTAGCCATCCTAAAAAAGGACAAGATTTTAAAACAAATATTAGAAAAGGACATACAATGTATTCCAAAAAGGAAATAGAAACTTAGCAAACAAGTCGTCTCCGAGTCATTTCACATCAGTTAATAATTCTCACATTTTCATTCAAGAACCATTTACTAGCGCATTTCTACTTTAAGAGTGATTATCACTTGGATTCCTCCACACTTTTAGCTATTACAAACATTTGGAACATGTTAACCAGAGATGAGCGAACGCGCTCATTTAGGACAATTACTCGATCGAGCATCGCTTTTTTTGAGTAACTGCCTAATCGGGTGAAATGATTCAGAGGGTACCCGGGGGGCAGGGAGTAGCAATGGGGAACAGGGGGGAGCTCTCTCTCTCTCTTCCCCCCTCCCACTCCTCCCCGCAGCCCCCCGCTCACCCCCGGCGCCCCCCGAATCTTTTCACCCGATTAGGCAGTTACTCGAAAAAAGCGATGCTCGATCGAGTAATTGTCCTAAACGAGCATGTTTGCTCATCTCTAATGTTAACTGTCAAAAACAGACTAATTGCTTTCCCCATGCATAATTCAAGTATTGATGTTTTATCTATTGCAATTGAAGACCTTGATCTCTCCAACTGGACTGGAAAGAATAGGGAATCTCTCAGGTCCATTAGCTTTGGACAGAACAGGGATTCATTACATTTCCAGATCTTGTATCCATTTTTAAAATTCCTAGACCGGATTAATTTAAGTACTTTCAAATCTGTCACTTGTTACAAAATCCCCCCCCCCCCCCCCCCACCACCACCACTACATTCAATGTCCCCTCAAAATTAGAGGCCTGGTTGAATTCCGCTCAAGAATCCAAGAAGGGAATTTCAGTGTGTTACCAAATCTTAATATCCTACACACAGGATCGGTTAGCCCCTAGAACAAGAAATGGGAAATAGATTTACAAACCCCAATAACAGATGAACAATGGTTAAATAGTTTTTCCTCCGTTTCATCAATATCCAGATGTGCAAAGAAGTCACGGGGCGGAGGAAGTCCCAATGGGTTGTGTACAGTGTCACGGGAGAGGGCCCCTTTAAAATCTATCCTTTATTAGATACAATTTAAAAACTTTAAATATGTTTTTTTTAGGACCAGAAGAAAAAGACAAACAGACATGTACCAAGTGAGGCTGATGCAAGAAAACTGCATCACCCACGTGCATATACACTAGCGGTAGGCTATGTACTATCCTGAACACCTACAATAATGGTGCTGACAATAGCCTACAGAACTCTCCCCTTCACCTATGTAATAATGACTACGGTGCCAGTGTGAACTTGTTTCTGGTAGCGTAAAAGAGGTGATCAATATATATGTCTCCAACCTCTCTAAAAGTGCAAAATTGCGAGTAACCACCCTGACGGGTAAAAAACGGCAATGTGGGAGGATATTACTCAGCAATGGTATATAGAGACTGTATGACTCATTATAGGTGTGAGGTGTTGCAATGCTTAAATAAGCGCATTGGGGGTCTGGTAGATAACCCCCTTTGTTTAGGAATATTCAGGACTGGGTATACCAACAAAAGTGGGGGGTCAGCATATAACACGACCTAAAGCGGTTTAACCCCTAGTCTGAGAAGCCAACTCTAAATGGAGATAAGGAAAAGGTTTGAGTAGCGAGTCGAGAATGCCTGCTCAGCACTAGGGATGGCCTTAAATACCTCCCCTTCCTTCCTCCACCCATTACCCCACCTACTCTCCTCCCCTCCCTGCATGCCCATATTCTCTAATAACTGGCTACACTAAGCATGATTACGGGCTTCTGGCTCCTTACCCCTTAGGGCTCCCACCCACTGGCGATTTTTTTTCCTTTGCGTTTTGCGTTTTTTCTCAAGAGCAATTAGAATTGCCTGTGTTCCTGTCCACTTGCGTTTTTTTTTTTCAGTCCGTTGCAATTTTTAACATAGCAACTGTCAGTTGCATATGTGTCCTTATTTTTCTCTTAATGCACCCATGAATGTCAATGGAAATTAACGGAAAAGGCGCGAAAAAGCCGTGAAAAACGAGCAGAAAAAACGCCAAAAACGCGCGAAAATCGCAAACGCCAGTGGGTGGGCGCCCTTATTCTGATAGAGAGCAGTCCAGTATGCTCACGATTTCTTCCTTCTACGCAATATATCTGCTGTCCCGTCTCCTCATGCATTCTGTAGCTTAGATTGAGATACTCCTCTATGCGTTCCACAATAGAGTGACTGGAGTACAACCTCCCCCACCCCATGACCAGACCATGTTGGTTTCCCGCAAGCTTCTTGGCTTAGAATGATAGAGTTGGAAGTGCCATCTGTTTAAGCTTGTCCGGATCTTTCAGAACCCTCTCTTCCCTAGAGTTAGCCATCCCTCCTAGCTTTGTGTCATCGGCAAACATGACCAGTCTTTCCTCAATTCCTTCCTCCAGATCATTTATAAAAATGTTGACCAACACTGGGCCAGGACAGAGCCTTGTGGTACCCCACTTTCTTCCACTTGGATGTGCAGCCATTTATGACCACTCTCAGTATGATCACTCAGCCAGTTGTGAATCCACCTAGGGCCGATTCACACAAGCGTGTGATAAAAGACTGTGTTTATAATGCAGTGTTTTACCGCCCTGTGAGCTGGCCTATCCCTACAATTTTTTAAATTTCCTATTTGGTCATTTTTCCAATAAGTATGGTATGAGATACTTTGTCAAATGTTTTACTAAAGTCAAGATTTACTATCTCCACCGCATTTCTCTGATCAACCCAGCCGATTTGTGGAGTCACATCTGTAGATCTCTATCATATATATTTCTCTGATGATACACAAGAAAGCAGAAGATGGTTGTGAATCTTTTATTATCGTTTGAAAGAAACAGACTCCACCCACAGATAGTGACGAGAGAGGAGGGAGAGTACAAATATGGCCGCCTCGCTGAGCTGCAGGGTCCTGGACTTCTATTGTTTGGGACAATCCTTGGGAAGAATGCATTTTTTCTCCTCCTCATCCTCATACACATAGCCGTCCGTACAGAAGCATCCCTCTTCTACCAGTTCACACGATAAGATACATGCCTTTTCTTCTTTGTCGTTGCAGTTTTTGGAACACGGTTTGCAGATGTCAAATTTCCTTGTCATGTTCGTGGGGCACGGTGCTATAACATGATAATACTGTTAGTGTTGGAGGGGCTGAATAAGTAAACTAATAGAAATATATACAGCAATCAGGATGTGAGAGCCGACAGAGGGCTGAACATTCTAGGAACCATTGGGGTGACATAGTGGCTCAGTGAGTAAGACAGTGACTCATTTTTTAGATAATGGCTCAATAAGTAAGAAATAGTGTCTGGTTATAGAGAGGCTTGCTGGTTATATACCAGTACTGCAGTGAATCAAATACAATGACTCATGTAGTTATGTAGTGACTCAGTGAGTAAGGGCTCATTCACACAGGCATATGCATATTTCGGTTTGTGATCACGCATGGGCCAAAATACACTGAAGTGCTACATTTTCCTGCCCCTCGGCAGTCTTTTTACTTAAGATCCTATTGATTTTATGCATTGCTACACAGCATATATGCAGATTTACATACACACGTTGATTTCGATGGGCTCTTAGGGCGGCTTTACACGGGCATATATGTGTACACAATACGCAGAGAATAGAATATAATAATTTTAGGAAGTTCATTCACATTTCTGTATCTTGCATTGCAGTCATGCGAAAAAAAGAGGAGCTACTATTTTTCTGCGTATTTGTGTACAAAAGGTCCCCAAAGAAGTTAATGGAGGGTGAAACACTTTGTAATTGCGCAGGAGAAAGAACACAACTGAAACTCATTAGACTAATTGGCCGTTTCAATCAGTGCACCTTTGTTTGCTGAATGAACATGCCTTCCGGTTTGATAAAATACGCCGATGCAGGCGCAAACAAAGCATTGTCTATTCCGTAAATACGCAGAGGCTTGGATGTATGTAAGCAGAGTCTAGGGGCCCGTGCACACAGCGCATTTTTTGACCATACTTTTTACAGACCGCAGCACTCTTCTGGTCTATTGTCTCAGATGATTGATCCTGCAGATCCTTGATGCCCGTCACTTTAAGAGTCTTGAGCCCAAAGACTTATGTATAGAGATGAGCGAGCGTACTCGGAAAAGCACTACTCGCTCGAGTAATGTGCTTTATCCGAGTATCGCTGTGCTCGTCCCTGAAGATTCGGGTGCCGCTGCGGCTGACAGGTGAGTCGCAGCGGGGAGCAGGGGAGAGCGGGCGGGAGAGAGGGAGAGAAAGATCTTACCTCCGTTCCTCCCCGCTCTCCCCTGCAGCTCCCCGCTCCGTGTCGGCACCCGAATCTTCAGACCCGAGCACAGCGATACTCGGATAAAGCAAATTACTTGAGCGAGTAGTGCTTTTCCGAGTACGCTCGCTCATCTCTACTCATGTACATAGTCCGAAATCAATCAGGTGAGTGACAGCAAGCCAAAAATGACTTATCTGAATGAATACATTTGAATCCATTGTTGCCCGGTCACAATTTTTTGGCAATTATTCTATGCAGTTAAAAACCTGCATAAAGATGGTTGTGTGAATAAGGCCTAATAGCTATCATAGAATATACAGCATATAAGAAAGTGTAGCGAGGGGACAGGCGGAGTGTATTCTGTATTGTACTCACCAGGTTTTGGCTCTGAGCGTGCGCTGATCAGTACGACGGCCGCACCTGCAAAGCACAAATCACAGGAATCAGAGGCCCGGATCCTCCGTGGACACGTGATAAATGTCGTCTTGTTCTGTACAGATAAGTACTTAGAGCTGCACAGACACTGGTAACATGTTATGGTATAGTTTCACCTTGGGCAGTCTCTTCTGTTGGCGACCTCCACCATGTGGTGTACAATCATAGCAATCAGGGTCTGACTATGCCGTACATTGGGCAAATAATGGCAAAAGGTTTTCTAAATAACAATCTTGTGCTGCCACCACCGTACACCGCTAGATAATATACTGTAAGCGCCAAAGTAGCAGTGCCATACCATACCGAAATATTGTGCTCAAATAATCCCACAATATGGTGACCAAACAGCTACATTCATACAATCACCTGATAGGGTTCTATTCACATCTGTATCGAAGTCCCTATTCTGAGCCTCCAGCGCAGATTCAGCATGAGATGCCGGACATAAAAGTTGTGGACGTAGAACCGGTAAAAATGCCGGATGGCTACAGGAACCGAATGGACCCCATTATAGTCAATGGGATCTGTTCGGTACAGTTTGGTTCTGTTATGAGATGGATCCGTTCATCCAGGGGATTCCGTTTTCCTGATCCTATTACAGAATCCCCAGCACTGATGTGAATTCAGCCTATCAGCTCCATGCGTGCCATAACTAATGACAGTGATGTACAATTAAAGGGGTTCTATCATTACTACAGAAAGATTTCCAGACAAGGTTGAAAAGGGCAAACTATGTAATTTGCCGAAACGCGTTGCATATTTGAATAAAGTAGAACTGTATGGACCGCAGAGTCTATTACTAATCCTTGGGATCCAGGACTGCGGGGACTTTTTCAACTTTTTGTCTGCTACTTTGTATAACAGCCCGAGGGAGGGCTGCATCCCAGAGACGACTCTCCGGTTATCCGGATCAGTGGGTTCTCAGGTTTGAGAGTCCAACTGAGCACCAGGTGAGTTAGTTTTAATATTCACCTATATTTAAATCCTTGAGAAAGAATGAGGCGCTGATACCAAGCTTTATCTGAAGCTCTCCATGGGTGATACAGTCATTCATGAAGATAATATATTTTCATACTCACCCCTCCGCTCCCCCGAATTGTGGTGTTTTTCTTTAGCAAAACTATAGGGCTTTTTTTTTTTTTTTAACAGCAGTGCAGTGTGTAGGACAGGATCCATCAGCCTCAGTGAAGGGACCCAGGGGAGCCTAATCACAACCGCTGCAGCCCTGATATCACCCCGCCAGAATAAACCCACTTGGTATATATTATATTGATGACACAGAGAGAAAACAGCTCAGAGGTCACATGACATCCAGAAATGTCACATAGAATATCCAGAAATGTTCTGAAAAGTTGGAATTTGCTCTAAACACGAAGAAATACTCACTCAGCGACAGCAGCAGCAGCACAGAGACCGGTCTCATGGTCAGTTCGGGGGTTTCACCTTCGTCCTAAAAGAAAAATTACAGCATTTGCAAGATCTTTGCTTACTGCCAGTGATGGAGATCTGCCCTGACCCTGACACATGTGCAGTGTTGTTACAATGTATCAGAATTGTCTAGTATGACAAGTAACGGATACAAACTACTGTGCAGCAATCTGTCTGCGTTAGAGGAGCTGTAGGTGAGTAGCAGGTACCTACCTGTGTGATGTACCGGCTGTGGTCTTCTGCTGGTGCAGGGATGTGCCGGATTATATAGGGCTCTGTGGGTGCGGGCAGCTGAAATATCTTTTTTATCAATTAATATCTCTGGTACAAAATAATTACGGGCTCTGGTTCATAAAGGTAATTGGCTATAATAAAGCTCTATTTAGGTCCTGGTTACATCATGTCAGACGCTATTTCTTCCATAAGGTGAAGATAACGCTATTAATAAAAGGAGAAAACTCATTACAGTAATTAATGGTTCCTGATTACCCTCAGGGTGGAGACGATACAATGTGACACATGGTTTCAAAGTAGATTAAGGCTCCAGGGGTCAATAACACTCTTACATTTACAGACTGTATTATTGGCATCCATGTCACCTCTCCTGGAATATCCTGGACCCTCCCGATATAAAGCAGAGACCTCCTGCACTCCGCGCAGAGTTGGGTTCACGGTGTGTCGTAGCAGCCATCCTCACCAACTAATATGGTAACTGTGCCATATAACTCATATATTGTGGAGTAAATCCACCTGCAGTCTCTATATCACAGTGACACCGAGGAGTGATACATCTGATGTATCTATAGACTATCAGTTGGCTTAGTCTACACTAACAATTGCACCAAACTTTTGGCACAATTTTTGGCATATACTGTTGCATATTGGCCACGCTGCTTTTCCAAAAACAAATGTCCATGCCCTTTGGTTGTATTTGGCATAAAAAGTATCCAAAAGTATCAAACATACAATAAATGTAGGGGTTGTACTACAGCTGGAGAGGCACAAGGTGGGGGTGCTACTATATGGCCATTACTGATTTGAAGGTCACCTTGGCAGTCTGTATCCCCCTGTGCTGTTACTATAGGGTACTGCTCTCCAGCCTGGAACTCTCCAGTTATTGCAGAACCACAGCCCATAACATTCCTGCGCCGGGCTGTCAGGGCGGGTGTCATTATATGCAGATTTATTTTCATATTTTAGGAAGCTTCTCGTTGCTTTCCTATTATATAAGGAGATGATTTCAGGTTTCACAGGTTGGAGGAATTACAAGAAACCTAACACAAACTAATACTCTGAGCCGACATTGTCCGAATGTAAGAGGTAACTCCAAATAGGGCTTATAAACCGTACAATAATCGTCCTGTGCCTTACATGCAACAACACTGCCACCTTGTCTAACCGCTTAGAGCAGGACCATCTCTATTTTCCTGCGTATTTGTGCACGAAGTGTCCCATAGAAGTCTGTCGGAGGTGCATAGATACGCACTCAATATGCACGCAATTCCGCAGAAAAAAGAACACATCTGGACCTTATTAGTAAGGGGCTTATCACACATGCATTCAACTGGGCCATTAATTAACCCCATTAATGATACAAGTAATATGGTGAAGAGAGTTCAGCTAGCACAATGTTTTCTAGTCCTTAGGGTGCATTCACACGAGCGTAGGCGTATTTACATTCGCACGTCCGCAGCGTATAATCGCCGGAAAGAACGTTTTTCGGCGATCATGACCAGAGCTAGAAAGCGTATTATCGTTTGTTCCTGCTTTGCAAACTATCTTTTCGGCCATCGAATATGCGTTGGCGCGTATTTCGGTCGCGTATGTTCCGTTTTTTTTTTCGGGTTGCTGTTTTTACGTGCCGTAAAATCGCCCGTGCGAACGAATACATTCGAAACCAACTCCTCAGATGGCCACGTATATACGATTGGGCGCAAAAACACGCCGTTTATGCGCTCGTGTGAACGCACCCTGAAGGTCATGTTTTCGGGATATCCTATAGTAGGAACACCTAAGGCACTGATTATAATTACATCACCTGTGCAATACTGAGGAAATCCTGAAAACATGACCTGGTTGGGTGCCATGGCTTGGTGCCATGGCTTCTCCAGTGCAGTTTCCAGGAGCACTTACTTACTGGAGCGGAAAGAGAAAACAAAGAGTTAACAGGGGAAAGTTTAGAAGGAACACAGTTCATATATAGAGAGCTCATCGGGGCATATTTACTAAAACCAGCATGTAACACACTGGTCTAAGTAAAGCCTGCGCCCACCTACTGTGATAAATCCAATACATTTGATTCACCTGGCAGCACCTCTGTGCACCACATGAAAAACTTCAGCTAGGACCTGGCGTAGGTTTTTGGTATAATATACACAGGTTTTGGCATAGATTATAGTAAAAGAGGCTGGCCAGACAGGGTCATGTCCACTAAAGCCAGGCTCTGCTTGCTTTTTGAAAAAGTGTTTAGGGTCCAGTGTGCAAGCCCTAAACATCAATGGTCCTGCCAAATTTCATGTTTCTATGACACCGGGAAGTGAGAGAATTAGATTACTGTGGGGGGGGGGGGGGTCTCAACGGAGACCAGTGCGGATGTTGCCTGAGTCCAAATTCAAAGGAAAGTTTATAACGAGTACTCGAGGAGAACCATAAGAATCCACGATACACACAGCATGTGAATCAGAATGAGTTCTGGTTTATTTGGAGAAACACACAGCTTATATAGGCCGTTGCCCGCGCAGGGTGCAACTTTGAAGAATTACTTAATCAGGTGACTGAAACAGAATATTAGCACGTTGGGAAACCAATGTATCTTAGAAAGGAAACACATCTGCTGTGGTTCGGGTACATCCGACCGCAAACTGTCAGTAAGCCCGCCACAAACGGTCAGTAGGCCCGCCACAAACTGTCAGTACGGAAACTTATCACTACTTAGTTCGTTATCTGGTGCAAGGTCCGGACTAAAATGAGGAACTTCTCATGTTAGGTTACTCGGAAACAAAATTAACCCCTATCAATCCCCCATTTGGACATCAGAGCCACCATTATCTCCTGGTTCTGTCACCCGTTGGATTCGGCTCCAGCCGGATCCCCAGGTAGGAATGGTGCACTCTATGTCCATCTAGGGTATCAAGACATTTAAATGGATGCAGAAAATCAGCTTTCAGTACATTTAGCTACGCATGAAATTATTACCTTTATTGCAATATATATATACATAAGATTATCATTACCACTTGTAATATACTTTGTAGGATTCCCATGAACCAACCTCCTAACCCCGAGAACCAATTGGCAGGGTTAAGAAAGCTAAACCATCCCTGATTTTCATCTTGTTTTATGCTGGCTACTATTTTCAATATACCTTTTTACATATGATTCTATATCCAAGTTCTATTAGCAACTTCCGAATGTTTTCCATATTTTTCATTTCCATAATATATTACATATACAACCAGATAATCTAATGTCACATTTATTACACTGTTCCCTATATTTTCATTTGCTATCAACATAAAACCAACCTTGTCAAATCTGGGCTTGAAAAACAAAAAAAAATTCAAAAGAACCGTTAGATGTTGAATACAAATGTCTCTTCCTGTAAAATTGTTTCGTCTTCTCTTGATCTTCTTTAGATCCAAACCTATAGGATCTCCGATGCAGGGAAGCAGGGGGATTATTATGCCCTCACTGCTTTCCCTGGTTAGCCAAAGAACAGACCCTAAGTAGGAATCTGTCCCCGCCCATTACATTGGTATCAAATAATCTTCTCCATTCTCCATATCCAGAAGTATCCGCAGCTGACTATAGAGCCCCTTTATTCCAATGTTGCAGATGCCCTCTCTACACCACTTTGTTGCATCAGCTGGCGGTCAGCATTCTACAGAACATCTGAGGTTCACTCCGATGACAGTGTAGCAGCAGTCAGGCACACTTGTCAGTTCTTCAGGCTCAGTTGGATAGTCTCAGCGTATGGACAGATGCAGCATGCACTTAGAGAAGATGAAATTTCAAATCACAATTGCAAAAGTCCAAATGTCCTGGTGGAAATGACTCATAAATTTTCTCAGTCCCAAATAAACTTGATGCAGAATAAATCAGTCTATGGCAAATCAAACAAAACAAAATCACAATCTGGGGCCTTGTGTGCTTTTCTTCACCCCTTCATAAAAATAGATGAAACAAAAATCTGTAGGTCAAATTTATCAATAAAACAATCTCTGCCCAGAGTGACCGGAGTAATGTTCTGCTGTAGCAAATGAATATTTCAGATATCCCTAATCTTTCTACATTTGCAGCACAAATACCTTCTACATACAGTAGACATAAAACTCAAGAATTTTACTATGTAAACAAACAATATAATATCAAACATTGCAAATCAATCAGGTTTACAATACAATAATCTTAGATTGATCAATATCATCATCAGTACAGTTACTTATTTTTCACATGTTATCAAACACCGCGAACCAAGTTAAGCAAATTTTATAACACAATATTCCTAGATTTGTCATGATCCTCTTCATCAGTAGTTATGTATTTACCATATCCCATTCCTAGATTTGTAATAACACGTTTCCGTAATTAAGATTGTCATGCAATATACATTCATATAATTTTTCCACAAAACAGAACCCAAATAGATATTCTATTAGTCCAACTCATGTAAATAAATTTGTACATAGTAATGTCCCAGCACACAGTCACAATTATGTGTATCTCACACTCACACTTATTAGGGTCCCAATCAACTCCCGCCTTGGCCACCACAGTATGAACCTTTTTCTTATTTACTCTATCATTTCCCTTGCTCCCCGGTGACTGCCACTGCGTGTGTGCTTTAACCTTTATTATGGCCACCTGTTCTGGCAACATGATGGCCTGCATTAATCTACTTACTGATATACCATTCTTAATGGGCTTGCCTTGTGCCGTGAGAAAGCTCCTGGACCGCCAGATGGGTCCATAATCGTGTGCAGTACCAAAGGCGTACCTGGAATCAGTGTAGATGTTAGCAGTGGTACCTTTGTACAGGCCTCAGTTAGAGCACGGAGCTCAGCCTCCTGCGCTGACATGTATGGCGGCAGTGGTTTTTGTACAAGCATTTCATTCAGTGTGACTACTTCAAAACCTGTTACAAACCTTCCTTCGTCATTCAGGTATCTAGATCCATCCACAAACATTTCAAGGTGGGGGTTTAGGAGGGGTTTGTCAGTGACATGTGCGAACCCAGCTGTCTCCTGCTCCATGAGCGCTGCACAATCATGCTGGTGTTCTGCGCAAAGGCCTCCTCCTCATCATCAGTCAGAGAATTTGCAAAAAGCTGGTCCTCTGTACTTACTCCCCCATTTGAATCAGTGTCACCTAATGGTAATAAGGTGGCCGGATTCAAAGTGGTGCAACGTTGAAATGAGACATTGGATGAAGAGTGTACTGCAAGTTCCATTTTGGTCTGTCTAGCAAGGGGCAGATATCTACGGCTTACCTGTGTCAGGATACCATGTATGTCATGTGGGGTGTAGATCACCATGGTGTGATCTAAGACAACGTCAGAACTTTTGTCCAGTAGCGCCTGAACTGCTAGAACCGCTCGTACGCATGATGGAGACCCTCTAGCCACCGCGTCAAGATGGGCACTGTAGTATGCTACAGGTCGCTTTTTGTCACCATGCATTTGTGTCAGTACGGCGGTGGCGTGTCCCGCCATCTCACTGACGTACATTTGGAAAGGTTTGTCATAGTCTGGCAGCCCCAGTGCGGGTGCACTGGTTATCTATACTTTCAGCTGATGGAAGGCTGACTCGGCCTGCGGGGTCAGGGCAAAATGGCCGTGAACCCAAACAGTTGTACAGAGGCTGCATGGTCATGGAGGCAGAGCGTATCCATGGCCGACCGTATGAAACCAGTCCCAAAAAGGTACGCAACTGGGCATGGGAGGTGGGAAGTTGCATGTCACTTACCATCTTCGTGCGCTCCGGCATCAGGTGTTTAGTTCCTGGACCTAGGCAGTGGCCCAGGAACACTATGTGAGTTTTGCAGAACTGAAGTTTGTCTTTACTGGCTTTGCAGCCATTCTACTCTGATGGAGGAAACACAAAAGGCTTAGTGATGCATTGAGGTAACTATTTGTGTCAGGAGTACATAAAAGTAAATCATCAACATATTACAAGAGGGCGGTGCCCTCGGGAATTGGCCAGGCATTTAATACCAGCTTCATGCATCTGGTGAACTGGTTTTGGGCTATTCTGAGCCCCTTGTGGCAGCACTATCTAACAGTACTGCTTTCCTCTGGAAGTAAATGCAAACAAATACTGACAGTCTGTCGGGGTCCGTCTGACTGGTAGCCCAAAGGTTCGAAGGAACGACACTAAGAGCTTGTTCCTCTGCGTACGTAAGAGTGAAGACAGGGAGAGGTGTCATTAGGTCTGCTGCCATCCGACAGAAGGTCGGGTGACTTTCAGACCCGGGGTGTATACGAGCTTTACCGGACGGGTGAAGTTTGATACATCCCAAGGGTCCCATCACGTCGGTTCCCAATATGCTTTCAGGACTTTCCAGCACAAGGAAGAGCATGAGGCATCGCGACCCTTTAGCGTCTTTTCTTTACTGGAAAAAGAAAGGAGTGTTTGCTGGAGAATGTATCTCACGCAAATCCCCCATTGGAACCAAGTCTCCCACTTGTTCCCCAATCAGCATTTTCCTTGTAGGAAACTAAAGGGATACTGTTTGACCCAGGGGTGCGTATCCTGGCTTCAGATTTACCATCATAGGGGGTATATTCAATTTCCCTATTTCTGTCTTGGAGGTGGCTTACTATTTGTCAGGACCTGCGGAAAGCGGAGTTTCTGCAGTAGCTATCAAGACAAATACATGAGCCGGATCTACCAAGAGAGCAGTTAGTTTACAAACCTCTTCTGAACTGTCACCTGAGGTCTCAACCCGTACCGATCCATCTGGTGAGAATTTGATGGATGCAGATAAGGCTTGTAAGATATCAGTACAAATAACAGTGATATAAATTACAACAAGGCAGAATAATCCACAAACATCTATCCACATTGGAATATGATATTCTTTAAGCAAATTCATTATTAATCTGATCCTGCCTGCAATGTCTCATCAAATTTGAGAAAAGAAAAAAACTTTTCCTAACTGCCCAAGCTTCTCACCCCTTCCCCCTTTCAGAGAAGAGAAGGATGAAACATTACGTACTTTTACATCATCTAGCTCCACTCCTTCGATGCTGGTCATTTGTCTCTCCTACAGAACATTCTCTCAGAGACAGTACAGTACTAACAGCATTTAGCAGTGATACGGACGTCCAACCAATCACAGAACTGACATTTACCCAGAAAGCAAATATATATATATATATATATATATATATATATATATATATATATATATATATATATATATATATATCTTAAAATCCCTATATGTTTTCTATGTTTAAGACCGTATTATTCACGTAATTCATTACAAGTTTCTTATCTCATCAACGTCTGTCTTCCTTTCTATGACACTGAATTTTATCTCTCTATGAAACAGAACAATAACTAAGATATTAATAAGCAGCCAGAATATTCAGACTTTAAACAGCATTAATCATTAGTAATTACAAGAGGTATATTTCTCTAAGGATACGAATAGTTAAACACATAGAAAAGAAAACATGCTAAGCGCTTCTAACAGCGCAACATTTTCCACATTTTTAACCCTTGTATTCTTAAAAGCCCCCATAGATGTGAGTGGGGTATAACTTTCTTACACTTTCTTGTAGAAGACTAAGACGTACAACAAAGATTAGATTACATAACATCAGACATACAAGACAAACAATATTGGTTATTTGTCACATAATTGTCCACAGATTCTGCATGAACTTGCTTTATGTCACAGAGGAACACAAACTATAAAATGATTCCCTTTCTCTGATATCTTTCATGTGTTTTTCTCGTCCCTTTTTAAGTCCTATCTGTCTATATATTTTATACGCTTGTCTGCAATCGTCTCGCCCTTCCCTCTCTTTAATTATCTCTATAGGGGTCAGATAAGCTTTAGACTGTTCGGACCCCATTTTGATTTGTCACACAGACCTTATTATTATTATTTTTATTTTATTTTTTTGGTATATTTCTCAACCACGAAGGTAATTTATTTCCCACTATTCATCACTAAGTATACAGGACCTTATTTCACACAGTTACACTAAGGACACTTAGTCCCTGGTCCTGGAATAGTTTTACGGAACTACTACAGCAATCACTTAGACTACTTAGGGATTCAGGGGAGACCAGACCTCTCCTCTAAGGGAACTTCTGGTGATATTATAACAGATTCAGTAAAAGCAAATTATGGCTAAAATGACACAGACTATCAACGTACAGATTTCAACAATTACTACAGGCAACATGGCATGAAAATATCCCAGTAGTGAGTTCTTCCGTCTAGCACGGTTACAAAGAACACCGTAAAATTACAGGCAGAAGCATCCTATATAACATGCAGCGACTCACCTCCTGTCAACACGGGACTGAATGAAGTCAGGGCAGCCCAGAGCTGGAGTGGTAAGTCAAGGGCTTACCTTACACCGGTGTTTTGTAGATCTGGGGTCCCGTGGCCTCTGGTCCGGTTGGTCGGCAGGTAGGGTCGTCAGGTATCGGCTGCAGGTAAGGAGTTAGCTTCTGCCCCACATTGGGCAGCCAAGTAAACTGTGGGGGGGTCTCAACAGCGACCAGTGCGGATGTTGCCTGAGTCCAAATTCAAAGGAAAGTTTATAACGAGTACTCGAGGAGAACCATAAGAATCCACGATACACACAGCATGTGAATCAGAATGAGTTCTGGTTTATTTGGAGAAACACACAGCTTATATAGGCCGTTGCCCGCGCAGGGTGCAACTTTGAAGAATTACTTAATCAGGTGACTGAAACAGAATATTAGCACATTGGGAAACCAACGTATCTTAGAAAGGAAACACATCTGCTGTGGTTCGGGTGCATCCGACCACAAACTGTCAGTAAGCCCGCCACAAACGGTCAGTAGGCCCGCCACAAACTGTCAGTACGGAAACTTATCACTACTTAGTTCGTTATCTGGTGCAAGGTCCGGACTAAAATGAGGAACTTCTCATGTTAGGTTACACGGAAACAAAATTAACCCCTATCATTACATATGTAAAATTTGGACGCTAATTCTTTTGCGCATAGAATTGAATAATTGAGTTGGGACCCAATTACTTTTCCTATTTTGGAGATAATCTATGCTTCTGCCAAAATCCATGTTTCTACAACATCGAGAAGTTGGAGAACTTTTGGCAAGTCAGTCAGTGAGTCAGTCAGTGAAGGCTTTCGTCTTTTTATATATGTGTATATATATATATATATATTTTTTATTTTTTTATTTTTTTTCTATATCTTTTATTATATTACAAATGAATTAAGCATGCATATAGTTTTACATTTTTTTCTCATATAACTAATGCACTGATTATATTTTTTCTTTTTAGCCATAGTCCCCATCTCCTTTTGTATATGTAATGCACTTTAAGTAGCAACATACATGCTATATTAGCATATCTAGACAACCTTTCACACATTTCATTAATACTCTAAAATTGTTTGCATGTGTTGCGTTTAAGCATATACACTAAAGGGAGAAATAATAAGAGCTAGAAGAGCATGCTCTGAAACTAAAGATTTTCGGTCTATAACCATAGGGATGTATTGGATACCCGCAGGTAATTAAATACCTGCAGATGTCATTTTTCCCTGATGCGCAGATCACATGTGCGGGAAATCACCCGCAACATGCTCCATTTTTGTGTGGGTCTCCACTGAACAACGCTCTCACGACTTCTATTGAAGCCTATGGGAACCGTCCGGTCCCGCGACACATCCACAGCTGTGTTTCTGTTGTGCCGCGAGACTGCGGGAAAGCAGGCATTCAATAAAACAACAAGGTGTGCATGCTGCATGCGCGCAGCACGCTGTCGTCGTGCCAAGCACATCCGCTGGGCTGAAGAAAGAAGATCTGGCCACAAGGGAGGGGAGATCCACAGCGTCCGGACAGGTGAGTATATCTGATTTTGTGACCCATGTCTGCGGGAAAGGAGGGACCCGCTGCGGGATTCTGCATGGAGAATCCATGTGGGCCCGAATTTCCCCGTGGACATGAGGCCTAAAAGGGGCAGATCGAACAGGGAGGAATTTGCGAGAGGTGGGAACCTGTTTCTGCACTGCACCTAGTGGGGCCGGTGGAGCAGCAGCTGGGGCCCAGATGAGGACCCAACTCAACATTTAATTGAGCCAGGGAGAAGGAAAAGGATCTTTGCCTGCATATGAAATGAGTATTCCTTCTCTTGAAATTTCTTCTTGGTTACCAGCCCAAACCCAACACAAGATACCTAAACTTACAGGGGCGGAGGGATAGAGTCTCAAATCAAAGACCAAGCCATCGAAAAATACTTAGACTCTCTGCCATCATTTTTTGATTTTAGTTCCCCTTGTTCTCTCATGCTGGCTATTGTAGCCGCAGGTTTTTTACACATGTGATTTTTGTGCACGTAGGTCCCAAAGTGAATGAGTCTTAAAACGGAGAACAGATTGATATTGTCAACAGCTTATAACAGGAATTTTCAAACTATGAAACAGTTCTTTTTCTCGTATCTAGCCATCCTAAAAAAGGACAAGATTTTAAAACAAATATTAGAAAAGGACATACAATGTATTCCAAAAGGGAAATAGAAACTTAGCAAACAAGTCGTCTCCGAGTCATTTCACATCAGTTAATAATTCTCACATTTTCATTCAAGAACCATTTACTAGCGCATTTCTACTTTAAGAGTGATTATCACTTGGATTCCTCCACACTTTTAGCTATTACAAACATTTGGAACATGTTAACCAGAGATGAGCGAACGCGCTCATTTAGGACAATTACTCGATCGAGCATCGCTTTTTTTGAGTAACTGCCTAATCGGGTGAAATGATTCAGAGGGTACCCGGGGGGCAGGGAGTAGCAGTGGGGAACAGGGGGGAGCTCTCTCTCTTCCCCCCTCCCACTCCTCCCCGCAACCCCCCGCTCACCCCCGGCGCCCCCCGAATCTTTTCGCCCGATTAGGCAGTTACTCGGAAAAAGCGATGCTCGATCGAGTAATTGTCCTAAACGAGCATGTTCGCTCATCTCTAATGTTAACTGTCAAAAACGGACTAATTGCTTTCCCCATGCATAATTCAAGTATTGATGTTTTATCTATTGCAATTGAAGACCTTGATCTCTCCAACTGGACTGGAAAGAATAGGGAATCTCTCAGGTCCATTAGCTTTGGACAGACCAGGGATTCATTACATTTCCAGATCTTGTATCCATTTTTAAAATTCCTAGACCGGATTAATTTAAGTACTTTCAAATCTGTCACTTGTTACAAAATCCCCCCCCACCCCCTTCCCCCACTAGATTCAATGTCCCCTCAAAATTAGAGGCCTGGTTGAATTCCGCTCAAGAATCCAACAAGGGAATTACGGTGTGTTACCAAATCTTAATATCCTACACACAGGATCGGTTAGCCCCTAGAACAAGAAATGGGAAATAGATTTACAAACCCCAATAACAGATGAACAATGGTTAAATAGTTTTTCCTCCGTTTCATCAATATCCAGGGTGGAGGAAGTCCCAATGGGTTGTGTACAGTGTCACGGGAGAGGACCCCTTTAAAATCTAACCTTTATTAGATACAATTTAAAAACTTTAAATATGTTTTTTTAGGACCAGAAGAAAAAGTCAAACAGACATGTACCAAGTGAGGCTGATGCAAGAAAATTGCATCACCCACGTGCATATACACTAGCGGTAGGCTATGTACTATCCTGAACACCTACAATAATGGTACTGACAATAGCCTACAGAACTCTCCCCTTCACCTATGTAATAATGACTACAGTGCTAGTGTGAACTTGTTTCTGGTAGCGTAAAAGAGGTGATCAATATATATTTCTCCAACCTCTCTAAAAGTGCAAAATTGCGAGTAACCACCCTGACGGGTAAAAAACGGCAATGTGGGAGGATATTACTCAGCAATGGTATATAGAGACTGTATGACTCATCATAGGTGTGAGGTGTTGCAATGCTTAAATAAGGGCATTGGAGGTCTGGTAGATAACGCCCTTTGTTTAGGAATATTCAGGACTGGGTATACTGACAAAAGTGTGGGGTCAGCATATAACACGACCTAAAGCGGTTTAACCCGTAGTCTGAGAAGCCAACTCTAAATGGAGATAAGGAAAAGGTTTGAGTGGCGAGTCGAGAATGCCTGCTCAGCACTAGGCATGGCCTTAAATACCTCCCCTTCCTTCCTCCACCCATTACCCCACCTACTCTCCTCCCCTCCCTGCATGCCCATATTCTCTAATAACTGGCTACACTAAGCATGATTACGGGCTTCTGGCTCCTTACCCCTTAGGGCGCCCACCCACTGGCGATTTTTTTTCCTTTGCGTTTTCCGTTTTTTCTCAAGAGCAATTAGAATTGAATGTGTTCCTGTCCACTTGCGTTTTTTTTTTTCAGTCCGTTGCAATTTTTAACATAGCAACTGTCAGTTGCATATGTGTCCTTATTTTTCTCTTAATGCACCCATGAATGTCAATGGAAATTAACGGAAAAGGCGCGAAAAAGCCGTGAAAAACGAGCAGAAAAAACGCCAAAAACGCGCGAAAATCGCAAACGCCAGTGGGTGGGCGCCCTTATTCTGATAGAGAGCAGTCCAGTATGCTCACGATTTCTTCCTTCTACGCAATATATCTGCTGTCCAGTCTCCTCATGCATTCTGCAGCTTAGATTGAGATACTCCTCTATGCGTTCCACAATAGAGTGACTGGAGTACAACCTCCCCCACCCCATGACCAGACCATGTTGGTTTCCCGCAAGCTTCTTGGCTTAGAATGATAGAGTTGGAAGTGCCATCTGTTTAAGCTTGTCCGGATCTTTCAGAACCCTCTCTTCCCTAGAGTTAGCCATCCCTCCTAGCTTTGTGTCATCGGCAAACATGACCAGTCTTTCCTCAATTCCTTCCTCCAGATCATTTATAAAAATGTTGACCAACACTGGGCCCAGGACAGAGCCTTGTGGTACCCCACTATCTTCCACTTGGATGTGCAGCCATTTATGACCACTCTCTGAGTACGATCCCTCAGCCAGTTGTGAATCCACCTAGGGCCGGCTCACACAAGCATGTGATAAAAGACCGCGCTTATAATGCAGTGTTTTACCGCCCTGTGAGCTGGCCTATCGCTACAATTTTTTAAATTTCCTATTTGGTCATTTTTCCAATAAGTATGGTATGAGATACTTTGTCAAATGTTTTACTAAAGTCAAGATTTACTATCTCCACCGCATTTCTCTGATCAACCCAGCCGATTTGTGGAGTCCCATCTGTAGATCTCTATCATATATATTTCTCTGATGATACACAAGAAAACAGAAGATGGTTGTGAATCTTTTATTATCATTTGAAAGAGACAGACTCCACCCACAGATAGTGACGAGAGAGGAGGGAGAGTACAAATATGGCCGCCTCGCTGAGCTGCAGGGTCCTGGGCTTCTATTGTTTGGGACAATCCTTGGGAAGAATGCATTTTTTCTCCTCCTCATCCTCATACACATAGTCGTCCGTACAGAAGCATCCCTCTTCTACCAGTTCACACGATAAGATACATGCCTTTTCTTCTTTGTCGTTGCAGTTTTTGGAACACGGTTTGCAGATGTCAAATTTCCTTGTCATGTTCGTGGGGCACGGTGCTATAACATGGTAATACTGTTAGTGTTGGAGGGGCTGAATAAGTAAACTAATAGAAATATATACAGCAATCAGGATGTGAGAGCCGACAGAGGGCTGAACATTCTAGGAACCATTGGGGTGACATAGTGGCTCAGTGAGTAAGACAGTGACTCATTTTTTAGATAATGGCTCAATAAGTAAGAAATAGTGTCTGGTTATAGAGAGGCTTGCTGGTTATATACCAGTAGTGCAGTGAATCAAATACAATGACTCATGTAGTTATGTTGTGACTCAGTGAGTAAGGGCTCATTCACACAGGCATATGCATATTTCGGTTTGTGATCACGCATGGGCCAAAATACACTGAAGTGCTACATTTTCCTGCCCCTCGGCAGTCTTTTTACTTAAGATCCTATTGATTTTATGCATTGCTACACAGCATATATGCAGATTTACATACACACGTTGATTTCGATGGGCTCTTAGGGCGGCTTTACACGGGCGTATTTGTGTGCACAATACGCAGAGAATAGAATATAATAATTTTAGGAAGTTCATTCACATTTCTGTATCTTGCATTGCAGTCATGCAAAAAAAAGAGGAGCTACTATTTTTCTGCGTATTTGTGTACAAAAGGTCCCCAAAGAAGTTAATGGAGGGTGAAACACTTTGTAATTGTGCAAGAGAAAGAACATAACTGAAACTCATTAGACTAATTGGCCGTTTCAATCAGTGCACCTTTGTTTGCTGAATGAACATGCCTTCCGAGTTGATAAAATACGCCGATGCAGGCGCAAACAAAGCATTGTCTATTCCGTAAATACGCAGAGGCTTGGATGTATGTAAGCAGTCTAGGGGCCCACGCACACAGCGCATTTTTTGACCATACGTTTTACAGACCGCAGCACTCTTCTGGTCTATTGTCTCAGATGATTGATCCTGCAGATCCTTGATGCCCGTCACTTTAAGAGTCTTGAGCCAAAAGACTCATGTACATAGTCCGAAATCAATCAGGTGAGTGACAGCAAGCCAAAAATGACTTATCTGAATGAATACCTTAGAATCCATTGTTGCCCGGTCACAATTTTTTGGCAATTATTCTATGCAGTTAAAAACCTGCATAAAGATGGTTGTGTGAATAAGCCCTAATAGTAATCATAGAATATACAGCATATAAGAAAGTGTAGCGAGGGGACAGGCGGAGTGTATTCTGTATTGTACTCACCAGGTTTTGGCTCTGAGCGTGCGCTGATCAGTACGACGGCCGCACCTGCAAAGCACAAATCACAGGAATCAGAGGTCCGGATCCTCCGTGGACACGTGATGAATGTCGTCTTGTTCCATACAGATAAGTACTTAGAGCTGCACAGACACTGGTAACATGTTATGGTATAGTTTCACCTTGGGCGGTCTCTTCTGTTGGCGACCTCCACCATGTGGTGTGCAATCATAGCAATCAGGGTCTGACTATGAGCGCCATTTAATATGATGCCCAGATAAAGTGGCATAAATTGGGCAAATAATGGCAAAAGGTTTTCTAAATAACAATCTTGTGCTGCCACCACCGTACACCGCAGGATAATATACTGTAAGCGCCAAAGTAGCAGTGCCATACTATACCGAAATATTGTGCTCAAATAATCCCACAATATGGTGACCAAACAGCTACATTCATACAATCACCTGATAGGGTTCTATTCACATCTGTATCGAAGTCTCCATTCTGAGCCTCAAGCGCAGATTCGGCATAAGATGCCGGACAAAAAAGTTGTGCACGTAGAACTTTCTCAAGCGGTAAAAATGCCGTACGGCTACAGGAACCGAATGGACCCCATTATAGTCAATGGGGTCTATTCGTTACAGTTTGGTTCTGTTATGAGACGGATCCATTCATCCAGGGGATTCCGTTTTCCTGTTCCTATTACAGAATCCCCAGCACTGATGTGAATTCAGCCTAACAGCTCCATACGTGCCATAACTAATGACAGTGATGCACAATTAAAGGGGTTCTATCATTACTACAGAAAGATTTCCAGCCAAGGTTGAAAAGGGCAAACTATGTAACTTGCCGAAACGCGTTGCATATTTGAATAAAGTAGAACTATAGGGACCGCAGAGTCTATTACTAATCCTTGGGATCCAGGAGTGCGGGGACTTTTTCAACTTTTTGTCTGCTACTTTGTATAACAGCCCGAGGGAGGGCTGCATCCCAGAGACGACTCTCCGGTTATCCGGATCAGTGGGTTCTCAGGTTTGAGAGTCCCACTGAGCACCAGGTGAGTTAGTTTTAATATTCACCTATATTTAAATCCTTGAGAAAGAATGAGGCGCTGATACCAAGCTTTATCTGAAGCTCTGCAAGGGTGACAAGGGTGATACAGTCGTTCATGAAGATAATATATTTTCATACTCACCTCTCCGCTCCCCCAAATTGTGGTGTTTTTCTTTAGCAAAACTATAGGGATTTTTTTTTTTTAACAGAAGCGCAGTGTGTAGGACAGGATCCATCAGCCTCGGTGATGTGACTCACGGAGCCTAATCACAACCGCTGCAGCCCTGATATCTACCCCACCGGAATAAACCCACTTGGTATATATTATATTGATGACACAGAGAGAAAACAGCTCAGAGGTCACATGACATCCAGAAATGTCACATAGATTATCCAGAAATGTTCTGAAAAGAGGGAATCCGCTCTAAACATGAAGGAATACTCACTCAGCGACACCAGCAGCAGCACAGAGACCGGTCTCATGGTCAGTTCGGGGGTTTCAGCTTCCTAAAAGAAAAAAATACAGCATTTACAAGATCTTTGCTTACCTCCGGAGATGGAGATCTGCCCTGACCCTGACACACGTGCAGTGTTGTTACAATGTATCAGAATTGTCTAGTATGACAAGCGATGGGTAGAAGATACTATGCAGTGATTATCTCTGTCTGGATTAGAAAAGCCAGAGGTGAGAAGTAGCGGGTACCTACCTGTGTGATGTCTCAGCTGTGGTCTTCTGCCGTTGCAGAGATGTGCGGGGTTATATAGGGCTCTGTGGGTGCGGGCTGCTGATATATTTTTTATCAATTAATATCTCTGGTACAAAATAATTACCAGCTCTAGTTCATAAAGGTAATTGGCTATAATAAAGCTCTATTTAGGTCCTGGTTTCGTCATGTCAGACGCTATTTCTTCTATAAAGTGAAGCTCACGCTATTAATAGAAGGAGAAAACTCATTACAGTAATTAATGGTTGCTGATTACCCTCAGGGCGGAGACGATGCAATGTGACACATGGTTTCAAAGTAGATTTAGGCTCCAGGGCTAAATAACACTCTTACATTTACAGACTGTATTATTGGCATCCATGTCACCTTTGCTGGAATATCCTGGACTCTCCCGATATAAAGCAGAGACCTCCTGCACTCCCCGCAGGAGGAGTTGGTGTCACGGTGCGTCGTGGCAGCCATCCCCACTCAACTGATATGGTAACTGTGCCATATAACTCATATTTTGTGAAGTAAATCCACCTCCACCATCTGATGTATCTATAGACTCTCTAGTTTAACTTTTTACCGACTGTTAGTTGGCTTAGTCTACACTAACAATTGCACCAATTTTTGGAATATACTGTTGCATATTGGCCACGCTGCTTTTCCAAAAACAAATGTCCATGCCCTTTGGCTGTATTTGGCATAAAACGTATCCAAAAGTATCAAACACACAATACATGTGGGAGTGGTACTACAGCTGGAGAGGCACACGGTGGGGGCGCTACTATGTGGCCATTATGGATTTGAAGGTCACCTTGGCAGTTTGTATTCCCCCCTGCGCTGTTATAGGGCACTGCGCCTAGACTGGGACTCTCCAATTGTTGCAGAACCACAGCCCACAACATTCCTGCTCGGGCTGTCAGGGCGGGACTCTTTATATGCAGATTTCTTTTCATATATTAGGAAGATCCAGTTTGCTTTCCTATTATATATGGAGATGATTTCAGGTTTCACAGGTTGGAGGAATTACAAGAAACATCATCCAAAATAATACTCTGAGCCGACATTGTCCGAATGTAAGAGGTAACTCCAAAAAGGGCTTATAAACCGTACAATAATCGTCCTGTGCCTTACATGCAACAACACTGCCACCTTGTCTGAGGCCTTAGACAAGGTGGTTAGAGCAGGACCAGCTCTATTTTCCTGCATATTTGCGCACGGAGGGTCCCATAGAAGTCTGTCGGAGGTGCATAGATACGCACTCAATATGCACGCAATTCCGCAGGAAAAAGAGCACATCTGGACCTTATTAGAAATGGGATTGTCACATAGACATGTGAACTGGGCTGTGTGCGCAAAAGGTACAGTCCTATGCGCAGATCACATGCAAATCTACTTCATCAATCTAGTTGACAGCGTAAATATGTTGGCTGAAGCATACGCAATTGCTTGTCTGAAGCCGCTTTAAGACACGGGACCAAAGTATATATAAAAAATAAGATATAAATACTTACAAGCACATGGGTAATAATTAGAGAAGAGCGAGCGTACTCGGATAAGCACTACTCGCTCGAGTAATTGGCTTTATCCGAGTATCGCTGTGCTCGGGGCTAAAGATTCGGGTGCCGCTGCGGCTGACAGGTGAGTCGCAGCAGGGAGCAGGGGAGAGCGGGCGGGAGAGAGGGAGAGAAAGATCTCCCCTCCGTTCCTCCCCGCTCTCCCCTGCAGCTCCCCGCTCCGTGCCGGCATCCGAATCTTTAGCCCCGAGCACAGCGATACTCGGATAAAGCCAATTACTCGAGCGAGTAGTGCTTATCCGAGTACGCTCGCTCATCTCTAGTAATAATGTGTATGGAGTCTCTCCAGGTATTTCATTGTATACTAGTTAATCTTTATATATATATATATATATATATAGTGACGTCAGCTACCTGTACCCGTGTACAGCCCATTGTGTGCACACCATCCCTCCTTTTAAGGCCAAACGCAGGCGGCCGGGTCGGATTCGGCTGCGAGATTCTCACAGCGGGATGCAACCCGTGCCCCTGCAGTGACCTGTCGCTTGCCTGTCCGGCGTCTTCGCTCTGCTCTGCGGTTGTGCCGCGGGTTTTCCGTGATCAGAATTGTGGATTTTTGACTATGGCAGCGCGCAACAGCGGAAATACTGTGCGGAATCTCGCCATGGAATTTCTGCCCGTTTGCATTTAGCCTTTTGCATGCTTTTTATATTTGTGTTTGTAATAGTTTGTTATTTCTATATATAATTTTGTTCTGTTTCTATGGCCCCATGTCCACTTGCACGCACTTATACCACTGCTGAATCCCGCAGTGGTATCCATGTGTGCCCATGGCCATGGAGAGGAAAAGAATGCTTATTACCTCTCCGGGTGCAGCGCAGATCTCCTTGGAGCCGGCCGGATCTTCTTTCTTCAGCATGGCGGATTCGTCCGGGAGCGTTGGGCTACGCACTCGGTGCATGCACAGTGCTCGCTTTTTCGTCTTTGAATCTCCTGCTTTCCTTCGGATCAGTGGCACCTCCACAGTGACAGCTTTGGGTGTGCCGCCACAGGGATGGCGTGAAAACTCAGCCGATATACGGTCGTGTGAATGCACCCTTAGACAAAGTTGGTGTGTTGTAGAATATGTAGGACTTGCAAGGTGATGTCTCCTCATTAACAGTATTCTTCATTTCATATAGTAACATAGTATATAAGGCTGAAAAAAGACATGTGCTCATCTAGTTCAGTCTATTACCCCCCCCCCCCCCCATGTTGATCCAGAGGAAAGTAAGAAAAAAACAAAAAACAAGGATGTAGAAGCAAATTTACCCCATTTAAGGAAAAGATCCGGAGACCCCACTTTATTATCTCACAAAGGTCTAAGAGGACATTTTCATAGTTATTCACACTGGATAACCCCATTAATGATACAAGTAATATGGTGATGAGAGTTCAGCTAGCACAATGTTTCCCCATCCTTAAGGTCATGTTTTCGGGATATCCTATAGTAAGAACACCTAAGGCAGTGACTATAATTACATCACCTGTGCAATACTGAGGATATCCTGAAAACATGACCTGGTTGGGTGCCATGGCTTGGTGCCATGGCTTCTCCAGTGCAGTTTCCAGGAGCACTTACTTACTGGAGCGGAAAGAGAAAACAAAGAGTTAACAGGAGAAAGTTTAGAAGGAACACAGTTCATTTATAGACAGCTCATCGGGGCATATTTACTAAGACCAGCATGTAACACACTGGTCTAAGTAAAGCCTGCGCCCACCTACTGTGATAAATCCAATACACTTGATTCACCTGGCAGCACCTCTGTGCACCAGATGAAAAACTTCAGCTAGGAGCTGGCGTAGGTTTTTGGTATAATATACGCAGGTTCTGGCATAGATTATAGTAAAAGAGGCTGGCCAGACAGGGTCATGTCCACTAAAGCCAGGCTCTGCTTGCTTTTTGAAAAAGTGTTTGGGATCCAGTGTGCAAGCCCTAAAATTTGCAGTTGTAGCTCAAGCACCAAAATTGCAACTTTTGGACACTAGAATTCCCATGTCTAAGGGTCTGTTATGGAAATAATATATCCCAGATGAGTTCACT
Organism: Eleutherodactylus coqui; assembly: GCF_035609145.1. Lineage (NCBI taxonomy): Eukaryota > Metazoa > Chordata > Amphibia > Anura > Eleutherodactylidae > Eleutherodactylus > Eleutherodactylus coqui. Next base: position 25,634,223 of record NC_089842.1, on the reverse strand, counting down.
GTCTGCTCCATATTGGTTATAATGACAAGTAACATGCATGCAATGTATCTGACTCTGACTCCATGTTGGTCATTGTCCAGTACACTTCTGGTTTATTGTTAACATCTTGATATAGATGTAGTGGAAGATAATGCCTCAACACACATCTACATGCCCCCTACATCATAACAACTCATGATTGGCTTACTATGTAATGACTCTAATGATTAGCATATGTTAATGCTCCAGGTGTATGCCACTACCAAACAAAGCGTCTGTGTCCGTGCGACACGCTGCTTGAATTCTCCCTGCTGTTATCCCCTGCCATGCTCTCTGCTTGGCTCTGTCAGTGCTGTGTAAGTAAGCGCTGTGATTGGACTAAGCACCAGCCAATCACTGCTGCCGCTTGATCCAATCACAGTGCTTACTTACACAGCACTGACGGCAGGGGATTTGAAAGCCGAGCAGGGAGATGACAGCGGGGAGAATTCTAAAGCAGCTTGATTGGCTGTGAATGATCGAGCACCTGCTGTGATTGACTGATGCTTGATCCAATCACGGCTCTTACTTACACAGCGCTGACAGCGGGTGATGACAGAGCCAAGCAAAGAAGATGTCGGGGGATGACAGTGGAGAGAATTTAAGCAGCCTACCGCACCGCCATCAGAGACACAGATGCCGGCTGGGAGGTGAGTATGGAGGGTTTTTTTTAAGCCTTGTCTGACTCGAGTATAAGCCGAGGGGGGCTTTTTCAGCACAAAAAAATGTGTAGAAAAACTAGGCTTATACTCGAGTATATACAGTATATCAGGGGATTTAAGGATTTCGAATTCCTCACTTCAAGTTCTAAGTTATGCCAACTAGTCGGCATAGATTGTGTAAACCAACATTCCGACTGGTTGAGTAGTAGAGCATGTCGATATGCCTTTAAGTTAGGAAGGTCAACTCCTCGTTGTGATTTATGTAAGGACAAGATAGAGTGGGCTATCCTGAGAGGTTTCCCATCCCAGACGTAGTTGGTCAGCTGTCTTTGGAGTTTTGCATTATTAATTGAGGAACTGGAACAGGTAAAGTTCGGAAATAATATATTTTTGGGAGAATTATCATTTTATTTAGCACTATGCAGCCAATCCATGTGGTTTGATGTTTTTAAAGTCGTTTATCTCATGTTGTAGTGCCTTTAGTAGGGGGAGATAGTTAATTGAAACTATATTTATAAGGGGAAAACAGAGACTGATACCAAGGTAATGGATACTTTTGGATTGCCATTGAAAGTGAAATTCTTGTTTTATTTCACTTTTTTGATCCTCAGTCATAAGGATGTTTAGAATTTGTGATTTAGAAACATTTAATTTATAGTATGAAATTTTTGAAAATTGAGAGAGAGAGAGTAGAACACACTGTTCTTAGAGACTCTATGGGGTTGGATAACGTTAATAAAATATCGTCTGCAAATAAACTTATTTTGTGTTGTCTAGCTCCTGCATATATTCCCTTGATGTTGGGATTTATTCTTATGTATTCTGCTAAGGTTTCTATTGCTAATGTAAAGATCAATGGTGATAATGGGCAGCCTTGTCGTGTTCATAAAATTTGTAATAGGGAAGTTTTCAGAAAGGGTGCTGTCCACTAGAACCCTGGCTGAGTGAGATGAGTATAGTGCTTTAATTGCTGTATTAATGTTACCAGTAAGACCAAATTTTTCAAGAACAGAAAAGGTGTAGCCCCAGTGGAGCCTGTCGAAAGCTTTTTCAGCATCTAAGGCTAAAAGAATGGCAGGGGTACGGGAGAAATCTAACAATGAAACAAGATTTAACACTCTCCTCGTTCCATCTGAAGCTTGACTTCCTTTAATAAAGCCCACCTGCTCTGAATGGACTCTGGACAGTAAAATTGTTTTGAGTCTTAGAGCTATAATTTTTGAATATATTTTTGTGTCACAATTAGGTAGCGAAATTGTCTGAAAATTTGCTAGCGAAGAGGAGTCTTTGCCAGGTTTAGCTATAGTAACTACTGTGGCTTCAAGCATCTCTTCTGGAAATTTACCCTGGTCTATGGCCTGATTAAACACCCCCACCCCTCTCCAGCCACAGCTCAAATGAAGGGCCTGTATCTTCAAATCATTCAAAGAAAAACAAAAAGCAGTCTAAATTCCCTTCCTTGAAGAGATGTTGCACAACAGAAAACATGCTTAACTAACAACCACGTAGACACCACTGAGACTTCAACATTATTTAACACACAGACCAAAGCAAGATGGTTAAAATTGGAAAATACAAGAGCAAAGAAACAGTGGACACACCAGGGCAAAGAAAAAGCCAATCAGACATGGATAAGTAAAGAAGAAGCCTCTCTTCCCGACTGCACAAAAATCAAAATCATCATACAAAAACCCTCCAGATCAGGATGCGACAGACTCTGATATGGAATGCGCATCAATCAACTCCGACCAGGGTGAGGACCAAGATTGGGGCCCAATTTCTTGCTCCTTTTTTAAAAAAAATTCTGTCATAGTCTCTTTCTCTAGTACCTAAACATCTCACTTACATCAAAACAGATGTCAAGCATATAGGCCACAGGGTTGAAGACCAGGAAAATTCCCATCAGGAATTAATCTAACACAGCGAGGCTGTCCAGAAAAACTTACAAGCTCAACAAGATCAACTAAATCAGGCGCTTTTGATGATAGAGGATCAAGAAAATAGGAGGAGAAAAATATCAGATTAAGAGGTCTCCCTGAATCTACGGCAACTAAAGCCCTATAATCGACAGCCTAACAGATTTTTTAATGCTTGCTAGGAAAAGAGAAGGCACATCCTCTGTGGATATGTTCATATAGTAATTGAACATATCCAAGAGCTCTTTGCCCAAGGCCTGCACCATCGGCCCCTCCCCAAGATGTCATCTGTAGGTTACTAAACTTTGTGGACACAGCAGCCATCCTTCAAAAAGCACAGAAGGCTCCTGAAAGTCTTTTTGAAAAAAATAAAATTCTGCTTTTTCAGGACTTGGCACCAAGCACACTTGCCACAAGGCGCATCCTGAAACCTCTCATGGGTGCCATGAGAGCAAAGAAACTTCCAGTCAAATGGCTCTACCCCTTCGGCCTTGCTACCTTTAAAGAAGGTCAGCAGATCACTATCAGATCTTCGGAAGACCTGGAGGACACTTGGAAAAAGATGGGTATGCCTTCTCTTGAAATTTCTTCTTGGTTACCGGCCCAAACCCAACACGAGATACCTAAACTTACAGGGGCGGAGGGATAGAGTCTCAAATCAAAGACCAAGCCATCAAGAAATACTAAGACTCTCTGCAATCATTTTTTGATCTTAGTTCCCCTTGTTCTCTCATTCGGGCTATTGCAGGCGAGGTTATATTTATTTGCCAATGTTTTTGCTTTTCTTTGCCTTATCTCCCAATTATCAGAAACAACAGAGTTGTCTCATACTTCATGGAAAGAACGCTCTATGAAACTAAGGATACAGAGAACTTTAAACTGTGTTGGCAACCAAAGAGACTGTGAGTTGAAATGTTTGCCCTAATAGGGATCTTTGAGCTTAAAGAATGGGTAATATCCCCATTTAGACTTCGGGCTCACTTGGGGGGTGGGGCATCTGGACAGAGAGATGCAAATGTTTTGGCAACTGTTTGGCCATCACTGCTTGTGCTGGGAGAGTATTGAGGGTCTTGAGACTAACCTAATTCAAGTATTTCACAACTAAATTTTAAACTAAGATCTGTTTAAAGATTTGCCAAACACAAGGTAAACAACGGACACAAGTTCTATATTCAAAGGTTAGTATTGGAGTTTTACTAGAAAATTGAGGGACTCAATATTAGGTAACCTAAAACAATTTTTTCTCACAACCATATTCTAAACTAGGTCTGTTTAAGATTTTACTTTATCAACCAAGAAATAAATAACAGATACTAATTTTACAATTCAGAAGATATTATTGAGGTTCTATTATGAAAATATCTATTAAGTCTCAGTGGTCTACTCAAAGTCTATGGAGTACGTCCACTTAACCCCCTTTCACACTGGCAGGTGATAGAGACTGGGTCATATCTTCTCAATAAAAGCTCAAATTAAGCGCTGCGAGGACCATCCCCTCCAAGTAGGCCCACCTCCTGTTCGGGTACCTTTAAACTGTTTTACTCGCCGATTTTTGTGACAAGTCTTGTAAATAGGTTTTTTATTGTCAACAAGACAGGCTGTCAATTAATCTCAACATCAATGATTGATTTTAAGCACATTAAACATCTGAAATACACTTACCATGGCCAATATTAAATACACATCCTTTAACATTAGAGGGATGAACACTCCCCAAAAGAGGAGTGTTCCTACTAAAAAAACTAAAATCAGAAGTAGTGTTTTTAAAGGAGACTCATCTAAGACACAACCATGAACTTAAACTCCCTTCCTATGCTTTTAATCAATGGTTGCATAGTTCATATTCCTCAGCTTCAAGAGAGGTTTCAATTGCGATTGGGAAAAACATCCCCTTTATCCATTGACTTCAAAAAATTGACCCCAGTGGCAGATACATCTTCTTAAAGGGCACAATAGCAAATAGCAGGGTTTCCCTTGCTAAACTCTACTCACCAAACCAAAATCAGATCCCATGGTTAATTTGCACCCTGGAGAGATTTGCAGAATTCGCTGAGGGCTTAGTCATTAGGGTAAGAGATATTTATTTAGCAATAGACCCCTCCAGAGGCACTACATCACGTGTACAATCAATTCCACATAGATACATTTGCAAATTTACTTTATCTGATATGAGCCTCCAAGTTGCATGGAGGATTTTACACCCTGAAGACAAAGAATATGCCTATTTCTCTCACATGCACTCTACCTTTCATAGATTAGATTGTCTACTAATATCTGGGAAACACATTCAATCTGTCAAAGATGCGGACATTAGTCCCATAACGATTTCAGATCATGCACAAATATCTATGTTAGTCCCAATGCATAATTTCCCTCTCAGGGAGTGGACTTGGTGCCTAAATTGCACATTAATAAATAATGAAAAACATTGCTTTGTACTCTCTGGGAAACTAGAAGAATTTTTCAAAATTAATAACACCCCAGAAAACTCTACCCCGATCCTCTGAGAATGGCACAAAGCATTTATTAGAGGAAAATTGATAGCCCTGGGGTCAAGGGTCAAGAAATAAAGAGAAAGGGGGGGCGTGGCCTGGATGCTGGCAGAGGAAGACGTGCAGTCTTGAGCTCTGTGCTCCACTAGCCTAAAAAGCGACAAATAAAGCATCCCCAGCATAATAATCCTTACAGAAACCCTCCGGAGGATCGTTAAACACCTCAGCTAACCATGCCCAAGAGAAGAACGACAAAGACTCCGCTCACAAAAGTCTCTGATTTCTTCTTCTCCCGTGGCGCTGAGCAGAAGGGGCCATCAGGAGAAAATGGCTCCCCTCGCTCCACATGTTCTGGTAAGAGCGCTGACAGCTTACATACCACTACAGACACTCACCACAGCGAAGCTGCTGCTGTTGGCGATCCACAGAAGCAAGGAGAAGAGATGTCAAACGTTCCCCTGCAATGTCGGGTGAGTGCAGAGAACGCTGAATTAGTCATCTCCCGCAGAGCTGCACCCAAAATGGCGCCTGAACGGAGTCCCTATACATCTGTCCCCTCCACACCTTCTGCAAGCCCTGAAAAGCAGAGACCTCGTCTCTCTTCTTCCACTAATGCACACCAACAGCCACCCTATTTGGAAGAAGACCTTATCAAAGACCTTCCTTCATCCAACCTCCCGGCTTCGGAAGACTTTATAAAAAATATGATTTTAGCCCTCTGCGGCTCCATACAAAAGGACATAAAATCCATTTCAAATGCGCTCAATCTTTCTATGCAGGACTTAGAAATGCGCACAGGCCATATAGAAAACAAAATGGGAGAAGTTACAACCTCCCATAACAAGTTAATTGATGCACACTATACTTTGGAGGTCGAAGTGGAACAAATCAAAAATAAATTGATCGATCTGGAGGATAGAAGCAGACGTAACAACTTCAAATTCAGAGGCATTCCTGAAAGTGTCGCTCAGTCCGATCTGAAAAATTTCCTCGCCAAACTCATAAAACAGCTTCTTCCAAGCTCTACAGAGCAAGATTGCATACTGGACAGAGCCCACAGATTAGCAAAACCAAGCTTTCTCCCAGATTCGGTCCCATGCGACGTGATCGCAAGAATCCACTTTTTTCACATAAAAGAAGCTTTGATGTCGGCCTCACGAGCCTCTAATCCTCTTCCACCTCCATTTTCCACCATCAAGCTCTATACGGATCTCTCCTAGGCAACAATCCAAGCCAGGAAAGCTTTCTCTCAATCACCTCAGCTTTGAGAACCGCTAAAATACCATACAAATGGGGCTTTCCAGTTAAACTAATAATTCACAAGAACAATGCAATTCAGATAATTTCTTCTCCAGAAGAGGGCGCCAAAATCCTATTTAAATGGGATATCCTTCTACCAGAAGTTTTACCGTCAACTAAGCCTCAAAACCCACTAAAAGCTTCTAATCAACACACGCTGCCCTCCACTCCTCCTTGAGGGAAACAAATTACTTCCAAGACCTTTCCTTCAAGTCTGACATACGCTGGACTTCCAGTACTCTTATTACATAAAGCTATTGTTATTGTGCTCCCCCCCCCCCAATGTGCCAGGTTTTAACACCTGTCATACTGTTCTGTTTCTCATGTTCTTATCTACAGGTCGTAAACCAAGTTTCCAAAATGTATTCTACAGGAAAACTACTTTCGCTACCTTCCTCAAGAAGACCTGTATCTGTTACTGTTGTTTGTAAGTTTTACTATTCCTGTATTACTTGTTATTTCTGCTACCATGGTAATTCCACTCTCAAAGCAATTACAAATAATGTACAAAGACAGGCAATATTTGCTCACTGAATGTCAAGGGACTTAACTTACCCTTCAAAAGGGCGATGGTCTGGAGAGACGCTAGGTTAGCAAATATTGACATTTTGTGTCTCCAAGAAACGCATTTTACGCAAAAATCCTCCCCAAAATTTACCAACATCTCTTAACCAAATATCTTTACTGCAAGCGCCTCAAAAAACATGCAGGTGTGTTGATAGCCCTTAGAAACAACATAAATTTTTCTTTAAAAGACTTAATCATTGATACAAAAGGCAGATATCTCATTCTGATCTGCACCCTTAATGAAGTTCCAACAACCTTAGTCAATGTATATGCACCTAACAAGAAACAAATCTCCTTCTTGAATAAATAAGTTTTAAAAAATCCAAGCAGGAAAATTGATTTTATGTGGAGATTTTAATGCTACCCCAGACACTAAAATCGACTCCAAAGCACAAACAAGAATGGCCCCAGCGCTCTAACCCTGGCTTCATAGGGAAGGTCTCTCTGACTCCTTTAGATGCCTAAACTCATCCTCAAGAGAGTTTACGTATTACTCGCCAAGACACCAAACATATTCAAGAATTGATCTCATATTAATTGACAGATGGACCCTTGCCTCAGCCATAAATTCGACAATAGGTACCATTACCTGGTCGGATCATGCCCCAACCCATCTAAAGCTTAACATCAATGCCCCTTTTAATCTAACCAGAATATGGTGCAACGACGTAAATCTGCTTAATTCTCCTATTTACCAAAAGAAAATAAAAAGCGCCATTGACGAGTACGTCACCACTAATGCTACTCCGGACATAAACAATTTCACACTGTGGTGCGCGCATAAGGCGGTAATAAGAGGGGTCCTAATTAAGGATGAGCGAGTATACTCGCTAAGGCACTACTCGTCAGAGTAATGTGCTTTAGACGAGTATCTCTTTGCTCGTCCTTAAAGATTCGGGGGCCGCTGTGGAGCGGGGAGCTGCGGGGGAGAGCGGGGAGGAACAGAGGGGAGATCTCTCTCTCCCTCTCTCCCGCCCGCTCTCCCCTGCTCCCCGCCGTGACTCACCTGTCAGCCGCAGCGGTCCCCCAATCTTTATGGACGAGCAGGGAGATACTCGTCTAAGGCACATTACTCGGAGGAGTAGTGCCTTAGCGAGTATACTCGCTCATCCTTAGTCCTAATCAAACTAAAGATCCAAGAAAGGAAAGCAGACAAGCAAAAATTGATTTCCTACTAAATAATATCAGAGCACTAGAAAAAGCACAACAGGACTCTCCTCAGAATAACCTTCACCAAGAACTAACTACATTAAGGGGAGAACTAAGGAAAACCCTACTAGACAACTACAATAGAAACATCACCTTTATTAATGCCAATTACTACTCATACATTGATAAGCCCTCAAAAGTAATGGCCAATTTAGCAAAAAAAAGGCGAGTTAAGGCCAAAATCCTATACATAAATCACGCTAAAGACCCCACTCAAAAATTAACTCATCCTCAACAAATAGCGGAACAATTTAGAACCTTTTACGCTAATCTCTATAACCTAAACAAAGACATAAACACCACCCAACCCACCACAACTCTCATAAAAATATTTCTAGATAAAGTCTCCCTCCCTTCCTTGGCTCCACAAAATGAATCCTTAAATAATCCAATATCCATTCCAGAAATCATCAATGCCATCAAGAGTCTAAAAAACCATAAATCTCCTGGCCCTGATGGCTTATCTAACAAATACTATAAAATATTTGCCTCCTCTCTCTCCCCTCATTTATTAACCACATTTAATGACTCAATTAGTCAAGGAGAGTTACCAGAAGAGATGCTACAGGCTACAATAATCACCATACTGAAGCCAGGAAAATCTACTGCCTCCCCAGCAAACTTTAGGCCCATCTCATTCCTAAATACGGACACAAGACTCTACTCAAAAATCCTAGCCAATAGACTTCTAAAGCTACTCCCAGAGATCATTCACAATGATCAAGTTGGATTCACAAAGGGCAGGAACGCAGCAGACGGTGCACGGAGAATCCAAAACCTGCTGGAATTAACAAGCTCGAGTCGGACGCCTTCTCTCTTTCTTTCCCTGGACGCAGAGGAGGCGTTCGATAGAGTCCACTGGGGCTTTGCTTTTGCGGTCCTCCAAAAATTCGGTGTCGGGGATAATTTCCTCCGAGCGGTTCAGGCCCTCTATGTGAAGCCTTCTGCTAGGGTCCTGGTGGATGGAACCCTATCCTCAACGTTGCCAATCACTAACGGAACCCACCAGGGATGCTCCCTGCCCCCCCTACTGTTCGTCATGCTAATTGAACCTTTAGCAGAAATGATCAGAATGTCCTCAACAATTAAAGGCATCCCAGTCAGCTTAAGGAAATACAAAATTGGCCTGTTTGCCGACGACGTCCTGATATCAATAACTGATTCCATAAACTCTCTAAGAAGCGTATACAATTGTATATTTCAATTCAGTCAAGCCTCACTTTACAAACTTAATTTAGACAAATCCCAAATTATGGGCTTCAATATAGACAACACATTAAAGCTCAACATACAAAAAGAATTCCCCTTCCAATGGAAACAAAAAATCCCCTACCTTGGGATTACACTCTGTAATTCCACATCAGAAATTATCTCAGCAAATGTAGATCCACTCTTCACATCTCTCAACAAAGAACTTGATGAGCTGGGAAAAAAAGAACCTTCATGGTTCGGCAGAATGACCCTTTACAAAATGTTAATCCTACCAAAGGTATTATACCTTTTCTGCACTCTATCCTTCCTGATTCCCCAAAACACGATCTCCAATTTTCAAAAACATCTCCTAAATTTCATCTGGAACAACAAAAAACCCAGACTTGCTGCCTCTATTCTTTACCTGCATAGAAAACAAGGAGGCTTAGGAGTACCAAACCTACAGGCCTACTACAATGCAACTATCTTAAATCAGTCGGTAATCTGGCTGAAAAACTCACACTTCCCGCCCTGGCACTCTATAGAATTACATAGAAACAATAATAAGTCTCTAAACTCTCTAATAAAAGCCTCAACTCTAAGTATCCTCTACCCTGAGATTTATCTTCTCCCGCATGGTCAGACCCTATCCCCCTTAATGCTGACTACCTTACATTGTTGGAATCTCCAAACACATAAAATCAAGTCTACTACTAAGGGTTCCCCCACAAACTTTCCTCTAGAGATCCTTCTTTATTATGCTCAAGATTTAAATCTCAAAGAATGGCTCCGGAATGGAATCAGGTCTATTGCAGATCTCCTGGATAGGGGGAAAATGTCTTCTTTTCAGACCATCAAATCCAAATTCAACTTACCAGACAAAGAGATTTTCTCTTACTTAAAAATATCCTCGTTCCTTCGTAACTCCCAACTAGCTAAGCGCACCTTCCCTAAAGAACTGGAAAATCAGTCCCACAAATGTGCCAATTCCCAAAACTCCTCAACAAGAATCTTTTATGACACCCTCGCAGGAAATATGAATAACAACAAAAAAATACATCTACTAAACTGGGAATATGACCTACATAAAGAGTTCTGTTAAGGACCATTACACATGACCGGTCACATTAACCTTTCAAGCCTTGGGTTCCAAATTAGTTCATACCTGGATGCATCAGAGAGGCCAAAAACTATATGATTTATAGTAATTAGCTCTCACAGATATGTAGAGATGGGCCGCGGCAAGTATATACAGCCCACTCTGCTTAAGGCGCGTACACTGAATCTTTATTAACTTTTCATAGCGTTTCTCAATACAGGAAAGTAATACGTCATTAGTCACGGCTTTAATCTCATTGGGTTAGAAAAAACATCAAGAATTGTGCTTTGTTGAACAATCAGCGCAGTGAGAATAAATATGTGAAATGTCCTTCAAATGATTATTCTCTCTCGTGAGTTTGGATGATCGCAGCGTCTTATCAGCACGATTTGCTCCTTTCCCATAGCTCAGGAGTGGGGGAGTCTCTTTTGATAGCGACTGTACCAGGCAAATGTTCTCGGATGAATAGAAAAAAAAAAAATCATTAGACAATGCACCGAAAGCCATGCTCTGCAAGTTATTTCTGCTTTAATTATTGTTTCACTACACACAAGCTTATTTACATCTTATAATGCTCCATTTTGTATCTAGCGGCCATTTTGAGACAGATTCTTCCATTTTATGGACCTGTACCTTCTCAAATCCCCCTAGAAACTGTCTCAAAATAAACGATACTATATAACTTCTACAGGGCGGGATAAGGTTTGCTTTCCCTATCCCTAGTTTATTATCTATGCCCTACCTATCATTGTTGGTCAGCTGTCCAAGGACTAATCCCTTCCCCGACAACTAATCCTAACTCACTAAACACGAAGACCTAGTAGACACAGAAGGGATCTACAACACACATGCTACTCTAGTCTAATGGCTGGGAGACTAGAGTTGTCACTCCTGCTTCTGCTGAGACAGATCCATAAGGGGACAAATCGCTCTGTTGTATTATAGGCATATAGCCATCGCCTGGGGTTTCCGCATCAACATACACGGGAGCAACAGGCACCATCTAATCTGTAAGCTTAGCACAGGAGCGTCTTATGCAGGGTACAATACAGACAGAAAGTAGCAGGCGTATGATAAGAGTAACCAGAATCCCTATTCCTATCTGCATCAAGAATTGTTTCCATTGTCCGGTCCATGCAAACCACTCATCCCAGGGGTTAGTTATCCCAGAATTACGCTTCAGCTCTTCTGACAATGTGGCCAATTTCTTTATTGCGATAGTCACTTTACCTGTGGGGCCTGTATTATCTGGAATATTCGTACAGCAAATTTCACCAATCATTTTACAAACACCACCTTTCTCGGCTAGCATCATATCCAGAGCCACTCAGTTCCGGAAAGCCATGGTGGCCGTGGGGCCCAACTGATCAGCAAGCCCCTAAAGTGCATCTCTTGTATAGCTCACGAACCCCTGCTGGTTGTAATATATATACAAACATTCTTATTGATGGTTACTATTCCAAACAGGGACTCAAATCCGGCCTTAACTTGATCCCTGGCTTTAAAGTCATCTGGCACCCCCCCCCCCCCCCCCCCTTGGCACTCTGATTGCATCTATATATATATACACATGTGGATCAAACCTGCCACCTGGTTTCAGATTGTGACGCTCGTCTGTAGGACCTGAGAGAGAAGCAGAGACCACAGAATGCGTTATTGACAATTCATTGGAGAGACCTATGACAAAATTAACAAGAGAATCATTTCCCAAACTTGGCTACTGTGGCATGTATCCTCCGGAGAAAAAGAAAAACTAATGGAAGACACTCAATTCAAGATTTGCCCGTTTCCTTCATTGCCCATGGATCTACTTTCCCACTACTCCGTGGACGGTAGGGTGTGTGAAAAGCCTGGAATATACCCAAAGCAGACATGATGTATTGCATTATTTCACCTGTGACATTTGTACCTTTGTTAGACTCAATTACTTCCGGTACCCCATATCTGCGGATTACCTCATTCATGCACCTCTGTACGGTTACCTGCTTATTTACTTTGGTAACAGGGTAGGTCTCCAACCTGAAAAGAAATCAACAACAAGCACATATTCATGCTTCCCAACAAGTGGGAGCTGAGTGTAGCCAATTTGCAATCTCTGAAATGGGTAGAGTGGTCTAGGCAAGTGTTATGTGGCAAATTTACTTCTGCCCTGTTGCTTACGGCAAAGATCATGCAAAATTGGACAAGTGATGATGCAGCAACTACAGGAAACCCAGGAGCCACTCGTCCTTGTTCAAGCGTCGATATCATTGCTGCTTTGAACGAGGTGCTGGATGAGGCAAGCATCGCCACCATGCTGAAGGAGGTGCTAGAAGGCCTGGAATACCTGCATAAGAACGGCCAGATCCTCAGGGATGTTAAGGCTGGAAACATCCCCCTGGGTGAAGACGGCTCAGTGCAGATCGCAGATTTCGGCGTCAGTGCGTTTCTAGCCACAGGAGGCAACATTATCAGGAATAAAGGCAGAAAGACCCTCGTGGGCACGCTATGCCGGACGGCACCGGAGGTGACGGAGCAGGCCAGAGGACACGACCTCAAGGCGGACTTCTGGACCCCCGGTAGGTGTGTCTTTCCGTGCATTCGCTGGGCCATCATGGGACACAGGGACCGTGGTGGGCAAGTTCTGTTGACTGTTCGCCATTCACCGTCCCATTTCTGCTGCTTCCATATTTAGTCCATTTGTCTTTTTCTTCATTGCTGGCTTGTAACTGTAAAGTCTTTAGCATATCAAAGTCCAAAGTTTGTATCAAAGTAATTCAAAGTCCAAGGTTTATATCAAAGTCCAAAATTATTGTTAAATTCTTCTTTTCTTCTTTTCTTCCACGGCTTAAGGGCTGCTGCCTTTGCTGTGTGATCTGTGATGGCGTTGCCTCTTGTTTCTCTGCTGTAGGAATTGGTGTGAGCTTTCCACTTTGTCACCGCTGCACCATTCTTAACAAGCTGTCTGGCCTTCCATGTTAGGCCGTAGTCATGAGCTATGCCAAATGCATACCGGGAGTCAGTGTAAATGTTTGCCGTCTTACCTTCTACCACTCTACACGCCTCAGTGAGGGCCTGTAATTCCGCTTCCTGTCCTGGGACATGCGGAGGCATTCTGCTTTTAGGACATCTTGTTGCGTGACCACTGCATATCCAGTGTGGAGTCGTCCATCACCTTGGTACCATCTATAAAAAACAACTCAAAATATGCATTGTTAACAGGGGCTTCAGTAACCTCTTAAAACTTACATTTTCTTGTTGCATCACTGCTAGACAATCATGCTGACATTCTATTTCAAATAGATCAGAACCTTGTTGCAAACAATTTAAAAATAGCTGATCTGCAATACCTAGATCACCTATGCCTTCTCCTCCCCCCTGTGAACCAGGATACTCAATTAAAAGAAGAGTAGCCAGGTTCAAAAGAGCACGTTGTAGCCGGATCTGATAGACCAGAGATAAGTGCTTGGGTTGCACTTGCGTGAGTATGCTCCGAATGACATGAGGGGTGAGGACCACTAAGGAATGGGGGGGTGGGCGGGGGGGGGGGGTATAGTCCAATACCAACTCAGAAGGTTTGTCAACCATTGTCTGTACTGCTGCCACCGCACAAACACATGAGGGAGCTCCTCGAGCCACTGGATCCACCCTCATTGAGTAGTATCCAAGTGGCCGTGGTTGTCCTCCGTGCTTTTGTGTCAACACTGCCGTCACATGGCTAGAAAGTTCAGTACAGAAAAGAGTAAAGGGTAAAGAGTAGTTGGGAATACCCAAGACTAGAGAGCTGCTTCAGAGGTGAGAGAGAAAAGAATAATTGAAAGACAGTCATAGAGTGGTTGCATAAGAGAGGAGACCGAGTGGATTCATGGGCAGCAGTATGAAACAAGGCCCAGAAAGGTGCGGAGTTTGGCAACACATATAGGTACAGGTATGGCCTGGAGAACAGCCTTTTGTTCCTCTGTCAGATGTCCAGTTCCTTGGCCTAAACAATGACCCAAGAGATTTTGCAGGACTGGAGTTTGTCTTTAGAGGCTTTACAGCCATTTTCTGCAAGAAAAATTAACAGTGAAATTGTGGCCTGTTGGCAGGCTTCCAGATCATCAGCACGCAGCACCTACATGCGGTAGGTGGCTGACTGACCCTTCAACGTCTTTTCTGGACTGGAAAAAGAGGGGTGTTTGTTGGAGCAGTTAGTTTACAAAACTCTTCTGAACTGTCACCTGAGGTCTCAACCTGTACTGATCTATCCGGTGGGAATTTGATGGATGCAGATAAGGCCTGTAAGATATCAGTACCAATAACAGAGACATGAATATTCTACAAACATCTATCCACATTGAAAATTTACAGTCTGCATATGCAGGGGGGAGGAGGGGAAATTGTATCCCCAGTCAATATCTGCATCGTCTGAACACGGGTCATTAACTCTCATCCATCCATGCGGTCAAGTCTGTCTCTCTCATTCAAATGTTAGTAAGAGTTCACACAGGACGTAACGCGTATGATGCAACTGTCCTTATCTTGCAAACAAATGCATTCAATCACTACCACCTCTCCCTGGAAACAGTCAAACTTTAACTGTCTGTAATACTAGAGATGTACAACAAATTCTACAACACTAATATTTCCCATAAAAGGAACACACATCTAGCAATTATGCACACGTCCAACCAATTACAGAACTGACATTTACACAAAGAACTGCAAAAACAGTAAGATTCACTAGATTCATTACGGGTTCTATTCTAGTCAAGCAAACTTCTCTAATCTTTGGCCTTGAGAGTTAGATGAAGAAAACCAAAGGGAAGGGGGGGAGATTGGAGACAAGGGGGAGGACCTGCTCCGGACTAGCTGCGGATTTTAATAGATCAAGCATTAACCCTCTATGTACTCCTATATATACATATATTATCACATATTGACCCTCCCCTTCCGACCTTTCTTCTCAGCAGTATCTGACTTATGAGGAATGGACAACACGTACAGCAATGGCACAATGTTATGACATTAAAACATACAGGACAGACAGCACGGTGGTTAATTGTCATATAATTGTCTGCAGACTCTGCATGAACTTGCTTCATGTCATAGGGGGACACAGACTAGAGGATTCCCTTTCTCCTCCATTTTTCCCCCTTTGAAAGTGGAAAAGATTTTTCCAGCAACAACTACATTTATGGGAAATTTTAAGCACAGACCTACTTGGGATGGGGGTGCTAAACACAGACTGCAGAACAGATAATCAGGAGGAGGCTGTTTGCAGGCGGGATGAGGGGACTTGAATGTTTCTATGCAAAATTCAGAAAAGGCACTCGTCATTGCAGTGCGCAGAATTGGTATGCTGGGTAAAAACATACATAGATGGGAGATGAGAAGCCAGCTCATTTCTGCTGCAGAGCTAAGATGACGTCTGAGCGGCAGCTGAAGGTATTGTTACAACAGATGCTAAAATGGCCGCTGGGCCATGGCTGGCACTGAAATGGCCACCGAAGGCATGGCCTAACTGGGCGATGGTGACGGGAGGGTCCAGGAATACTACATACTAGACACGTATCAAGATATATCGACTGGTATTGGCCCCAATAACAACACGGCCATCTAGGGGCAGGACAAAAGGGAGAAAAACATCATCCATGACACGGCCGGGGTGGTGCCCTCAGATGTGGTGAAGGGCTGCCTTCCTTTGTCTTCAACTCAAAGCATATGAATAATCGCCATCTTGAATCTGCAACTTTCTTACTTCAACTTTACGTTACTTACTGAAACATCTTTCTCTGCAAACTTGAGCAAACGTCTATTAACTACAATTCCTTCATTATCAGCTAACACACTTTTCAAGCCTTCTCCGACAGCCCCCACCTTTGTGAAACGGCTGTCCACTCTCTGTGAATATGAACTATTCCCTGCATTTAGACTCATAAATAACACATATGCTGGCACCTTCTGATAACGCCACATGTTCTGCATTTTTCAACTCCTCTCTATATACTATCAACTGGACAGGATCCAAAAGACCATCATCTACAGTCTTCTTCTTAACAATTTAAACATCGTATATCACAACAGCCTAATTATAAGTATATATAACTGCCTGAGACCCTGGTATGCCTGTAGCCTTATGCTCAATCATGTAATGTAAGAACTCTAATGTCTGACGCCCTTTCACATAACTTCTTAAATTTTTTCCTGCTCTACATGACACCAAGTGGACAGAATCCAGGAGACCCTGATCAGTAGTCTTCTTAAAGAACTTCAACATGTTATTACGTACGATACAACAAGACGTAGTGTTCAAAGACTTCCACGCCAAATGCCCTGTCCTCGATGACGTAGTGCTCACAGACTTCTACGTTCGATACAGTTAAACAGCCAAAATGCCCGGTACAGTTAAACAGCCAAAATGCCCTGTACCGTTAAACAGCCAGTCCTACTGGACCCACAATGAAAACACATATATATGCATATAGTCAAATTACAGATTCTGTCCCTCGGTGTCACTTAAGAGTACCCAAGACCTGAGGTAACAATGTCTATTGATGACAGCTTAACAATTGTACATTGAAATAACGACTGACCGCAGGACAGACTACAACCAAACGTGCCAAAACAGACCACGGTAGACAACATATATATGTATATATGTGACTTACCGCGCTGTATGGGGTTGATCAGTCCCCGGACTTTGGCACGGCCGATATCATCAATCCAGGTCTGTGTCGCAGTCCAATGGTTATCATCAGCGTCAATCAATAAATCATCCTGCCGACTACGTCAGTTGTTAAGGACCGTTACACATGACCGGTCACATTAACCTTTCAAGCCTTGGGTTCCAAATTAGTTCATACCTGGATGCATCAGAGAGGCCAAAAACTATATGATTTATAGTAATTAGCTCTCACAGATATGTAGAGATGGGCCGCGGCAAGTATATACAGCCCACTCTGCTTAAGGCGCGTACACTGAATCTTTATTAACTTTTCATAGCGTTTCTCAATACAGGAAAGTAATACGTCATTAGTCACGGCTTTAATCTCATTGGGTTAGAAAAACATCAAGAATTGTGCTTTGTTGAACAATCAGCGCAGTGAGAATAAATATGTGAAATGTCCTTCAAATGATTATTCTCTCTCGTGAGTTTGGATGATCGCAGCGTCTTATCAGCACGATTTGCTCCTTTCCCAAAGCTCAGGACGTGGGGGAGTCTCTTCTGATAGCGACTGTACCAGGCAAATGTTCTCGGATGAATAGAAAAAAAAAAAATCATTAGACAATGCACCGAAAGCCATGCTCTGCAAGTTATTTCTGCTTTAATTATTGTTTCACTACACACAAGCTTATTTACATCTTATAATGCTCCATTTTGTATCTAGCGGCCATTTTGAGACAGATTCTTCCATTTTATGGACCTGTACCTTCTCAGTTCCACACATCATATTGGTTGAAATCATTTGATAGAGCAAGTAAAGCCTGCATACGGGCGGGATTTCCCGCGGAATTTCAACAACTGAAAGCCTGCATAGGAGTGCATTACAATACGCACTCCTATGCAGACGGCCGCGGTTTGGCCACGCGAAATGTCGCGTGGCAAACAAACCGCGGCATGTCCTATTTCTGTGCGGGGCTCGCAGAGCCTCGCACAGAAACGTCACTCACCCGGCCCCTGGCTCCGGTCTGCGCATGCGCCGGCTGCCCGACAGCTGGCACATGAAAGAGCCGGGGCCACCGGGCGTGGGTGAGTACGCGCTCCTCCCTGCAGGCGCTCGGGTCGGGTCCCGCGGCAAGAATTCTTGCTGCCGGATCCGACCCGCCCATCTGCAGGCGGCCTAACGCCACTCTTTCAGCAGGTCGTCTTCAAACCCACTATAAAGTGTTAACTAGGTAGTATTATACACCCACAAAATTGGCTAAATGTTTCCCAAATGTCAGCAAAGATTGTTGGAGAGAGTGTGGAGGTGAATGATCACTCCTTCACCTGTTCTGGGATTGCCTGAAAATTCAAGGTTTTTGGAAGGAGGTATTTGATACTATCAGGTCTGTCTCTGGAGTATGCCCCGCATTCTCCCCCCACCTGGCGCTCCTCCGCCTAGAGTGCGACTCTCTTCCTCCAAGAAAAAGACTATGGATTGGCCATGTTCTACTGGCCGCAAAGAATCTCATTGCAAGGAAATGGAGAGAAACCTCTCCCCC
This sequence comes from Eleutherodactylus coqui, assembly GCF_035609145.1. Taxonomy (NCBI): domain Eukaryota; kingdom Metazoa; phylum Chordata; class Amphibia; order Anura; family Eleutherodactylidae; genus Eleutherodactylus; species Eleutherodactylus coqui. The sequence goes on along the minus strand of NC_089842.1, from coordinate 25,615,604 downwards.
CACTTTGAAAGAACTGCTGAACTTATTGTCAGACCACCATTGTTACGAGAGACTCTATGCAAAAAACAACAATTCTCTTTCTAAGTTCACAAGCATGTGGAAAGACTGGCAGAAATTTTTTGAGTTAAACCGTTTGTTCTAGTTTCACAGTAAGGATAACAAAATCTTTCCAAATACCTACCTTGCCGTGTTAGTCAAGGATTTATTACGGCTCACATGGAAACTTGTCAAACTGTGCTTATTAGCCTACAGATATTCTTTCTGTAAGTCACTGTACACAAAGCAGACATTTATCTATACTGCTAATACTCTATTACATACTTGACATGTACCTTGTTTTCATGTACGCTTTGAAAATGCTCAATAAAAATTATTTAAATAAAAAAAAAAAAGAAATAAAGAGAAAGGGAAATAGATTATCTGTTAGCAAAGATGTCAAGCTTAGAACTAGAAAAAATACACAAAAACTTTTTAAATAAAGACATCCTCCAAGAATTGAAGAGTCTTAGAGAGAAACTTAAAAATAGTCTAAAATTAAAGAGTCTTTTCTCCTCCAAATATAAAATATATATGCTTGGAGACAAGGGTTCAAAAACCATGTCAAATTTAGTTTAAAAAAAAAAAAACAGAAAGAAAAAGCCTTTGGCTTCAAAATAAAAACAACATCAGGCAGCATAGCAACATGTAAAAATGACATAGCCACTGAATTTGACAAATTCTATAAAGATCTTTATAACCTCTTTATAGACACCCCAATGGAGGATCACAGCCACACTGCCACTACAACACTAGCTTTCTTAGAAACTCTCCAACTACTTACATTATCTAATTATCTACATTATCTAAGTCTAACCTACTCAATCCATGTACCACTACTAAAGTGGAAGTGCTTAAAGGGGTTGTCCCGCGGCAGCAAGTGGGTCTATACACTTCTGTATGGCCATAATAATGCACTTTGTAATGTACATTGTGCATTAATTATGAGCCATACAGAAGTTATAAAAAGTTTTATACTTACCTGCTCCGTTGCTGGCGTCCTCGTTCCCATGGAGCCGACTAATTTTCGCCCTCCGATGGCCAAATTAGCCGCGCTTGCGCAGTCCGGGTCTTCTGCAGTCTTCTATGGGGCCGCTCGTGTAGAATGCCGGCTCCGTGTAGCTCCGCCCCGTCACGTGCCGATTCCAGCCAATCAGGAGGCTGGAATCGGCAATGGACCGCACAGAAGCCCTGCGGTCCACGGAGACAGAGGATCCCGGCGGCCATCTTCAGCAGGTAAGTATGAAGACGCCGGACCGCCGGGATTCAGGTAAGCGCTGTGCGGGTTGTTTTTTTAACCCCTGCATCGGGGTTGTCTCGCGCCGAACGGGGGGGGGGGGGGGGGGGGTTTAAAAAAAAAAAAAAACCCGTTTCGGCGCGGGACAACCCCTTTAAGCAAAATGTATAGCCCAACGCACATCCCCCATAACTTACCAATCATATTCACCCAGATCAGGTGGATTTTGTTCCACACAGGGAAGGGAACTTCAATACATCTTGTATTATAAATGCCATTTATTATGCTAAAAATAACAAAATACCACTGGTCCTTCTGGAAACAGACGCCAGAAAGGCCTTTGATAGAACGAGCCGGAACTTGGAAAACTCAATAATAAAATTTGGTATCCCAAAACAATTCATTACCGCCATTCTTACTCTTCACTCAAATCCTTCAACCAGAATCCACATAAACGGAACCCTCCCAGATTCCTTCCCTATCACAAATGGGACCTGACACGGTTGTCCACTATCCCCTATCTCGTTTGTATTAGTAATGGGGACTCTATTACAACAAATTAGACAAAGCCCCAACATACAGAAATTGAAAGTTGGAAACCTTACACAATCTAAAGCTCCATTTGCAGATAACCTTCTTATACTAATGACCAACCCAAAAAACGGCATTCCCTGAAATCTTAAAGATCTTTGAACAATTTGGCAAAATTTCAAATTTTAACGTACATTTTGAAAAATCATCAGCCTTGAATATCTCCACACCAACTAACATAGTAGCGACTATACAAAGACAATACCCCTTCAAATGGCCCTCATCTAACATTAAATATTTAGGTACTTTCTTAACCTCTGATCCCTCTCAACTCTTTAAAGCAAATTATATTCCCCTCCTCAGAAAATTGCAAAGTCAATTGCAACATCTAAATATTCCCTTTTTATCATGGATGGGAAGGAGAAACTTAAAGGGGTTGTCCCGCAAAAAAGTGAAGTTATACACTTCTGTATGGCCATATAAATGCACTTTGTAATATACATTGTGCATTAAATATTGGCCATACAGAAGTTATATACTTACCCCCCCGGTGTTGGCGTCCCCGTCTCCATGGCGCCGACTGAAGCCTTCTTCTGCCTCGATTAGACGCGCTTACGTAGTGTTCCTCTTCTGTCCCGTTGAAGGGGCCGCTCCGGCGTGCTCGCGCCGCGCAGCTGGTCTGCGCATGCGCAGAAGACCTGTGCGGCACGAGCACGCCGGAGCGGCCCCTTCAACGGGACAGAAGAGGAAAACTGCGTAAGAGCGTCTAATCGAGGCAGAAGAAGGCTTTGGTCAGCGCCATGGAGACGGGGACGCCAACACCGGGGGGGGGGGGGGGGTAAGTATATAACTTCTGTATGGCCAATATTTAATGCACAATGTATATTACAAAGTGCATTTATATGGCCATACAGAAGTGTATAACTTCACTTGCTTTTGCAGGACAACCCCTTTAATATCTACCTACATATTGCCATACATCTTATACACATTACGAACAGTCCCAATAGAGATCCTTCACCACTTCTTTTTTAGGCCTTAGTCAGACGGGCGTTTTTTCGCGCGATTTGCGGATCGCATGACGGATGCGCATCCACAAATCGCGTGACCGGTGCCCGAAAATCGCCCGAAAATCTGCTCCTAGCCACGTTTCATTAGAAACGGGCCGGAGCTGTCCAGCGCATTGCATTCAATGGAGCCGGCAATACAGCCCTTCCCTGCAATTCATCCAGAAAAGTGTTAAAATAAAAAATATATATATACTTACCTGCTCCCGGCAGCCGGAGTTCCGCGCGGCCGGACTGCAGTGGGTGTGAAGGGGGTGTGAGTCAGACCTGCCCCCTGATTGGCTCAGCGCTGAGCCAATCAGGGGGCAGGTCTGACTCACACCCCCTTCACACCCACTGCAGGCCGGCCGCACGGAACTCCGGCTGCCGGGAGCAGGTGAGTATATATATTTTTTTTATTTTAACACTTTTCTGGATGAATTGCAGGGAAGGGCTTATATATTTAAGCCCTTCCTGACAATTCATCCAGCGCACGCCGGCAGCCCATTGCTTTCAATGGAGTCGGCTGTATTGCCGACTCCATTGAATTCAATGGGCAAACATCGTTCTTCTCTGCCACAGCTGTTACAGCTGTGGCAGAGAAGAAGGATTTGTCTTCTATATGTTCTCAATGGGGTCGGCGCTGCTGCCGCCGGCCCCATTGAGCGCATATAGAGAAGAGAACAGGAATCTAATTCTGTTGTCTTCTTGCTTTTTTAGACGCGCTTGCGCTGTGCGGTCTTCTTCCTGGTGAATGGGGCCGCTCGTGCCGGAGACCTGGTCCTCGTAGCTCCGCCCCATAACGTGTGCCGATTCCAGCCAATCAGGAGGCTGGAATCGGCAATGGACCGCACAGAGCCCACGGTGCACCATGGGAGAAGACCCGCGGTGCATCGTGGGTGAAGATCCCGGCGGCCATCTTGGTGAAGGAAGAAGAAGGAAGACGTCGCAGAGTGGGGATTCGGGTAAGTAATAATTTTATTTTTTTTTTAACACATCCTTTGGGGTTGTCCTATGGAAAAAAAAAAAAAACGTTTCGGCGCGAGACAACCCCTTTAATAATAAAAAAAAGCGCAGGGTGGCTTTGGTCTACCAAACAAACTGGATCTCCTTAGTAGACAGCTGAAGCTCCTTAGTAGAGAACACACTGTATTCACCCTCAATTAGCATAGAAAGAGCTTTGTTAAACCAGGAAGGACAATATCTTCTTTGGTCCAATGATATTTCCTTGCACAGAACTCAAACACTCAGCCCTATTACAAAGTGCCCAATTAAAGTTATGTGCTACCTTAGGACAGGAAATGGTGAGCGCTCCAAAATCTCACCAATGAAACCTGCCTCCCTAACTCTATCAATTTTAGCTAACAAACCACTAAGAACATAAAGTCCATGGACAAAGCTGGCCTCCGGAGGGTATACGATATTTTTAAAGGGGCTAGGATTACAAACCTAGATGATATTGCCACACTCATAACAAGTAGCTCATTAAACTTCTTGGATACATTAAACATATACACCTCACTAAAAAAAATTGCAGATGCAGTTTCGTGAGCCACCGAAAAATACTTATCTCTACATGAACGACCTCAAAAGCTCATGACACACCTTTATAAGGGTTTGTTGATGAGTATTTCACCTGAAAAGCCGTGGTTTCTTAGAGTCTAGGAAAAGAAACTGGGTGTCACTTTAAATAAAGAAGACAGCAGGATGTTCTAAACAATTCTCATGGTTTTTGTCAGTGTGTCCGAATACAAGAGAACTCGTACGAAATCCTCACTCGTTGGTACAAAACTCAGGAAACATTATTGAAAACTAACCTCTCACAGACAGACACGTGCTGGAGGTGTGACTCACACAAGGGAAACCTGTTGCACATATGGTGGCATTGCCCAATTTTTAAAGCTTTTTGGAAACAAATTATGAAACACATAAACAAAATATGCAAAACCTCACTTTGTCTCTCACCTGAGGAGTTCCTACTCAGGAGGCCCGCTAAACTGTTAAAGCTTTCAAAAATCCACTTACCGACCGTTCTGATTTCCGCAGCAAAACTACTTATACCACTTTTCTGTAGAAATAAAACAATACCTACATTGTCCTATTGGAGGAATAATGTGTCTCAGATATACCGTTTTGAGGAGATTGCTGCATGGGAATCTGGTTTGAGACCTAAATTTCTAACAACTTGGACCCCACGGGGACTTTTACTAGAGAAACACCCCTCATAATATATCTAACACACCTACACAAAATTGGTGCTTTGAAATTAATGCATCAACCAACGTTCCATATGACGACCTTCTCAGTGACATCTTCCATCTTTCTCGCTCTATTTGTTCCCACTTGATGTTTTTGAGGACGTTTTGGAGCTAAGAAACTGTTCCTTGGTTTTTGTATAGTGCTCGATAGCAAGGAGTTATATACACGTATAAAGTAGGTAGTACAGTTGAGCGAACATACTCTGCCGAGCTTGATGCTCTTTCGAGTATTAGCGTACTCAATGGTGCTCGTTACTCGAATGAGCATCAAGCCGTGTTCGACCCAGCCCCAGTTTTCAGCTCCTCCTCGCTGTGACGTGCCTGTTTTTGCTCCTCCCAGCAGTGACGCAACGCGCGTCATTGGCAAATTTTTTGTCTGGCAGGAGAGAGAGAGAGAGAGAGACGAACCTAGGAAAAAAAAAAAAAAAGCTCGGGACCCAGCGTCTTACATACAAAAATGCTCGAGTCTCCCATTGTAGTCAATGGGGTTCGTTACTCGAGTAGAGCTTTCAAATTTTACGAAAAGCTCAACTCGAATAACACGGACTCGAGCATTTGGGCGCTCGCTCATCTCTAGTAGGTAGTGGATTAGAAAGATACTCCTTTTACTTGGTTTTTAATCTGGATTAAAATACCTTTTGTTAACAAGAATTATCCCAGAGTTCGGTAGACTAGAAGAACACCAGGGCTCTTTCTGTTATCTATATAGGATTGTATTATTGTGTCTTCTATTAGGAGCTAACAAAATAACTTACTTAAGTTTTTCTTGCATGGTTTTTTTACCGCGATATCGCTGCGTTTTTTTTACGCGATTGTTAATGGGACTTTCTAATGTTAAAAACGCATCGCACAAAGATTGCAAAGCACAAACTTGCGATACGGTTTTAACATTAGAAAGTCCCATTGACATTCGCGTTAAAAGAACACAGCGATATCACGTGAAAAAAACGCGCAAGAGAAACGCAAGTGGGTATTCATCTTTGATTTTGCAGTCTTGCTATTAGTCTATTAGCTAAATAAAAATCCATAACAGCTCTTTGCTTTTCAAAATTTGGCCATATTCTGCATCAGACCTGCGAATCTAAACACTAGTTGATGGTAACATGTAATTGCTCCAATCCATTTTATTTGTCTTCTGCATATCTTTTCATAAAAAAAAGATTGTTTAAAAAAGACTTGGCACCAGAATCATTTGCTACCTATCCCCCAGCTTGACGACCCAGGCATCTTGGGTAACGATTCAAATTGTGCCCCTCTCAGAGTCTGATCAACAATCCTTCTTATTCCCCCCAAGGCTGTTGAGAATGATTGCATGACAGTGATCGAAGCTCCAAGTCCCACTGTTTCTCCTCTGCCAAGTCGAACATGGAACCCTCAGTAAACTAAATTTGTGCCTAAGGTTGAGAGTATGTTGGAGCAGAGGTCCTGTTCCGTTACATTTAGTGACAGTGTAGAGTCTAAGAGCAAAGGGTTACCTCAAAGGGAAGTCAGGGAAAGGAAGAGAGTAAGACACCCCCCCCCCCCCCCCCGCACCACCACCACCACCAAGTGTACTGACGTCTGATACTTTTGGGGACCCCAGACTCATTTCTTAGCCTCACCTGTACCATGCCTGGGTGGGGGCCGTATCTAATTTGGTAAACATGTTGCCTGTTTTTGCCCCGGTGTGTATGTACCCCTATTGATATGTCCTGTACACATCAAAATTTCAATCTATGTATAAAGTTATTTTAAATTCTGTCTTTGATGAGACGTAAAGATTTCACTAGGGGGAGAATGTAGGAAATCACTGTTATATTGGTTGGAAAGGATGTGCATTGGATTTGCCTAACACTCCTCCGGGACTGGATAAGTTGGTTCTGTCCTGAGTCCCAGGAGAGTGATTAACCCTTTCCAATCCACTGTCTGACCTCTGAAGACATTATGATTTAAGGCTGTACAGCTCCGATGTTGGAAGACATCTGTCGGGGTTCTCTTACTGTATATTGCCAGCCTCTCTGCTGTCGGAGCCTATCCAATGTGTCACCTCATGCAGTACTGGCTTTAGCCAGCAGATAGCGCCATTGTATAATGGCAGAAAAAGAGTAAACCTCCTAGGAAAACCAGGATACAAATTGGATTGGAAAGAGTTAAGAAACCCCTTATATGTAAATGGAAGTTGTTATAAAAGGGACGGGGGGAGTTGTTGAGACATTGAGTTCCATTGAGTTCACATAGGAATCAATAGAGAAGCTGCTGCAGGCACCTAGTCAGATCTTCCCTCAACATACCAGAGAGCTGCTTCACCTTAGCTGGGATCAAGTAGATAACATCAGGACTTTATCTTAATAGTTGGGCTGAATCTCATCTATAGTGAAGAAACAGCTACTGTACTGTTTAATTACTTTCAGTCTTCATGTGCAAAGCTGGTGATACCAATTCTGGGGCATCACTGTTACTGCTTGATTCCTATATGTTTTATGCATTGTTTGTTGATTGCTAATTCCTAAGCAGCTCTGGTTGATCATATGTGGATATGTAATAGTCACAGTATGATCATTATAATAGATAGCATTATAGACAGGGACGGGTGTTCAGTCTAGAAATAGTGTCAGGGTAGGTGACCGCTGGCCCATAGGGAGAGTAGAGGTCCATTCACACTAATAGAATAGATAAGAGGGAATAGTACAGTGTAGTTAGGCTTGTCTTCATCATCCAGCTTCCTATGTGGTGATCATTGAATACAAAAGCTCCTAGTCCTTCTCACCCTCTTCTATCTCCTGACCTGCTGTGCAATCCTGCACCTGCTACCAGGCATCCCTGTATCATCACTCTTCATCCTTCTGATGTCTGAGGTATCATGCATGGGACTCCATGGCACCTGTATATGAATATACCCGAGTATATAGTCACCATTTAATAAAGACTATTTGGAACTACTTATTAAGCACTAAATCATGCATTGTAACATGTGCATGCATCCATTGTATCTTCAACTACTATTTCATAAAGTATGAAATCCTTTACGGTTATCTCTGTATAATCATTTATGCCGAAAAAGTTGGATTCATAAATATATACCTGTTTGTATAAATGTATAGGTAATTCTCAGGAAGAGACCCTAAGACTGAGGCCTCATGTCCACGGGCAAAAGAAGAATTAAAATCCGCAGCAGATTTTAACTCTTCTCCCGCACGCGGATCCGCATCCCATAAGGATGCATTGACCACCCGCGGGTAGATAAATACCCGCGGATGGTCAATAACAGTGATTTGAAAAAAAATGGAGCATGCTCCATTTTTGTGCGGGTCTCCCGCGGGGACGGCTCCCGCAGGCTTCTATTGAAGCCTATGGAAGCCGTCCAGATCCGCGGGAGACAAAATTCGAAATTTACTCACCCGCTCCGGTTCTTCCCTTCGCCGCGGCTCCATCTTCTCTCCGTCGCGGCCGGCTCTTTTTTATTCGGGACAGCGCATGCGTGGGGCACGTCACCGACGTGCCCTGCGCATCCGCCGAGCCAAAGATAGAAGATCCGGCCGCGACGCAGAGACATGACGCCGCGGCGAAGGGAAGATCCGGAGCGGGCGAGAGGTAAGTTTATTCTTCTTTTTAGAGCTCATGTCCACGGGGCAGGGGGGACCCGCTACGGATTCTCCATGGAGAATCCGTAGCGGGCCTGATTTTCCCCGTGGACATGAGGCCTTAGGCCTCATGTCCACGGGCAAATTATGAATTAGGATCCGCAGCGGATCACCCACACGCGGATCCGCACCCCATAGGGATGCATTGACCACCCGCGGGTAGATAAATACCCGCGGATGGTCAATAAAAGTGATTTTTTTAAAAATGGAGCATGAAAAAAAATGGACCATGCTCCATTTTCGCGCGGGTCTCCAGCGGGGACGGCTCCCGCAGGCTTCTATTGAAGCCTATGGAAGCCGTCCAGATCCGTGGGAGACCAAAATCGGAATATACTCACCTGCTCCGGATCTTCCCTTCTTCGAGGCTTCATCTTTTCTCCGTCGCGGCCAGATCTTTTTTCTTTGGGCCGGCGCATGCGCGGCACGCAACCGACGTGCCGTGCGCATCCGCCAGGCCGAAGAAAGAAGATCCAGCCGCGACGGAGAGAAAATGAAGCCGCAGCGAAGGGAAGATCCGGAGCGTGCGAGAGGTGAGTTAATTCTTATTTTCAGCGCTCATGTCTGCGGGGCAGGAGGGACCCGCTGCGGATTCTCCATGGAGAATCTGTAGTGGGCCTGATTTTCCCCGTGGACATGAGGCCTAAGGCTCTATCCTGAGAGGAGGCACTGACTAGAGAAATCTCATTATATTCCCATTCTTCCAATTAGTGAAGATACCATATGGGTTAGCCCCAGGCCTGTTGAGAAGGGTTACTATATATACCCTGCCCCAAACAGGGTTACACACTGCTGAGGCAAAATGTAAGCTGCACTGTGATTGGTTGCTATTTCTTATACTGCTGAGGTAAAATGAAAGCTGCACTGTGATTGGTTGCTATTTCTTATACTGCTGAGGTAAAATGAAAGCGGCACTGTGATTGGTTGCTATTTCTTATATTGCTGAGGCAAAATGTAAGCTGCGCTGTGATTGGTTGCTATTTCTTACACTGCTGAGGTAAAATGAAAGCTGCACTGTGATTGGTTGCTATTTCCTATACTGCTGAGGTAAAATGAAAGCTGAGCTGTGATTGTTTGCTATGGGCAACACAGATTTTCTTTTGGACAGCTTTCATGAGAATGTGGCGCTGGGCTCATTTTTGTGGCCCACTGTGTATATAACTGGACTGATATTCATAAAATCGCCATATAACACACGGGTTTATCGACTAGCAGAGCTTAAGGATCAAGAGAAAAGGCAGTAGAGGGGGTTCTTATATGTTTGTCCAGGGTGCAGCTGGGACTTGTCTGCTCACTTTAACCCTTTCCAATCCACTGTCTGACGTCTGAAGACATTATGATTGAAGGCTGTACAGCTCCGATGTCGGAAGACGTCCGGCAGGGTATTCTTACTGTATATTACTGGCCGCTCTGTTGTCGGGGGCCTCTCTAGCATGACACATACTGCAGTACTGGCTCTAGCCAGCAGATGGCGCCATTGTATAATGGCAGAAAGAGAAAGCCCGCTAGGAAACGCTGAATCCAAATTTGGATTGCAAAGGGTTAAGAGACATTTCACCTTTGGTGTGTAATTTACCATGGCTCGCGGTGCGTCGTGCAGCCTATTCCATCCCATGTGAAAGATCGCTCACTACACAGCTGTCACAATGCAGGACGGCCATACTGAAGATCATCCTCCTGCTCTGGTCTCTCTCTGCCACAGGGAGCTTCTCTGATAATACTCCATATACGGGCAGTGACATCACCGGCGCTCCTTGCAGACTACTATGGCCTCCGTTATACAGATTCATGTTTTCTAACAGGATTCGAACAGATGGAATAGTTTAGTACGATATTCCACTAGTTTTTGCGGTATGCTAACATATACTGGTCAGGTGGAGGCCAGGAGGACGTTCTTTTCAGCTCCACTTGGCAATGGAAGCTTTCCAGACACACACAATACATGTGATCGAACACACTATGAACGCTCGCTAAGAGTCTACTAGCGATTTTCATGCTTGAGTTCTGTCCGATTGTGAGATGGAACAAGCTGGCGCAGGAAAAAGAACCCACTCATTTCAATGGGTTACTTCACATGACCGTGTTTCCCTTGGACTGAATCTGGGTTAGAAAAATTGCAGCTTGTCCTATTTCTGGGTAATTCTTGTTCAAGATTCGCCAATTGATTTCTTATGGGAACATAAAATAACGTACCGCACTCACATGCATTTTTATTCTGGGGACCACATGCAAAAGAAGCAGGAAGCGCAGAGCAAAGAAAAACGGGTGATAATAGCAAGAAAATCTCATGAAAATTAAATGCAAAACAGTCTATTTTTCACGTCCATAAGCCGCCTGTGACTGCCGCTACATGTAGAAGCCTGGTGATTTTACAGCGACATCTAGTGGTCACAAGTAACATAGCAGACATATACTGTCGAACTACAATACAGTAATGAACAGGGCAGCGTCTCACATACAGACACTGCAGGGAAGGAGAGCTGGGGGGCTGAGTAAGAGCTGTAGGGGGGCAGAATCAGCCCCTTACATGTGATAAACCAATAGACCTCCCCAGTACCATATAACCTCTATGTTTCCAGTACAGCGATATATAACTAGTCTACCAACTATAACCAGTATACCTCTATAGAACCTCTATATTGTTGAGCGAACGGCACCAGTAGAACTCTGTTTCAGGTCGAACTTTACTAAACTTGTTCTAATCACTGTGACAGTAGGGGTTTTTTTTTAAACTTGATTACTAACACTGGGAAGAGCCCACTAACTAATTTTAAACATAAAATATAACTTTTATTCACTCTGTTAAAAATTGAGCCCACTGACAAACATACACAAATATATATCGATCTATATAATCAATTTTGATCAGTAAAGTATAAACTATATAGTGCTAACATTGATGGATTATCTTGGTGGACAAAAAACATTAATTATGCACGACCAACTTGTTCTTATATATCGTGCAGAGATTGATTTATTCTCCCAAAATCGACGCGTTTCTTCAGTCACCTCCAACCCGTGACTGATTCATCAATTTAACCGAGACCATCGAGATTTCTCTGAGAATAAGGCTTATGATTACAAATCACAAACTGAATCAGAGGCCAGTACCTCAGAGAGTGAAGCTTCTGGGAACGAATCCTTACGCAGAGGACAATATTTTGAAAGGACAAGAGGAAGAAACTTCTTACGTGGTAGAACCAGGGGTAGGGGAAGGATATTCAATCCGACTGGAGACCGTTTTTTAGGCCCAATGTCTACCTATCTGCTACGCGAACGCAGGGGACCACCTAAATAAACTTAACAAACGAAGGGACCATTAATAAGGGTTCAGTGATCCCACAAGACTCTGAGAAAGATATGACCATCACTAATTTGTCAAATAAGATTCTATCTACGGACGAAATTGCGGTCCTTGAAAAAGGTCTGTCATTCGTACCTACACATCAGTTTGACCTGTTCACATGAGAGAAAGACTTAGCGCTATTTCTTAGAAAATTACGCTGGCGTAAGTATTACGCCATTCAAGAACGCAAGAAAAGCGTGGAATTGAATCTTGATCCGAGCGACATCACGGCTCTTAATGATTGAGAACAGCTCTCACAAGAAGCTCACAGACCTTTAGGGGAAGGCCCTTTCACGAACTTGAGGAATAAACGTACAAGCAATGCCGCCTGTTGGTGATAATCCACACATTGATCTATTTGAAACTCTGGTAAAACAAGAACTTCAACTACTATCACAAGAAAAGTGTTTCCATCATCAAAACCTCTCAGTATCTGAGAAGAAAGCCTTGGTCTCCTTAGAAAATGATCAGAACATTATAATAAAACAATCAGATAAAGGAGGGAATATTGTCATTATGGAGAAATCAGATTACCAAGAAATGTGTTTACAGCTCCTAAAAGATACTTCAAGCTATGGTAAACTCTCAAAGGATCCTACTGATGAATTCTCACAACAATTAAAAGAAATATTAAGCAAGACTTTAGAAAATCACTTGATTGATAACAGAGAATTTGAGTTTCTGCATATCAGTCATCCACAGGTGGCGACGTTCTACGCCATACCCAAAATTTATAAGGGCTTGTCCCCGCTCAAAGGTCGCCCAATAGTTTCTGGGATTAATAGCATCACACAAAACCTGAGTCTTTACATCGACAAAGTGCTCCGGAATTTTGTAGAGGCATTGCCTTCATACGTCCAAGATACCACGGACGTACTTAGGAAACTAGATGGTATTTGCGTCCCAGAAACAGATTATCTTGCGAGCTTAGATGTAGAAGCTCTTTATACACCTATTCCCCACCATGGCGGACTTAAAGCAATAAAGCACTTCCTCAGCCAAAGGGGGCAACATTTCAATATGCATAATATGTTCATAATAGAACTTTTACAGTTCGTCCTTGAACATAATTATTTTTTGTTTAATGGCAAATTCTCCCACCAGCTCAGGGGTACCGCGATGAGGAGCCCATGTGCCCCCACTTACGCAAATCTTTACCTGGGCTGGTGGGAGGAAAAATTTGTCTTCGAGGAATCCAACTCAAAATGGCCAAAAATGGTAGACATCTGGCTGAGGTATATCGACGATGTGCTTATTCTGTGGTCAGGGGATATTGATTCGTTTCAAGATTTTGTCAGTATGCTGAACAAAAACGATCTCGGGTTGAGGTTCACATCAGACATTAGCTCCCAAACAATCATGTTCTTGGACCTTCAAATTTCAAAAACCTCGACTGGTGCCTTGGCAACAACCATCTACAGGAAGCCCACAGCTACTAACAGCCTCCTCCACTATCAGTGCCACCATCCATGGGCCCTTAAAAGGGCATTCCGAAGGGGCAGATTTTGAGGACGAAAATGAATTGCTCTGAACCCCAGGAATTCGAAGTAAAAGCTAGAGAGATGGCAGATAGATTCACAAGACGAGGTTATCCAGAGAACGTGATTAGAGAGGCATAAACGGCAGCGGCAGTAAGAACAAGAAGTGAGCTCCTATCAAGAAAAGAAAAAGAACAGGATGAAGGTCTAATACGGTTGATAGCAACATACGATGAAAAATCCGCCAAAGGGGAATTTTCCAAAAATATTGGAACATTCTAAGAAGAGACTCTGACCTCACAAGATGCTTATCTGAACAACCCTCTATTACTTATTGGAGGGAGAGGAGCTTGAGGGACAGATTGGTTCACAGACACTACATTCCCAAAGTGGACCCGCAAAATTGGCTGGATCGACATCCAATTTCAGGCTCATTTAGATGTTCGGGCTGCAAAGCTTGCCCTTTTATGGAGAGAACCAAGACTTTCACCGGCGCAGCTACGGGTAAAACCTATTCTATTAGGAGCTTCATTCATTGCAGAACCACAGCCGTTATCTATGTTGCAACATGTCCTTGTCCAAAGGACTATGTAGGTAAGACGACACAACAATTGCGAAGAAGAGTGCTCTCACATATAGGAAATATAAATAGAAATGAGAGCACTAGTTTAGCGAGCCACATCCGAGATGTACATAACAATGATCCCCACAAAGTGGTATTTAGAGGTAATGTAGATCGCGATCTGCTTCAGAAGGAATCCTGATGGATCCATCGCTTGAATTCAGTTGCCCCTCATGGTCTGAATGAATGTTTGTCAATTGTTCCATTCATTTAAGTATTAATAGGTACCACCTATGCAACAAGAGGACGCCAAAAAATACTTTCGTAAAATCAAGATGACTGTGTTTATACACAGCATCATAATAGCAACTTGTTGAGATGAATGGATCAAATAAAAAATATGAAACTGTAATCAACATAACGGTGTAGTCTTTTTATGGAAACACTTACCTTGTTCAGCAAGAAAAATTAGTTCATCTTCTGTTAGCTTGGGCTACAATAAAAAGCTACCACTCCAGTTAAATATCATCACTGCACCAATCATAGTAATGACACGACAGCCCTGTTCTAATGTTTATTGCTCATATGTTCTGCTAAGTGATGTGATCATAAAATAACAGAGTCGTTTATAAGCAGACAGCGAGCGTGCTGAATAAGCAGACAGCGGGCGTAATACTAACAGCAAGCTGTTAAGTAAGACAACGAGCCTTCCGACATAATGCTGAAACTTTTACAGCAGCGATGGGCTCCTGTGGCATCTCGCGAATTAACAAGTCACATGACACCCGCGGTCACATGATCGCAGTGGACTGCTGGGAATTCTCACCTGACACCAGTCATGTGACATCAGCGGTCACATGATCACAGCAGATGGGAACGCCCCCTTCAAGGCTGCACATTCCGTGATTGGTACAGACTGAGACAAGCCCCCAATGAGGGGGGAGGAGTTTGGTATACTTAAACCCTGACAAACCAGATCATACCAGGTCTGTCAGTTTACTGTGGGACATTGATCCCGGCGGTTGCAAATTACTGTGGTGTGTGGGAATGGATAAAGAGCGCTATCAGAGATTACATCCTATTCCAGCACCATGTCAAAGCTCCTTTTAGTGATCCGGGTAGCAAACTAGGTCAGCTTTAGTGTTTGGTCACTACAATTGAGCCAAAGTATCTAGCTCTTTTGATTTAGACTAACCTTAAGTCTGACAAAAAGGACACTAAGGATAACACAGTCTATCAATGGGCCTATAATGTGTAGGCTCAACTGTGTGTTTTGACCGCACTTTAAGAATTTAAAGTAGCTACATAACATCTGTCAGCTACTGATAGTTTATGAATAAATATCAGGGACAGCCACATAGAAGTACCCCGGTGAGCTAGTAATTCATGGAATAGATCATACTAATGACTAAGTCTGGTAGACAGCAGAGATACACGTATCTGATTGACACTAGCCTGTGCAACATCTTTAATGTACCATCATAACCGTGGGATTCCTGAGTGATATCATCAACGTGGTTAAGAATTAGTTTGAATGGCATCCATTAACCACGACTAGGCTTAATCAATCTGGGGTGTATAATTCAAATACTGAGCTGAAACCAATCAATATCATAACTCAGACCATTGAATATAAGTATCATCTAGTTTGGGGGAAAGTAAATTTCCCATTTTATGTGAAAAAAACCCCAGAGAAAGAAGGGAAGTGTACAAGTGGTCAACACAAAAAAACCCAAAGGAAAGGAAAGGGAGGTTTACAAGTGATCAATAGATCTTTAATATCTATCATCAAAGTGGACCCAATTGTGTAGCATACTATCTCCCCATCCTGATGAATCAGTCACGGGTTGGAGGTGACTGAAGAAACGCGTCGATTTTGGGAGAATAAATCAATCTCTGCACGATATATAAGAACAAGTTGGTCGTGCATAATTAATGTTTTTTGTCCACCAAGATAATCCATCAATGTTGGCACTATATAGTTGATACTTCCCTAATCAAAATTGATTATATAGATCGATATATATTTGTGTATGTTTGTCAGTGAGCTCAATTTTTAACAGAGTGAATAAAAGTTATATTTTATGTTTAAAATTAGTTAGTGGGCTCTTCCCAGTGTTAGTTACTAAACTTGTTCGGTTTGTTTTGATAGAACTAGAAATTCATAAAACCTCCTAAAACTACTATTGAACGCTGTCTAAGAGAGCCGTGTGACCAAATTGACTAAATTTGGCGAACTCATCTCTAAATCTCAATATAATGTCTGCCAGTACAATATTACCTCTATATACCAGTACACCTCTACATAATCTCTGTCAGTTTAATAATATTGCCTCTATATACTAGTAGACCTCTATGTAATCTCTGCCAGCGTAATAATATTACCTTTATATACCAGTACACCTCTATTTAATCTCTGCCAGTATATTTTAATATAACCTCTATATGTACCCCGCTATGAAACTAGTCTACCACCTCTAACATGTATATCTCTATATAAGCAGTACGCCTCTTTATGACTTCTGTATACCAACATATCTATATAGAGTATATTTTTGTATGTAACCTCTATATAACTAGAACACCTCCATGTAACCTCTGTATAACAGTATACTTCTATGTAACCTTCTGTGACCATCTGGGGGATTGCCTCACACTCAGGATCGCCGTATTCTATTTTGAGATGATTGACAGCACTCAGAAAACCCACAGGCCAGTTTGTGGTGAAAGTAAAGCAAGTCCATTCATTTTCAAAGACATAGGGAAGAAATTACAATATTCCATCCAGAGTTCTCTGCCTTCTCTTTGGTCTCTTGTACTTCACCCTCCATCTGTTGCTCAGCCCTTGCCTTCTCAATGTCTCTACTGAACCGTTCTTCAAGCTCCTGTAAGCAGAACTTTTTTCTGCACAGAATTCATCTTGTGATTTGTTGTTCTAGTAGCATCTCTGACTGGCACTTCAACAACTCAATCTCCTCCTTCAACTGCAGGTGCTGGTCAGACACTCTCTGTAGTTCTCTTCCTGTTCTTCTAGAATTTCTCTCTTTTGCTCTTCAACAGAGACTAAGCACACAGTATTCTCCTCCATTTTCTTTGTCATATCTGCAACCTTATTCTGAAGTGTTAAAATCTGCTTTGACGGGTTTTTCTTCATTTTTGCATCTTCCTCTAACTTGAGGAATACATTTCTCTCACCTTCCATTCTCATCACGTATGCACTGAGGCCAAGCTACTACTGGTGTATCTTGAAGCCACCAGGAATTGCTGGTGGAGTCAAGATTGTCAGAGGGTGACGTCCCCTGTACGTGATTGGCTGCAGAGTGGGATCGGCTACAGGTCCTGGCAGGGCACTAGGGATTGGTGAGGAAAGCATACACCAGCGCCTGCTGCAGGCAGGCATCCCTAGCTGCAAGGCCCTTCCCCGAAGCGCACAGCAGGGAGGCCACAGCGCCGTGAAGCAGCATTCCCGACGACAGCCCACAATCCGGCCCTCACCCATGTGAGTTTAACATGGCGCCCACAACCAGGGAGGCCACAGCGCCGGGGGGACAGAGAGAGTGACAGGCGGCGACCCCAGACTGCTTGATCACAGCAGGGATCCAACATCAGTGTGGGACATTCCGGTGACTGCATGAGGACAGCAGATGGTGAGGGGGGGCCTAACAGCACTGCAGGAAGCTGGGAGGCAACAGCGGCAGAGGACTGTCACACAACCCCAGCTAACACAGAGGGGAGCGTGCCTCCCTCAAGCTGGGAGACAACAGCGGCGGGGGACTGTCACACAGCGGTTGAGAACGCAGAGGCGAGCGCGTCTTCCTGAAGCTGTGAGGCAAAAGCAAAGGGGGAATATCACACAGCGCCAGGGAACACAGGGGAGAACGTGGCTCACTCACATGCCACACTGCTTCTTCCTCTCAGCCATTGCAGAACCTTGCGCTACTCCGCCAATCGGGAGCTAGGGGTGTGACAGGGGCGTTCCTCCATGGAAGCCCTGTCAAACCCCTAGCTTCCGGTGGCATCAAAATACACCAGTACCGGCCAAGCCTCTGGCACGTCTCTTCTTGTACCAGTTTCTGAGACTCTTGGATCTGAGATTCCATTTCTACTTGCAGTCTATTTGCTTTCTCAGACAGCTCTGTCTGTAACTTGATGCTTTCTGCGATTTTCACATGTAGCTCTTGAACCTGTGCCTCTACCATGTTTCTCTTGCCTTCAGACTCCTGCTTGTCTTGGAATAGCACCTTTACCTCATTGGTCAACCAAGTACACTCACTTTCTAAAGCCTGTTTGGCCTTTTCCAAGGTTTCTTCCACTTTTTCATTTATCTTTAGCTGTTTTTAGTCAGCTACTCGATTTGAGTTTCAGATACTTCAGCTCCCTCACCCAAGCTTATCTGTAGCTGGTCACCACTTGCTCTTGGAGTGCTTCCTGGGCTTTTTTGAAGTCCAGTATATCTTCCAAGACCCTTGTTTGGTTTTCCACCTGACTGCAAGTAGCTTCTCAGATTCCAGGTTTCCTTGAGTTCACTTATCTGAAACTCCAATTCACCATGTTTCTTAAGAGTAATAGTCTGGTGTGCAGACACTTCCTTTATCCTTTTCTGAGTAATATGCAATTCTTCCTTCTTCTTAGCTAGCTGCATTTTCAACTCTGCTATTTGTGCTTGTAACTTTGCAATTTAATTATGCAAATCTATAGAATTTCCTTCTAAAGGGCATTTTACATGCAAAGATTGAAAGATTCAGCGATCTTTTTGCATAAAGTGTAAATAGCCATTAATAGCCATTAACACTTTATCATCTTCATTTGCATGTAATAAGTATAAATAGTAATGTCTCAGCAGCAAAGAGATATAATTTCCAGTTCCAATATGGAACAACTTTTATTCAACCTTAGCAAGAGAAAATGCCAGTAAGCTGCGACATTTTGACTGGCAATCGGTCTTTGTCAAGCTCAATTGCCGATCAAAAAGTCGCAGCTCCCATTTTCTCTTGCTGAAGTTGTTCCATCCGGGAACTGGAAATTACACCTTTTTGCTGCCCGGGACATTACTATTTATACTCTGTGAATTGGGTCTTTTGGATCAGAACCATATTTTCCAGCGTACTTCTTCATTTGCATTAAGGGGGCCTGCACGAGTTGTTTGCAGGGCCCGGCATGTGTTTAAATACATGCCCAGCTGTGTAAACAGCTGCTGCTCATTCCATTGTTCTCTCCCAGCTAGTGTAAACATGAAGTGGGGAGAACAGAGTGCAGTCTATTGAAAGATAAATGTCATTGCTTTATCTCTCAGTAGCTGAACTATGGATTTTAAGTTAAAGGGGTTGTCCCGCGCCGAAACGTTTTTTTTTTTTTTTTTTCAACCCCCCCCCCCCCCCCCCCCCCCCGTTCGGCGCGAGACAACCCCGATGCAGGGGTTAAAAAAGAACACCGGACAGCGCTTACCTGAATCCCCGCGCTCCGATGACTTCTTACTTACCCGGTGAAGATGGCCGCCGGCATCTTCTCCCTCGGTGGACCGCAGGGCTTCTGTGCGGTCCATTGCCGATTCCAGCCTCCTGATTGGCTGGAATCGGCACGTGACGAGGCGGAGCTACACGGAGCCCCATTGAGAAAAGCAGAAGACCCGGACTGCGCAAGCGCGTCTAATTTGGCCATTAGACGGCGAAAATTAGACGGCAACCATGGAGACGAGGACGCCAGCAACGGAACAGGTAAGTGAATAACTTTTGATAACTTCTGTATGGCTATAAATAATGCACAATGTACATTACAAAGTGCATTAATATGGCCATACAGAAGTGTATAGACCCACTTGCTGCCGCGGGACAACCCCTTTAACCTTAAAGGGGTGGTCTCGCGAAATCAAGTGGGGTTATACACTTCTGTATGGCCATATTAATGCACTTTGTAATATACATCGTGCATTAAATATGAGCCATACAGAAGTTATTCACTTACCTGCTCCGTTGCTAGCGTCCCCGTCGCCATGGTTCCGTCTAATTTCGGTGTCTTCTTGCCTTTTTAGACGCGCTTGCGCAGATCCGTCTTCTCCCTTCTTCTCCCTTCGGCTCCGCTCGGCAGCATCGGCATTTTGGCTCCGCCCCATTGTACGCATCATCGCGTAGCTCCGCCCCATGATGTGTGCCGGTTCCAGCCTCCTGATTGGCTGGAATCGGCACGTGACGGGGGCGGAGCTACGCGATGATGCGTACAAGGGGGCGGAGCCAAAATGCAGATGCTGCCGAGCGGAGCCGAAGGGAGAAGAAGGGAGAAGACGGATCTGCGCAAGCGCGTCTAAAAAGGCAAGAAGACACCGAAATTAGACGGAACCATGGCGACGGGGACGCTAGCAACGGAGCAGGTAAGTGAATAACTTCTGTATGGCTCATATTTAATGCACGATGTATATTACAAAGTGCATTAATATGGCCATACAGAAGTGCTGAACCCCACTTGCTGCCGCGAGACCACCCCTTTAAAATCATTGTTCAAATGAAAAGTGCACGATGCCCGCGTTTACATGTAACGATTATCGCTCATTTTCAGCCATTTAAACACATTTTGAGTAATAATTGTTGCCTTTAAAATAGACTTAACTTGCAAAACGTCAACTCTAACTCGTGGGTTCGTGGGCTCTCGTGGGCTATTTGCATTTTGACATCCTGCATCATGGGCCTTTGAAAGATATTGCTCAAACTTCTTTTTGTCATTTTTCAATTTTTTTCAAAGTCCTGATCACACTGAGCGGTTTGCGCTTCCAAACATTATCCGCTTCATCTTTGCCTACATTTCTGAGGTTCTCTTTTTTGACTCTCTCGGTTTCTTTGAGAGCATCCTCCCTCTCCTTCTGGAATCTCCTTGTTTCCTCTTCTATCAGTAGCCGTGTTCTCATGGCCTCTCTTGTAATTAGAAACTTCCTTTCAAACTCTGCATGATATATTTTACTTGCAGCTTGACATTTTTCTTCAGAAGTTCTGGAACTGAGGCCTTTTGGGCTGTAAATAGAGGCTCACATGACAGAGTTAACAGGGAAGTGGGAAGAGAGAGGAGTAGCAGGGGGATAGGAGGAGTTTCAAAAGTGCAGGGAAAGAACATTGCAAACATCAGAGGAGAAGAGACACAAGCAGGAATATAAGGAAGAGATAGAGGTTTATATTACAGCATGGAGATGGTTCTGTACTGCTGCTGAAGCAGGAGATGAGAGAACAGCTGGTTAGGGACCTGATGCTGCTGACCGACAGGAAGCTGAGGAGATTCCTGAGCTGCGGAGAACCTGCTGCCGTCTGTGAAGCCCTTCTGAGGACCCTCCAGGCAGAATCTCCCTTTAAACACCTAAATGGGAGGAATCCTATGAGATGGTGAGGCTCAGCGCTGGGTGATCCAAAAAAGGTGCGAGGCCTGGTGCTTGGCTGACACCAGTGAGCAGTACTATCGAGAAGGGAATCTCACCTGGCGATGTACCGATCGAGGAGCGTCTCTGTCGTCCTGATGGAAGCAGCAGAGATGTTGATGCACGGTGTGACAATCGCCTTGTCCTGCAGAACGGAGAAAGGATTCGTCACAGACAGTGGTGGTGGCTTCGGGATCAGCATTTTTGTTGCAGACGGCCAGGATATCAGAGGTTCCTCATGAGCATGCAGAGAAGCGGAGAAGTCTCATTAGGATCCGGGGACACGGGCTGGTGGGATCATATCTCCTAACCAGCCTGTGTGAGGACATGTCCATATTATGTCCATACAATTTTGAGAATTGTATGGCATTCACAGCCATCGGGTTAGGTCCATGGTATGGGAGTGCAGCGTCTGGCTTCATTGTGTGCAGTAACGGGGAGGCTTTGCTGGATTTTTGGGGAAGTGTGTGTGTGGTGTTAAATAGATATGAGAGAGGACCTGGGGCGGGTTTAGTGGGTACTCTACTGCCAATTTTGGCATGAACGACCCATCAATTCAACAAGATGTGTTTAGCATTCCTTGTGGGAGTCTAGTAGCAGACAAGGGTCAGCAGACGTCGGGATTGACGGTGGCGGCACATATGGAAAAAGATGAGGACAGAATACAATTAGATGACAAAGTAGAGGTGGAGATTTATGTGTGTTTTGAGGGTCTGTTGGGAGCTCATAAAAAAAAAAAAATTGGCGAGATGAATAAGTGGAGATTTTCTCTCTCCTTAGCAGTCCTCACTGCAGACTCTGCGCTTTAGCTGTCCTCACTGCAGATGCTACACTTTAGCTGCACTGTGGCCCCTTCAGGGATGCCAGTCTGGGGTTACACAGAAAATCTCTGGTTCCCACATCCTTCCCCTCCTAAAATCATAGTCAAATGCACATTCAGGAACAATTATCACAGACAAACTACCTTCACACAGTAGAAGATAAGAACCTCTTACACTTGCTTGTCAGTGGTCATTAGTCAGATATAGTCACTGAGGGTTGTTTTCAGCAGTTCCTCCTCAGATGATGAACAAGGTGTCCCCTGCTGGTTCCACTTTTATAGAAGTCACCTCAGGTTAAGTAATAGTTTGTTAATACATTGTTATGTATTGTAGCAGTGCATTACACAGAATGTCCTGTAGAGGACAATAGACAGGCATTCTGATACTACAGAGAGGATTAATACTTGATGGGTGTGGCAGGAACTAGATAAAAGGATTAGATCCTGCCAGAATCAGGAGGAGAAGTGACAACTTAGCAGGGCTGGAAGAGCTGCAAGCTGAGATCCAGTGAGGGCAAGCAAGGGCCTTGAGTCAGACAGGGATGACAACCCTTGACTCTCACACCCAGGTAGGGTGCTTATGGACATTAAAAAGGCCTTGAGTTTGTCAGGAAAAGACGACCCTGAGCTGACACCCAGCTGGGGTGCTTATATGAACATTGTTTGCTGTTTCCAGTTGATTTATTTTGATGTGCTGTGGAATAAAGCTGGCAGAAGCCTATTTGCATGTGTGTGTGTGACCATTTTCTAACCGCAAGGTCGGCAATCCAGAGGCGAGTGAGCCCTGCTTGCTTACATATGGTGGAGAATGCGCTGGCACAAATGGGGTGGTGCACAAAGCTGGAAAGAGCAACGCGTGTGCAGGTGGATGTTCCTGTGAGCTGTTTTGCAGCTTTTTGCTCTTCTTTTTTTTCTTTGCACCTTCAGGTCTCTCACTCTCTAGTTGTAGAACAAAAAATATGGTTAGAATCAGGCATTGCACAACTAGAAGAAAATGAAACAATTGGGAAAGTGTTAGTGGTTCTCACTGTCTCATATGTGGAGACAAGTCAGAGTGAAACAGCTCTCTGTTTAGAGAACATAGTCCTGACAGACTCGCTGTGCAAGATTCACTCTCGACGAATAAATGTGAACATGGCGTAAAGTTCCCAATAGAGACACTGCAAGAGTTCCTGAACATACACATGGAAGGTGAGGAAGAGGCTGTGATTGGTTAATCCATCGCTGACTTTCATTGGCTGATTCAGCGCTGGATTAACCAATCAGAGCATTAGCTTATTGGAGGCGGGGTCTTCAAGCCCCGCTTCCAGGTAGAAATGCTCTGACGGTGTGAAGGAGGACACGGCAGGCTGCAGTGGAGACCAGTGCGAGGACCGGAACGCCGGCGTAGGTGAGTATTAGACACCCCTGGAACCAGGCCCCCGTGTATAAGATACAATTGGACTTTTTATCCAAAAAAATGGGTAAAAAATAGAGATGAGCGAACGTACTCGTCCGAGCTTGATATTCGTGCGAATATTAGGGTGTTCGGGATGCTCGTTACTCGTAACGAGCACCACGCGGTGTTCCGCTTACTTTCAGTTTCCTCTCTGAGACTTTAGCGCGCTTTTCTGGCCAATTGAAAGACAGGGAAGGCATTACAACTTCCCCCTGTGACGTTCAAGCCCTATACCACCCCCCTGCAGTGAGTGGCTGGGGAGATCTGATGTCACCCGAGTATAAAAGTCGGCCCCTCCCGCGGCTCGCCACACATGCCTTGTGAGTTAGCTGAGGGAAAGTACTATCGTGCTGGTGCTGCTGTAGGGAGAGCGTTAGGAGTCAGTGTAGGCTTCAAGAACCCCAACGGTCCTTCTCAGGGCCACATCTACCTGTGTGCAGGCTGCTGCTAGCAGTGTTTTTTTTTTTTCTCAAAATCGGCAGTGCAGAGCATTGCACTCGGCATTAGGGACAGAAGTGGTGTATAGGCAGGGAGAGTGTTAGGAGTGAGTGTAGCCTTCAAGAACCTCAACGGTCGTTTCTAGGGCCAAATTTAACCGTGTGCAGTACTGTGCTGGCTGCTGTTAGCAGTGTTGCATTTTTTTTTTCTTCTAAAAATCGTCTGTGCAGAGCATTGCACCCTCCATTGATACTACAGGGACAGAATTGTGTAGGCAGGGCTACAACACAGTTATTGTTCATTGAATATACGCAGTGGGTCCTTCCCTTTGCTAAAAAGGACAAAAAATTATATTTGGCCAGCCTGTGTCAGTCCTAAGGTCTCCGTGTACGTGTGTGCTGCGTGGAGAACGTACAAAAATCAGACGCAACCAGCTACGGTTTACTGCAGGCTTGCACCATTGTCTTTCCTGACTGGCAAATACCTGCTCTGCTAGAGTTAATAACTCTGCTACACTATAGTTGTGTGACACTTTTTGAGGGCCACACCACAGATATTAAACTTCTTGTTCATTGAATATACGCAGTGGGGTCTTCCCTTTGCTAAAAAGGAAAATAAATTATATTTGGCCTGCAGGCTTGCGCCAATTTATTTCCTGCCTGGGAAATCAAATCACTGGTAATACAGCATGCTGAGGGGTAGGGGTAAGCCTAGAGGACGTGGACGTGGACGTGGCCGAGGACGCGTAGGCCCAAGTGAGGGTGTGGGCACAGGCCGAGCTCCTGATCCAGGTGTGTCGCAGCCGACTGCTGCACGATTAGGAGAGAGGCACGTTTCTGGCGTCCCCACATTCATCGCCCAATTAATGGGTCCACGCGGGAGACCTTTATTAGAAAATGAGCAGTGTGAGCAGGTCCTGTCCTGGATGGCAGAAAGTGCTTCGAGCAACCTATCGTCCAGCCACAGTTCTGCGCCGTCCACTGCTGCAAATCCGAATCCTCTGTCTGCTGCTCCTCCTTCCTCCCAGCCTCCTCACTCCACTACAATGACACCTGCTCAGGAGCGGGAACACTCCCAGGAACTGTTCTCGGGCCCCTGCTTAGATTGGCAGGAGTGGTTCCTCTCCCACCAGAGGAGTTTATCGTCACTGATGCCCAACCATTCGAAAGTTCCCAGGGTCCGGGGGAAGAGGCTGGGGACTTCCGCCAACTGTCTCAAGAACTTTCTGTGGGTGAGGAGGACGATGACGATGAGACACAGTTGTCTTGCAGTGAGGTAGTAGTAAGGGCAGTAAGTCCAAGGGAGCAGCGCACAGAGGATTCGGAGGAAGAGCAGCAGGACGATGAGGTGACTGACCCCACCTGGTGTGCAATGCCTACTCAGGACAGGTCTTCAGAGGGGGAGGCAAGGGCATCAGCAGGGCAGGTTGCAAGAGGCAGTGCGGTGGCCAGGGGTAGAGGCAGGGCCAGACCGAATAATCCACCAAGTG